>NC_090451.1:644907013-645210043 GCF_031143425.1 Pleurodeles waltl | reverse complement strand
AAGATCCATACTGTGGTACTTTAAAGTGGCGGCCAATCGATGTGAGCTACAGGAGGTTGGACCTATTTGTCCAGTTGACAAAATAAACAAAAAAACTTGACAAAATAAATTAACATAACTTGTCCCAGACCGTATCTCCTCGATGTTGGGGACAAGAATTCTTTATCAGTATGCCAACTCACATGGAAAGAGCAGGACCCTCTTGTTTCTACTTCCTTTGCAATGACGTTTTATGAAGTAGTAGTTATGGATTTGGCAGAAGTTCGTGGAGCGTGGAGAGAGGTTGACACTTTTGTTCCACAGAAGAAAGCGTGTTTCTAAATATTGACCTGACCTACAATAAGCTCTATGTCTTTTTTTAATTAAGATGTATTTGAAATAACTAACATGAAAAAGTATATTATGAGTGCATGAAATGCTCAACCTTTTGCCTCTCTTTTTTTCTGGTACAGACTGTTTTTTCGATGGAAGATGCAGAGTCCTCAGACTACCTGTCTTCCTGTGATTCGGTGTATTCTTTGGACAGCAGCAGCAGTATCGAAGATGACTATGATGATGACTTGGACGTTTTCTTGTCTGATGGTTGTGATGAGGATGAAAAAAATGCACAGGAAGTAAACGACAGGAAAGGAGATGATGCAGACATGAAGAGACTCTCACTTTCACCGGAATCACAGCGGACTGCATTTATGAAATCCAATATGAAATGCCTGGACCACAAGTACAGGTCACTAAGGACTGGGCTGCATCCTTTGGGCTACCTGCAATCTTCAAATCCTTGTGCACGGTACCCTTTTCTGTTACAAAATAGAACCATGTCTTCCGGTCACTCTTGGGCCAGTGGCGGAAATGCCAATGTGCACAAGAGGACCTATGAACAAAAGAGAGATAAAGGCGAACTAAAGTTATCTGTTCTTCCATTAATCGAAAAAGACGGACTAGACCATTTTGTCACCTCAAAAACACCTGGCATAAAGAGGCCAAGAGAGCAAGATGAAGAGGGCAGGCTGACAAGAGCTGAACTGAATAGGAGAGTTGCGGACTCATTCATATCAGAAGGGGACCGAATCTTTGCTGAAAAGGTAGCTAACTTTAATGCTCTAATCCAATATTTTAGTTAGAATATAACTACAGTACTGTCAAACAATGTCAGTTCTTCTGATTGTTTGTTAATTTGGGTATGTTGTAGAACACGATGTAAATATATAAACTCACTGAAGTAGAAAATACAGAAATCCATTCATTGTTAGAACTCGAAGAAGAAAGGTACAATCTTCTGCAGCTTCAATGTTTTTTTTTCTCTACCCAGTGCAAAGAACTGCAGGGCTTCATCAAACCGCTGACAGAACTTTTAAATGGACTGAAGAGGGGCCGATTCGAGCGAGGTAACCTTTTATAGACATACTGTATCTATGATTGCCATTTACTAAGTGCTGAATGTTGCCACCTGGTGAACTGCAACAGTTCATAGATGTATTTACAAATACTGTTCCATTACTGCAGAATGTTGCTTCATTCCTTTTTGGTTTCCTTGACTTCAGTCTCCTGAATGTTATTTTCATCAACCCCATCTTCAGCAGAGTAGGAAAATAATTACAAGTCTGTAGTGTTGCATGAGGCAGAGGAATGGGTAGACTGGAGAAGCATGGCAGCCACTGGGGATGTCTGTGTCTTCGAAGGAGGACTTTAAGGGCCGTTGATAAAGGAGCTTTCTGAGGACGCAGGTCCCTTTACATTGCTTGGAAGCAGCCCTCTTATTCACTCATCTGTTCTGCAAGTCACTTAACTTCAGATCAATAGGCAATCTTTTTTTCAGTAAGAAAATCCTTACATGTGCCGTTCACTTCCTTTAAAAAGTACCTACATTCAAAAATAGACCCACCTAGCTTTATATTGTGTGTGTATGTATGTTTTTGTGTGTGTGTATGTTTAGACAAAATGCCTCATGCCTTATAGTAAACTATTTTTTCAGCAGCGATAAATAAAAATTATCTTGTGGTGAGCATTGTTCGAAGGCAATAACTTTCTCAGCTGCTGTAATCATTTCTTCGTGTAAATAGGTTATGTAATGTGTAGGGGTGGTTTCATTATTGTTGGCTGCACACTTTGGTCCTCGGGCATCATGAGCTGTCCTGCCCTACTTCCTCGTGTGGTTGAGCAAGCAAGCAGGCTGCAGCTTATTATCATAGCACTATAGCCTCATGGAAGGCTTAGGATACAAAATACACATATAGATGTGTGGGAGAGTTTAGAGGCCAGCATAATGAAATACAGTAAACACCCCTCAAAAGCCCTTTCAGGAAAACGTTTCTGAATATTTATTCTAACATCTCTAAATAATGAGGAAAGGAACGGCCTATTATGCTTGCATTAGAAGAGTTATATAAACACCCTCCCTCTTAGGAAAGCCAAGAAGCGTCTGGGTGAAACCTTTGGATTTATGGTCTCCATGACTTTAGAAACATTAAGTTTAGTTGTAGGTATTCGCTAAGTGTATTCTCTTCCCTATTGAGCATGTTATCGAAGGAGTTCATGTGATCAGCAGGTGAAATTCTAGCGAGCGAGTCTTGAGTTCTTGAGAGGAGTGATAGTTTAGGAAGAAGTTTCCATAGTAGAACAGGATGATACCAGTGGTGAGCTTATTCGAGATAGTCTATACCTAGGAGAGGGTGCTAATCAGACTCTGCCCGAAGATGCATGCTCTTGCAAGGACTCCACAGTGGATAGTATCTAGATGTTAGTTATCTCTTCCGTATTGGAGACAAGGATGTGAACTTCGTTACTTGCGTTGGCTCTGGTGAAAATGGTGGTTTGAAACTCTGTAGATGTTCCTGTAATAGGTTTAACACTTGGAGGCCTCGCTAGTCTCAGAGCTTGGGCAGGAGAAAGATATAGCCTCATTAGGGGCCAAATCGGATGAGTGACTCTACATGGAAAATACAAACATCGAGATCCTTCAAGTCGAATAGTTGGTTGGCTTCAAAGTGGCCTAATTACGTTGAATGGTGTTACCGAAAACCATGTTTAGGTCTGCTCCGGTGGCTAGCACCTCGGCTTCAACAGTGAGTTTTATCTTGAGGATAAACGGTATAGTGGTGGCAGCTTCGTTGATGTCTGATGAGTGAAGGCACATGTGATATTCCTTTGAATTTCAATTGTTATTGATTTGCCTATTATCAAGTGATGATGTACCTTAAACAGTTAAACTGTTCGCGACAGCGAGGAAGACATCACCATCTCCTTCACTGAGGATGATATCTTTGACATTGAACGAGAAAGCCAATGGTGATGGGGACTCATTCATTTCTTTTTGTTATTTTTCTCTCTTTTGCGCTCCCCTGAGGGAGTCCTTAGAAGAGGAATGCGCACAGTAACAAACTTCTCTAGGGGCCTTTTTGCTCTTTCTTCTCTTTTGCCTCAAGTTCTACCTGTTTCCCTCAGTCTAATGCCTTTTCTGTCCTTTAACCTCCCTTTGGACAATTTTTGGCAACGTTTACAGTCCTTAGTGGAATGTGAGGTGGGGAGACAGGCACGCAGACGTTGTGAGGGTCTGTGACAGTTTCCTTCCACGAAAGGCACTTCACAAAAAGGGGAGGCTTAGTGCTAGAAAACCAATTGAAATGAACATTATAAACACTTTTAATGATTTCTAACACTGAATAAAAGCCATCGAATGGAGTCAATTACTGCAGATTCTGAGAGACATTTTTAGGAAAAATAGCAGGTGTGAAAACACCTACAGTGGGTCAGGGTCCTGCTCAAACTAGATGGAAAATACAACTGACTGAGGCAAAGTCAGTTCTAATTAAATTGAATCAATCTGTGCTTGGTCCATGCCCCCCCCCCCCCCCCCCCCCGAAAGGAACGGAAGTGACATTTGCCCTGCTCTGGCCAATTAAGAGGCAGTAAATGAGGGACACTGAAACCAACAAATGGCAAGCAGTGGGTAGGTCCAAGTCCATCACTGAACACAAAAGCTTTGCAAGTGAGAGCACACATGCTAGGACATATGCTCATGCAGGCTCGACCTTAACACCAGGTGTCAAATAACAGTTTCATGTTGGCTGAATTCATAATTGCTTGATGTTTAACACTTGTCAACTTTTATTCAGAACTCATTTGCCCCCAAGTAAGCACCAGAAGTTAGATTTCACCGTGCTTTTTAGTATATAATTTCCTGCATGTTCTCATGCTGGAAGGGGCAGCTCTTGTGTTTTTTAATTATCTTGCATCCCAGTCCCTGATTGAAAAAGATTTACAACGAGTTCATTATTTAAGCATGCTTGTTTTGAAATAAACTGTTTTCTCAATGATTCCTTCTCTCTGATTTTACAGGGTTAAGTAGTTTTCAGCAGAGTGTTGCCATGGACAGAATTCAGAGGATTGTTGGAGTGCTGCAAAAGCCTGAGATGGGGTAAGAATCTCCGTGTTGTAAAACCTTTGTGAGAGTGCAGTTCTTTTCAAAGGGTTAAGCAATGCTAGAATAAAAGGGAAATAGTGCTCTGCAAATAGTTGTGCATGAGGTTCTTGGTAATTTATATTTCTGATTCAATTGTAAGCATTTACTATTTGTGTATTCCATGTATATGTAAATATGTTATGCCAAAATTGAAGAATCCAATTAATGTCTGGGAGTCTAAAGTGTTCCACATTTTTCCAAGAGCCAAGTTGCGCGTTCTCTTCTTTAATTGAATAATTCATAACCTAAAAATATTACATTTAAATAGCATAACTTTTAATTTACTGATGCTCACTTTATTGCGTACATTACAAAACACTGTAACTATTCTATATACATGTAATGTTTAAACCATCATCGATTATGTATATGTCGTCAACATATTAAACAACACTGAAATCAAACGAAAGTAATTAAGTTACTCTTCGAGAGAATACCCAGCGCTATTCTTATATCCTTAAGGGGTCGTGCAAATCCAAATTGTACTACAACAAGCTAGATGGATGTAAAACGATATGCTACCACTAACCTTTGTGTAAAAAGGAAAAAAGCGATGCACTATTACTAATGAGGTTGTGTACTTTGCGTGTATTAGTTGCACCATTAATACAATGGTATGTGCATTCTGAACTTCATATATTTTACAAAGTAAGTTCAAATTGCTTATCATGTTTTAATATTGGGTAATCTGGGGTGTTAATTGTTATTGTGGAGATCACGACTCCCTGACTGCTTAATCATTCACTATTCGTTAGGGACCTTTTTTGAGCCTCTGGCTTTATATGATATTTTTCTGAACCTGTGGAACATCCCAAAGGAATAACAAATGGTGTTGCAACTATTTTCCATCACGCTGGAACCAGTTGTAATGCTACATACTTGTCCATAAGCTGCTGGGGCACTAGCGAAGAGAATGCTCCCATTATGACTTCTGCAAACTGAATCTTAATTATAACATCTGGGGGCCAACTTACTTCGGTAGGTTTTAAGTCCTAGGAATCAGTCAGTTCAGTCCAGAAAATCATTGAGATTTTTCATTCAGTATCCCCCTCCAATCTTAAGCTGGACTTTACTAAGTACAGCTGCTTCATTCTGTTGCCCATCAGATATTTCTGTGGGTGTGTATGTAGTCATTAGTGTCCATACCAGGCAACACGTTCAGCTCAGTTTAATTGGGGGTATGTTGGCTATGCTTGTTAACAAGGAAATAATACTTCTATAATGCTAGTGAAATCAGGGAAACAGATTGTTTTTTAAAATAGTCTTACCATGGCCTTCTAACTTTTAAACTGCTGTGCTTATAAAATGTTTTTCATATTATTAACAACTTCTTTTGAAAAAAAGTAGTATGTAGTCTTGATGTGATGGTTGCAGAAAGAAGTGCATATTCTGTTATCTGTGTAAGTGGCTTTTTGCCGTGCCCACGGACCACCTTTCCCATCAGAGCGCCGGTTTTGAAATGGGATTTGACTAATATTTATTGCTCTTGAGAAGTATTTAAAACAAATACGTTTTGTAATTATATTGTTCTTCTTGTGTTTGCAGTGAAAGATACTTGGGAACCCTGCTACAGGTTGAGATGATGCTGAAGGTCTGGTTCCCACATGTGATAATGAACAGCCGTTCCCCCCCGGAGTATGTTCAAGACGAGCCAGAGTGCAAGATGCGAAATGTAAGATGACATTTTATGTTTTTGGCTCAATAACATGGTTAATTTTTTGTGCTTGCATTCGTTATCTGGAGGAATTTGATATTTCTTCTCTCGCCTGCCTGCTATTTGAATCATGGGAGTAAATCCTCTTTCATTTCCCTTCTGATTTAGCCATGTTCATACCAGTTCATGAGCATGACAGTTATTTAAAAAGTATGACTCTAGAAAAAAAGGATTTTTCATCATAGACCCGCTCCATCATGTATCCATATGTGATGGACCTGGCCATTTATTTTGCAGTGCTACCCCCAAACGCTTTGCCTTCCTCCTCCTATTTTTTTAACTTGTTTTGGTTGGCTGTAGGACTCTGGGCACTTTACCACTGCTAACTAGTGTTAAAATGCATATGCTGTCTGTCTAAAATGTACTGGTTATTGGTTTATCCATGATTGTCATATCTGATCTACTAGTAAGTCCCTAGTATAGTGCACAAGGTGTGCCCAGGGCCTGTAAATCAAATGCTACTAGTGGGCCTGCATCACTGTTTGTGCCACCCACACGTATAGCCCAGCACACGTCTCAGGCCTGCCATTGCAGTGAGCAGTTTTAAACTGCCCAGTAGACCTGGCAAGTGCACCCACTTGCCAGGACAAAACCTTCCCTTTTATTACCTGTAAGTCACCCCTAAAGTAGGCCCAAGGGAGGGCCTGGGAGCAGGGGGCAGTGTATTTAAAAGGTGGGACATATACTGGTGTGTTTTACATGTACTGATTATGAACTGCTACTAATTTAGCTTTTCACTATTGCAAGACCTATCTCTCCTGTAACAGGGGATTGCCTTGAAATATCTTTTAAGTGTAATTTCCCAGTGGAGGTAGATAGAGATGTGGAGTTTGGGGTCTCTGCACTCCCAATTTAATAATAAATCTTTTGGTCAAGTTGATTTTTGAATTGTACATTTGAAAACGCCACTTATAGAAAGTGGGCATTTTCTTGCTTAACTATTCTGTGCCTCTGCCTGTCTGCTGAATACACGTCTGGGTCAGGATGACAGTTGGGTTGTTTGTGTATTCACTCTAGACAGTTACACAGGGGGAGCTGAGATGTGCCGTGCATATTCTGATGGCCCATCACCAGGCTGATGGGCCTTCCTGAGCTAGAGTGTTAGGAGGAGCTGACACTTGCACCTGAAAAGGGCTGTGCCTGTCCCCACACAAATCCTTCTCCAACCCCTTGGAGTGTGTCTGGAGCCAGGGCAGGGAAAGGCAGGGTCGTGTGCACTACAAAGACTTCTCTTTGAAGTTTGCCTACTTCAGAGACAGAAATGGGTAAAAGTACTGGACCTCTGACACCACATAATTATAATCCTTCTGGACTGAGGACATTCTGCCAGGAAAAAGAGCTGGATGCTGTAACAGCGACTGACACTCTGCCTGTGCTGGCCTGCTGCTCGCTGCTTCTGTCCTGGGAATGAAAGGACTGGACTTTGCTTTCTACATCCTGCTTCCAAAGGTTCTCCAAGGGCTTGGACTGAGCATGCCACCTGTTAAGTCTTGGAGACATCAAAGACTTCACCGGCCAGTGCCTGGGCTCTCTTGCTGAGAGTCCTGACTTGCTAAGTGGTGCCAAATCCAGTTTTGGGGCCCTTGGAGTCAGAACTGACACTGCTGTCCGACTCCGCGCCGCTGCCTGCACCGGACCCGTGATCCCTGCTGAGTGCAAAAACTGCGACCGACGCTGCAGGCCCGGTGCAGCTGCAGTGACTCAAAAGTCGCACCACAGCATGAGTCCAGAGCGCGGTGTCACCAATGTTCGTGGCACCTGGCTATGACTCTGTGCAGCACCTGTGGCCCTGTGGTCTGATTTCGAAGTCAACGCCTCGCGTCTTGTCCTGCTGGATACATCGACCTCCCCGCCTTATTGCAAGGTACCATGCCTCACTGCCAACATCGCATCACCTCCCCTGCAACCGTATGGAGCCAAAGCCACACCTCCCCTGTCTAGCGTAAGGAACCAATGCCTCACCTCTCCGGTGGGATTAAGGAAGCAACGCCAAACTGGCTTCAGTGACATCTTGCCTCCCTTCAACATCTTTGTTTCCTCCTCGTCTTCCAAGGTACAGTACCCAGAGTCCTTGCGACTCGGTGACTGTCCCGCACTCCCTCCTGAGTCATGTCAGACTTTTGGAAACAACTCTGTCAAGATGTTGTGATAACCCCAGTTGGAACTATTGTGTTTCTAAGCAATATACTAAGGTTTAATCTTTGAAAATATGTATCTTTGCTTGTGTAAGTGGGATTTTTGTTCTTTTGGTCTTGTTTTGCTCAGATAAATATTGGCTACCTTTCTAAACTTGTGTGGAGTACTTTTATGGTGTTTCACTGTGTTACTTTGTGTGTGTGTGTGCGTGTGTGTGTACAAATACTTTACACATTGCCTCTGAGATAAGCCTGACTTCTTGAGCCATGTTACTAAGAGTGTGAGCAGGGGTTATCTTAGCTATGTGGCTTCCTTACCCTGACTAGAGTGAGGGTCCCTACTTGGAAAGGGTGCAAATCACTGACAAATAGAGACTCTGTTCCTAACATAATATATAATATAGGAGCAGTCATTCAGACCTTTATAAAAATGTGTAATCATAGGACTGATCTCGTCTACATTTCAAGCCTCACAAGTTAGAGGATAGCACCTATTCTCCGAATTAAAGGTTAGCATTCAGAATAGCTGAATATTTTCATGCCCAGCAATTGTGAGAATCCAGAAAGGAGAGGAAACAAAATATTTTCTGCATTGTTCGTACTGGATAGTTTCCTGTCCTATCCTCGTTAAAATACAATCTGATAAAAATCTGACACCTGATTGCTAAAATTGTCACCTCCAAGTTAGAGGGCCCAGTCACTTAAGCTATTTAGTAGCAGTCACCTAGGACTCCACCAAGACCTACCTCCACGAAGGAGTGAAGGCCATCGCTGAATGGATGAAGGGCAGCTGCCTCAAACTCAGTTCCAACAAGACGGAAGTCCCAGGCTCCACCCTCTCCGCATGGGATGACTCCTGGTGGCCTGCCACTCCCTGAACCGCTCCGACTACGCACACAACCTAGGATTCATCTTGGACCCCTCACTATCCATGACCCAGCAAGTCAAGGCCATCTCCTCCTCCTGCTTCAAAACCCCCCTGCATACTCCGAAAGATCTACAAATGGATACCCACCGAAACCAGAAGAACAGTCACCCAAGTCCTCATAAGCAGCAAACTGGACTACGGCAATGCCCTTTATGCAGGATCCACGGCCAAACTCCAGAAGAGGCTGCAACGCATCCAGAACACCTCTGCATGCCTCATCCTGGAATCCCCCGCCACTGCCACATCACAGACCACCTGAAAAACCCGTCTGGCTCCCAGTCAACAAAAGAATCACCTTCAAACTTCTCACCCATGCTCACAAATCACTGCACAACACCGGACCAGAATACCTCAACAGACGACTCTCCTTCTACACCCCGTCCCGGCATCTCCGCTCCACCGACCTCGCCCTCACAACCGTCCCACGCGTCCGCAGAACTACAACCGGCAGTAGATCATTCTCGCACCTCGCTGCCAAAACGTGGAACACTCTTTACACCCACCTGCGCCAGACCAAAGACCTCCTTACCTTCAGGAAACTTCTCAAGCCCTGGCTGTTAAAGCAGTAGCAGAACCTCCCCCCCACCCCCTCCCCCCACCACCAAAACCACATTCTCCCCCCTCCCCAACGCCTTGAGACCCTCAGGGTGAAGAGTGCGCTTTACAAATCCCTGATTGATTGACACTAAAAAGGGAAAGTGGTTTAAAACTTACTTTGTCAACCTTTTGACTTATTTTAGAGGTTAAACCCTCATAATAAGAAAGTTAAGGGGTTACTGGGAAGGTTATCTTTTTCTCTGGCAGTTGAAAAAAGTGGACACTTGTCAGATTAACCCTTCCCACTTTTGTCTGTGAGTTTGAGATTTTGACTGGACAGACATTTCCGCTAGGTATCATGGTTTTCAAATTAATGTTGTCTGTTTGGTAAAATGTAGATGACGCATGAGAAGTAAAATCTGGACTGGTTTGTTAATGTGTAAACCATTGCATTTTTATTGCGTAAACATGTTTAAACATAAAATACTTATATCCTTCTCCTGGACAAAATATTCCCTATTTTCCACAAAGGACCATGGTCACAATTTTACGTACAACTAAAATACAAACATCGAGCTGTGTTTACTGTTGTGCCTATGGACGGCAGTTGCTTAACATAACCTATTCAGAATAAAGTACAGTTTGTTAGTTTCAATAAGTATTTACTATGTGGCTTTAATATGTCCGAAACTACGCACCAAGGTTCTGTTTTCCACATTATGTAATTTCACACTTGGCTGTGCAGACATGTTTAACTTACCAAATTCTGCTTGGGTGTGTACGAAACGGACTGAGACACTTACAAGAAACGCCTCGTTTTGAAATCTTGGTGTTCTAATCGTTTGTCTTACTTTCTCCTCAGATTGAGAACAGCAACAACCCTGAGATTAAAGTCAAATCCACACAGCGGGCAAAACTGTTTATTCGCTCTTTGAAAAGCCCCCGTATACTGAGCCCGAGTCAAAAGAATACCAGAAAACCCACAACTGTCACTGCCCCGACCGAGATTGAATGTGAACTCACAGATTCTCATAGGGAGGGTACTCCACTGCGTGCTGATTGGCCAATCATGAATTTAACATGGATGCATTCCTCTCCTATCCCAAATCCCCCTCCAAGTCAAGTAGAACTTGGAGGTTTGAACACTCCATTTGGGCAAAACCTGTTGGCACCAAATCCGAACAACTGTGGCTTTATTCTGCTCCTTCACAACAATTTGATGACCTCTCCAACATACCCACGTTCTGCATCCTTGTCACCAGAGATGAGTCCTACCCAGTTTTGTCAAAAGAAAGAACAGTTGGTGCCGACGGGAGTCCCGCCAAGGAGCATAAGTGCACCAGGCGTTGCACCAGACACCAGTGCTAAAATGGTGAAAGTAGACGGAGACATTTCCAGAGCAGAGCCTCTTGTGTCTAGTAAGAGACCAGGGAATGCTACTCCTTGGACTTGGAATCTAGTGACTGAATTAAAAGAGAAAGATAACGCGCTGTATTCTTCCTGAACTCCAAGATGCTATTTTAAAATGTGATTTCCTTGTTTTTCATATGTGCTTTACATCTCAATAAAAACATTTCATTTACTAATAAGATTGCAGCCCTCGCTGTGGTGTGACAGGCTTGTGTTACATCTAAACGATTCCCGCAACATGTGTTTTTTTATGGAGTGGTGCTATTGACTGCCAGTCCCAATGATTCGTTAAACTCGCAAGTTCTTTCAAGAGCATGAAAGGGCTGGGATGCTGCCAGAGACGAATGAGTGGTGTGCTTGAGCAAGCCTTACATAACCGAAACCAGACATTTCCAAAGACTCAAGCCTTCGGATAAACTTTTAACAGTGCTTTTGCCTCCAGCACATGACTTGATATGCCGAGTTTGTTCCCTCTCACTTGTGAGATTTTCCATAACTTGGCTTATGTTTGGATGAATAATAAAATGAATGCTGTGAATGAAACCTGATTTGGCTACATCTGTTTACTGTTTGGATAAATAAAAAATGTTTTAGGAAGGACTAAAAGGACTTTTGTTACCACACATGGTAAGGTTACTGTTCTGTACCCTGAGAACAGCCATAAGTTGCAGTAAAACATTTAAGAAGTTCAGGGTGCAAAACACTCTTGACACAGATCTTTATTTTTATCACAAACTGTTTCAGATCAAAGATCTGCTCGTGGCAAGACATTATTTGAGTCTAGTACGGATTACACATTTTTTGGGAAGCAAGTATTCTGCTTGTAGTTTTTAAACAGACCTGCCTATTCCCAAGCAAATGGAAGGAAAGGCTTATTGCCGAAATGGTTACACTAAGCCCCAACAGGAATGATATGGCTGACTGTTCCTTGTGGTTACATGGAACCACAACTTGTTCCTCTGTAAACCATTCTGTGAACAGAGTACACACACAATTACTAGAAGTGGCCTTTAAGTCTTGGTGTTCGGGAAAATCTGTACTCTAATCACTGCTTGAGAAGTGCAGCCTTCAATGTGGCCTCTGGCTGCCCCAACAAATGAAAAACTGAGGGGTAGCATGCGAGTGGATCAAGCTTGGTAAGATTACATTTTGATCTATTACTCCATTTCGCTCAAGCGCACTTCAGTCTAGTGGCTCACCGTATATGCTGCAAGTAAAATGCTCATCTATGTGGCGTACAAAAATCCCATATGGTTCCTACAGCCAGATGTCTTGAGACTGGAATGTCGGCTTTCATGTGCTCAACTTTTAATTTACAATAGATTAGAAGGGATTGCAGCCCTTCCATCCGCTTCATATACACAAACGTTGCTATGCTGCCCTAGGCAATGATATTGATAAGCCACATTTTGTACATAATAAATACAATTCTCTTGCTGAGACTTACAATGAAAAAGTCCTTTTTAATGGACAGAAAGATGTAGAGTACACCAAGAATCATTCCAATCTGATAGAGACATCTAGCCGCAGATCTCTTGCTTCAGAGTCCTCCCCCAGGCACGAGACTTGATCTGGAAATGTTTTCCTATAACACATCTGCGTGTCGCACATCTCCCTATCCACGTCATCCACCAGATGTGATGTCGATGGAGTCCCTTAACCCCCTCGCTGACACACCAACATCAGTTGTTTGTTTTCCGCGGCTGCAAAGCAGATCCGTAGCAGTTAGGGGCCATTTTTTGGCCCATCTCGACTTTTTGTCGAGGAAACTGTTTTTTCGCAATGTCTTCAGAGTTTAAGCCCTGCGGATCTTGTGGCAGACAGTTGTCATCACAGAGCCTCATACCATCTGTATGTGGTGCCTTGGAGAACACCATGACTGAGGATTGTGGTTCCTGTCACCGTCTTCGGCCAAAGGCATTGACAGAGCGTTGCATGAAAATGATGGTGGCATGAGTTTCAGAGGTCTAGAGACCGATCAAGGAGCAGTTTGTATGAGGGGCCATTGGAGAACACCATGACGCTGAGGATTGTGGTTCCTGTCACCGTCTTCGGCCAAAGGCATTGACAGAGCGTTGCATGAAAATGATGGCGGCGTGACTTTCGGAGGTCTAGAGACCGATGGAGGAGCAGTTTGTATGAGGGGCCATTACCGTCAAAGGAGGCTCCGAAGCAGAAGCGGTCAAAACCACCATGTGAATAGGGTGTCTCCGATGCCGTCTCCTAACCATCGGTTGTGGAGCATTCACAGGAGCCCACCCTGCGACTCCCCAGATTTCCTGGAGCCGGGCGACTAGCCTAAATGCGGGAGTATTATAATGCCCTGCATGAAGTCTTTGGGCCCCAGCCCCCCCTCTGGTGTACTTCTTAGCCCTAAGGAGTTGAGAGGTGACCTGACTGTACACGCCAGCGGGTCCACCCTCAGTGACAGTTGGGCCCTCTGAATCCATTGTTGGATTCGTAGCAGCTCCAGTGCACAGCTCTTCGGGGTCCCACCTTCGACATCAGAGTTGATTCAGCCAATGACGTTGGCAGCACCAGTCGACGCCAAGCCAGTTGCTCTTTCTGATGTCGATATGACGGCATCGGATGACATGCCAATGGAGCCGTCTGCTTTAAACAAACTCCATCTGTCCTTATAGAACCTGTTACTATTTTCCCTACGGGAACACACCGTTTTGAAGTTGAAAAGATTGTAGGATGTTGAAACCCTTTGGACAACACTTGTGTCTCCTTTGGAGAACAATTGGCTGAATGAATTGGGTGAGGCTAGTGGAGTTAAGTCCTCTCCAGTTTCAGACTTACTTTCGCCTGGTTATGGCAGCAGAGGCGAGTTCCTCTTAGCTGAGGTATTGAGAGCAGCTGTAATCTTAGATTAGCAGCTTCTATCAGTGGAATTATCCACAGATCCTTTAGTAGATGTTCTTCACCAAGGTGAGATAGGAGTGGAGCCTTTACTCCCTTATAATGAGTCTCTATATGACCATTTTTATAGGACCTTGGGCGAAACCAGTAACTGGAGCTCCGGTTGACCGGGCTATAGTACATAGACATCAACCTGCCCCTGGGGACCCAGTTTGTTACTTGCGACATACCACCATGAAAAGTTTGGTGGTACAGGCTGCTATGGCTTAGGCGGGCCCTAGTGTCCAACGTTTGGTTCTACCAAATAAAGTCAAGATGACTGGTAGATTGTGGGGAAATATTTTCTCTTCTGACAGCTCAGCATTGAGGTTTTTAAAAACGGCATGTGTTTTACACACATATCATGCATTATGGGACACAGTGTCACGCGTACTGCCTTCTCTTCCATAGGAAGCCAGTGGTGAATTCCTACAGGCAGTGTTGTAAGATGGCCGAGAAGCGGCTAACTTCACCATAAAATGTGCTGTGGATACCATAGATTCTGTCGGTAGAGCTATGGCTCAGTTAGTTGCCTTGCATAGACATGCATGGCTGCGTCAATCTGGGTTTTCTGAGGCTGTACAGAATAGCCTGAAAGATATGCTTTTTAGATGGTGTACATTGATTTGGTTTGCAGACTGATTCGGCTTTGCAAGCAATTTAGAGCTGGGTGGTGACAAAACTACCTAGACACACCTAGAATGTTTATAAATGACTGAGTTGTCATATGTACTTCAACTGGTGACAACTAGTGTAGTGTTTCTGCTTAAGGTGATGACCCTTAGGTTCTTTGCATGTTTTATCATGACCCTTATCTCTGGCCTATTAGGATAATAAGGGGTATTATAGGTGCGTCTATTCAGAAGGACTCTTTTTAGGTGGAGTCATATGCTTTTAAGTAGACACAACTATACCACGATAAGTGATTCATTATTAATGTTTACTACTTGGTGCAAAAGTGGTGACTTTCTACTTCGGGTCTGTCTGTGACAGCTATTCAGCTGTTTATTTCTTTTTTGATTCTTAACAGGCTGATACATGATATACCGGTCATACAGTTCTCTTTACCCTGAAGAAGGGCTTGAGCTCAAGAGTTGATACCTTCATGGTATGTACCTTACTCTAAGTGGAGTATCCTTTGTATGCTTAGTGAGCATTGATATAAATATACTGAGGCGAGATTGCTCACCTTGTGAACTATTAGACCCTCTTTGGAGGGTACAGAGTCCCACCCTCTATAAAGTGTTATTTTCTTCTAACTTTCGATACCATAAATCATTTTGGTATCCCTTATAGGGAACTTTTGATATTTGCAACTCCATGGGAGTCTTGGTATACCTTTTTTTTAAAAAAGAAAGTGTTTTTTAAAGACTCCTCTTAGTAAACACGTTTATTATGTTGAAGTGTCTCTTATACTTTTATGTGGTATTTGTATGACCTTATTTTTCATTTATTGATGTTCATCAATAAAATGATATTCCATCGATGGGGCTGTACTGCACTGAGGGTGTTTGTCACAAAATTCCTTTTTGTATTTTCAGAGAAGGTAGCTGGTAGCCTACATTATTCGTTTATGAGGGTTCTATTTTTACAGCTGGTACTTGCATTGCGTTTAAATGATAGATGACATTACTTGGATTTAAAATATTTTCTACAATTCCTGGCTTTAGTACATTATAAACAATAAGGTTATCATCTTGGGAGCCTTAAGACATTATGGCCCTCATTATGAGTCTGGCAGTCTGGAGACTGCCAGACTCACGGTGGCGGGCGGACTGCCGCGGTAATGGCGGTCCGCCCCCCATATTATGACCATGGCAGAGCACCATGGTGAAAACTCCAGCCAGCAACCTGGCGGCCTCGGCGTTTGTAATCCTCCAGGGTAGTGCTGCATACTGCGCCACCCTGGAGGTTATAAGTGCCCTTCCACCAGCCTTTTCTTGGCGGTTTACACCGCCAGGGAAAGGCTGGCAGAATGGGTGACTCGGGCCCCCCTGGGGGCCCCTGCGCTGCGCATACACTTGGCATGGGTAGTGCAGGGGCTCCCATGCACAGCCCCGTTGTGCATTTCACTGCCCGAATTACGGGCAGTGAAATGCGCAACGGGTGCTGCTGCACCCGCCGCACAGCCACATTGGCGCCAGCTCCATTAGAAGCCGGCATCAATGTAAAGGCCCTGGGCCAGCGGGGACTTCACTGCACTGGCAGTCACATGGCGGCAAAGAGTTCTGCTGCCCACCAAACTCATAATGACCTATAGGTTTTGGTCCTAAAGGTTCTGCCTTATAGCCATTACAGCTTGGTTGCCTATTCTACACCTTTGTGTAAACATTTGTTGGTTTATACATGTTTTTGAACATTGTTCTTGGTCGATTCTATTCACTCTATTGTACAATGTGCTTAATATCATTGACTCTTAAGGGGTTATTCTGATTGAGATTTCTTTGTTTTCTGAAGGAATTTACACTTGAATAGTGTACTTCTCTGTGAGGATGTTCATATACAATGTACATGAGGGAAATAGGTGTTTACTTTATAACTTCTAATTTGGGTTCACACTTTGCAGAGTGTTCTCCCTATATAGAATATACAAATTGATGTTTGCAATCGGATTATTTTTGTTATGGAATATTTTGTACAATTTTGATTTATGTATGGAAGACCTTTTCTAGTTCATAGTAGGGCCATTGTCTAACCTTGGTGTTTGCTTGACTTTCAAGGTTCCTTTTCTCACTTACAATCTTATTCACCTTTATACTACTATTACCTGATGGTGGTGTCTTAAGCCGTTTGCGTGAACTCTAACAAATTGGATGGTTGTTGCTTTCTTAAGTGACGTTTATATATAGTAGAGATGTCCTAGAGGTATTTGTTTTATATCTAGTTAATTTTCCTTGGGAAAAGACTGCTTCTATACCAATAGTTGCTATTGTTGTCTTCAATAAATGCCACTGGCCGACGCCCGCACTACCTCCCTGGTGCGGGTCACGACCAGTGGCCGACACCAGGGAGGGTGTTAATAAATACTCGGGTGTGTTGCACCCGAGGATTTTTTTTACTTTTCCCGGGAGACACAGAAGCTTCCGTGTCTCCCCCCGCCCCTTTGTGACGTCTCAAAGGTGTTTTCCCCATCAAAGCAGGAAGCAGCCTTGCGGCCGCTTCCTGCTTCGATGGGGAAAACGGCCTTCCCCACGTTCGGGAAGGCCTCGTAAGAAAGGGGAGGGTCTCCCCTTTCTTACGAGGCCTTCCTGAAAGTGTTTCCTGGCCCCCGATCGCAGCACAGCTGCGATCGGGGGCCAGGAAACACTTTCAAAAGGGGCTGGGAGGTTCACTGTTCGAAAAGCCAGGTTTTGAGGCCCTTCCTGAAAAGAAGTAGGTTTTGGGTCTTGCGAAGGTGGGTTGTGAGGGCGTTCCAGGTTTTGGGTGCAAGGTAGGAGAAGGATCTACCCCCGGTGGTGGTGTGTTTGATGCGGGGGACAGAGGCGTGAGAGAGGTCAGCTGAGCGGACGTTTCGTGTGGGGGTGTGGAAGGTGACTCTCGTGGTAGGCAGGGCCTGTGTTGTGGAGTGATTTGTGTGCTAGGATGAGGATCTTGAAGGTGATCCTTTTGTCAATGGGGAGCCAGTGGAGGGATTTGAGGTGTGGAGAGATGTGTTTGTGTCGGGGGAGGTCGAGGATGAGTCGTGCTGCTGAGTTCTGGATGCGTGTAGTTTGCGCTTGAGTTTTAGAGTGGTGCCGGCGTAGAGGGCGTTTCCGTAATCAAGCCTGCTGCTGATGAGTGCGTGAGTGACAGTTTTCTGGTCTCTGTGGGGATCCATTTGAATGTTTTTCAGTATACGGAGTGTGTTGAAGCATGAGGAGGTGAGAGCGTTGATTTGTTGGGTCATCGAGAGGGAGGAGTCTAGGATGATGCTGAGGTTGCGTGCGTGGTTGGCGGGGGTGGGTGCAGGGCCTAGCGTGGTGGGCCACCATGAGGGGTCCCAGGTGTTTTTGCGTGGGCCAAAGAGGATTATTTCGGTTTTGCTTGAGTTGAGTTTCAGGTGGTTGGCTGTCATATATATATCACTTTTGTCAATATGTGCGTGGTTTCCCTGGGGGGAAAAGGGTCCGACTTGTCTAGTGGCAGTTTTAGTGCCATAAAGAAGCGCAGAAGGTTTATATGCCTACTGCAAAGAGCAAATCTGTATTTTATGTAAATAGCTGCGCTATAATACCAATGAAATGTATGTGCGGGGTGGAGGGCGGCTATGGAGAGATGAAGGGCACTTTTGCTGGGTGGTAATGAGGGAATCCGAGGAGGAGGGAGTGGGAGCACCAATAATGATTGTTGGACTGGGCGCAGGAGGTGCTAAAGACTGTGACGAATGGTATGTGACAAGGTGTTTTTTTAGTGTCTTGAAAGTATGTGCTGATTGAGGGAAGAAGCGCAGGTAAGGTTGCCTCTACTGTTGCACGTATCTCACACACACCATCGATTTTGTCACTGTCTACGTAGGCTAGTGTTTTAGAGCAACAGTTTAGCCAATAGCAGAGATTGCATCTTGATGGATGACTGCTGCCTGCACTCGGGTTACAGAGGACCGCTCTGACATAGGATCAGAGACTGAGACAGCATCTGAGGGATAGGACAATGGCGCAGACTCTGGGAGTGATTTTTCAGTCTGAGGATTCCCATTCGATAACTCCTCTTCCAGTACATTATGAGGGAGGTGATGAGGACAGTCCTGTTGTCCCGTCGCAAGCTGTTTGGTGCAACTGGGTAATAGTGGGTTAGCCCAACCCAGAGAGCAGGTGAATGCGGCGGCAAGCAGAGAGAGAGAGTGCTCTCTTGGGAGCTCCCCAATTTAGTTCAGCCCCAAATTCCACCACCCAAATCATATTGTGGAGACATCAAAATTATCTATGGCAAAACAAACTGGTTTTGTAAGGCAGGCACCTGTGTTTTTGGTCCTGGATTCGGCGGCCATATAGAGAAACACACTAAACCCAAACATTTCTGGAAACTAGACATTCGGGGGAGTCCACAGAGGTGTGACTTGTGTGGATTCCCCAAAGTTTTCTTACCCACAATACCCTGCAAAGCTGAAATGTTGGAAAAAAACTCAATTTTTCTCACATTTCTGTCACACAAACTACAGGAATATGCTGGGATCCACAACATTCCTACCACCCAGTGACTCCTCACCTGTCCTGATAAAAACACTACCCCACTTGAGTGCCTACACCTAGTGCCTGTGTCAGGAATGGATCACCCCAGGGTCAACAGCTGCCTCACGTAAGGACCAACATTGACCGTTGTGTGATCTATTTCTGTCGCGGGCACCAGGCCTAACCACACAATTGAGGTATCATATTTATCGGGAGACTTGGGGGAACGCTGGGTGGAAGGAAATTTGTGGCTCCTCTCAGATTCCAGAACTTTCTGTCACCGAAATGTGAGGATAACGTGTTATTTTAGCCACATTTTGAGGTTTGCAAAGGATTCTGGGTAACAGAACCTGGTCAGAGCCCCACAAGTCACCTCATCTTGGATTCCCCTGGGTTTCTAGTTTTCAAAAATGTGCTGCTTTGCTAGGTTTCCCCAGGTGCCGGCTGAGCTAGAGGCCAAAATCCACAGGTAGGCACTGTTTTCTATGAAAAAATGTGATGTGTTCACGTTGTGTTTTGGGGCATTTCCTGTCGCGGGCGCTAGGCCTACCCACACAAGTGAGGTATAATTTTTATCGGGAGACTTGGGGGAACGCTGGGTGGAAGGAAATTTGTGGCTCCTCTCAGATTCCAGAACTTTCTGTCACCGAAATGTGAGGAAAACTTGTTTTTTTAGCCACTTTTTGAGGTTTGCAAAGGATTCTGGGTAACAGAACCTGGTCAGAGCCCCACGAGTCACCTCATCTTGGATTCCCCTAGGTCTCTAGTTTTAAAAAATGCACAGGTTTGGTAGGTTTCCCTATGTGCCGGCTGAGCTAGAGGCCAGAATCTACAGGTAGGCACTTTGCAAAATACAGCTCTGTATTTTGTCAAAAAATGGGATGTGTCCACGTTGTGTTTTGGGGCATTTCCTGTCGCGAACGCTAGGCCTACCCACACAAGTGAGGTATCATTTTTATCGGGAGACTTGGGGGAACGCTGGGTGGACGGAAATTTGTGGCTCCTCTCAGATTCCAGAACTTTCTGTCACCGAAATGTGAGGAAAACTTGTTTTTTTAGCCACTTTTTGAGGTTTGCAAAGGATTCTGGGTAACAGAACCTGGTCAGAGCCCCACAAGTCACCCCATCTTGGATTCCCCTAGGTCTCTAGTTTTCACAAATGCACAGGTTTGGTAGGTTTCCCTAGGTGCCGGCTGAGCTAGAGGCCAAAATCTACAGGTAGACACTTTGCAAAAAACAGCTCTGTATTTTGTCAAAAAATGGGATGTGTCCACGTTGTGTTTTGGGGCATTTCCTGTCGCGAGCGCTAGGCCTACCCACACAAGTGAGGTATCATTTTTATCGGGAGACTTGGGGGAACGCTGGGTGGAAGGAAATTTGTGGCTCCTCTCAGATTCCAGAACTTTCTGTCACCGAAATGTGAGGAAAACTTGTTTTTTTTGCCACTTTTTGAGGTTTGCAAAGGATTCTGGGTAACAGAACCTGGTCAGAGCCCCACAAGTCACCTCATCTTGGATTCCCCTGGGTTTCTAGTTTTCAAAAATGTGCTGGTTTGCTAGGTTTCCCCAGGTGCCGGCTGAGCTAGAGGCAAAAATCCACAGGTAGGCACTGTTTTCTATGAAAAAATGTGATGTGTCCACGTTGTGTTTTGGGGCATTTCCTGTCGCGGGCGCTAGGCCTACCCACACAAGTGAGGTATAATTTTTATCGGGAGACTTGGGGGAACGCTGGGTGGAAGGAAATTTGTGGCTCCTCTCAGATTCCAGAACTTTCTGTCACCGAAATGTGAGGAAAACTTGTTTTTTTAGCCACTTTTTGAGGTTTGCAAAGGATTCTGGGTAACAGAACCTGGTCAGAGCCCCACGAGTCACCTCATCTTGGATTCCCCTAGGTCTCTAGTTTTCAAAAATGCACAGGTTTGGTAGGTTTCCCTATGTGCCGGCTGAGCTAGAGGCCAAAATCTACAGGTAGGCACTTTGCAAAAAACAGCTCTGTATTTTGTCAAAAAATGGGATGTGTCCACGTTGTGTTTTGGGGCATTTCCTGTCGCGGGCGCTAGGCCTACCCACACAAGTGAGGTATCATTTTTATCGGGAGACTTGGGGGAACGCTGGGTGGAAGGAAATGTGTGGCTCCTCTCAGATTCCAGAACTTTCTGTCACCGAAATGTGAGGAAAACTTGTTTTTTTAGCCACTTTTTGAGATTTGCAAAGGATTCTGGGTAACAGAACCTGGTCAGAGCCCCACGAGTCACCCCATCTTGGATTCCCCTAGGTCTCTAGTTTTCAAAAATGCACAGGTTTGGTAGATTTCCCTATGTGCCGGCTGAGCTAGAGGCCAAAATCTACAGGTAGGCACTTTGCAAAAAACAGCTCTGTATTTTGTCAAAAAATGGGATGTGTCCACGTTGTGTTTTGGGGCATTTCCTGTCGCGGGCGCTAGGCCTACCCACACAAGTGAGGTATCATTTTTATCGGGACACTTGGGGGAACGCTGGGTGGAAGGAAATTTGTGGCTCCTCTCAGATTCCAGAACTTTCTGTCACCGAAATGTGAGGAAAACCAGTTTTTTTAGCCAAATTTTGAGGTTTGCAAAGGATTCTGAGTAACAGAACCTGGTCAGAGCCCCACGAGTCACCCCATCTTGGATTCCCCTAGGTCTCTAGTTTTCAAAAATGCACAGGTTTGGTAGGTTTCCCTATGTGCCGGCTGAGCTAGAGGCCAAAATCTACAGGTAGGCACTTTGCAAAAAACAGCTCTGTATTTTGTCAAAAAATGGGATGTGTCCACGTTGTGTTTTGGGGCATTTCCTGTCGCGGGCGCTAGGCCTACCCACACAAGTGAGGTATCATTTTTATCGGGAGACTTGGGGGAACGCTGGGTGGAAGGAAATTTGTGGCTCCTCTCAGATTCCAGAACTTTCTGTCACCGAAATGTGAGGAAAACCTGTTTTTTTAGCCACTTTTTGAGGTTTGCAAAGGATTCTGGGTAACAGAACCTGGTCAGAGCCCCACGATTCACCCCATCTTGGATTCCCCTAGGTCTCTAGTTTTCAAAAATGCACAGGTTTGGTAGGTTTCCCTATGTGCCGGCTGAGCTAGAGGCCGAAATCTACAGGTAAGCACTTTGCAAAATACAGCTCTGTATTTTGTCAAAAAATGGGATGTGTCCACGTTGTGTTTTGGGGCATTTCCTGTCGCGGGCACTAGGCCTACCCACACAAGTGAGGTATCATTTTTATCGGGAGACTTGGGGGAACATAGAATAGCAAAACAAGTGTTATTGCCCCTTATCTTTCTCTACATTTTTTCCTTCCAAATATAAGAGAGTGTGTAAAACAGACGTCTATTTGAGAAATGCCCTGCAATTCACATGCTAGTATGGGCACCTCGGAATTCAGAGATGTGCAAATAACCACTGCTCCTCAAAACCTTATCTTGATCCCATTTTGGAAATGCAAAGGTTTTCTTGATACCTCTTTTTCACTCTTCATATTTCAGCAAATGAATTGCTGTATACCCAGTATAGAATGAAAACCAACTGCAGGGTGCAGCTCATTTATTGGCTCTGGGTACCTAGGGTTCTTGATGAACCTACAAGCCCTTTATATCCCCGCAACCAGAAGAGTCCAGCAGACAAACGGTATATTGCTTTCAGAAATCTGACATTGCAGGAAAAAGTTACAGAGTAAAACATAAAGAAAAATGGCTGTTGTTTTCAGCTCAATTTCAATATTTTTTTATTTCAGCTGTTATTTTCTGTAGGAAAACCTTGTAGGATCTACACAAGTGACCCCTTGCTGAATTCAGAATGTTGTCTAGTGTTCAGAAATGTTTAGCTTTCCGGGATCCAGCATTGGTTTCACACCCTTCCCTGTCACTAACTGGAAGGAGGTTGAAAGCACCAAAAATAATAAAAATGGGGTATGTCCCATTAAAATGCCAAATTTGTGTTGGAAAATGTGGTTTCTGATTCAAGTCTGCCCGTTCCTGAAAGGTGGGAAGATAGTGATTTCAGCACCAGAAACCCTTTGTTGATGGCATTTTCAGGGAAAAAACCACAAGCCTTCTTCGGCAGCCCTTTTTTCCCATTTTTTTGGAAAAAGCTAAATTTTCACTGTATTTTGGCTATTTTCTTGGTCTCCTCCAGGGGAAACCACAAACTCTGGGTACCGTTAGAATCCCTAGGATGTTGGAAAAAAAGGACGCAAATTTGGCGTGGATAGCTTATGTGGACAAAAAGTTATGAAGGCCTAAGCGCGAACTACCCCAAATAGCCAAAAAAGGGCTCAGCACTGGGGGGGGAAAGGCCCAGCAGCTAAGAGGTTAATAGAGTATTCTTTATGATTTCTCTCCAAGAGATGGATCTTTCTCGGTTTTTACTGAGCAGGTCTGGCTTGGATAGCACTTTATAAAGCAAAGAGGTATTGCTCAGAGGCATGGCCTGCTGATCTGAGTTTCACAAGTGTCAAACACGCAGTTCGGGTCTGGTTATAAGAACAAATTAATTTATATTCACAGGGTCATTTGGCAAAATTGTCCTGTTGTCATGGGTAGTGTTGTCCCCATGCTTTCAATATCTTAATGACTTTTATTACTGTGGTCCTTTCACCAGTTCTTTTGGGGTGGGCATGCAGGGAGCCAGATCCTATTAAGCGTATACATAGTTTTATATTCATAATGTTGGATGGCTTCTGACACAGATTTGTCTGAATAACATGGATATTTTGTTCCCATGCTTCTAATGTCTTATGACTTCATTTATCTGTGGCTCCTTCCACTGGTTTTTATGTGTAGAGTATGTTATTGCTCACCTAAATTGTTATGAATGTCCTGTCTTTTTCTTTAGTTCTAGACCGGTTTTGTTCTAGCTAGAGACTTTTAATGGCCTCAGTTTGCAGACCCTCCCCTGGGGTTGGTATGACTTTGGTATCTTTTTGTAAAGTAAGGAATCTGCGCTTGGATGTCTGTATCAGATGAACGAGTCACTTACCTTTGGTAACGCATTATATGGTAGCAACATGATCTAGCCGCCGATTCCTTAACAACCCTCCCATCTTTTCCGCTTTGCAAACTGAGTTCTCTTTTGTCTCAGAGATTTAGTTAGGGAAATTCACATTTTGAATTGAGAATTCAGTGATTATTTGACACAAGGGTGTCTTTTTTTTCAGCACACTGTTTCAATAGGCAGTTTCTATATGTGCCTCTATGTTTTGGGTCCGAAAAATAGTCTCAGAAAGAACTGATGTTGCTGAGTGGGTTCTATGGACTCCGTCGTTTTCACATCCGGTGGACGATGTAGGTACAGAGTTGCGCAACGCTCTTTTCTGACAAACAGACGTGCTGTGGAAAAGAAATTCTGGACCAAGTCTCGCTTCCTGGGGGAGGATTCTAAAGTAAGGAATCTTTCTCTTGTTGTTCTATCATCTGAACCTGTGGCGAGTCACTAAAGACTACACAACGATAATATTGAATTTCACTACATCTAGCTAACCACAACATTGCAAGGTTATTTTCCTCAAGGCAGTAAAGCGAATGAAAATATTCTCCATTTATCAGAACTTAAACATTCTAAAACACGTTTTAAAGAAATTTTTCCTTTAGTCTGTTATATATTTTTTACAAATCAAAATCTGTGTTTAATAGACAGCAATACATGTCCTTCAATTGTTCCTATATTAGGCCATCCTTATTAAGTTAATATGTACAGACCAGACACTCCATTCCAATCCTAAAACACCCCCCAAAATAATTTTAAATTGAGAATATTAAGATGCAAAAACCCATCACACATCTTGAAAACTCTAAGGCTCTTCATGTCCACAAAGCTAAACTGAAAAAGCACTACAACATATGTAGCAAGCACTGCTAATCTATGATAATAAAAAACAAAATATAAATAAACAAACATCCACTACACTCCCAGAAGCTCCATTCCATTTGTTACTCTTGGATTGATTAATCACTTGGAGAAAAATCACAGTTGATTATTCTCAAAGTTATTCATTCCGGGATTCAGCTGTTTCACATTCGTTTTTCAATAATTTAGGGTCATCCGAGGAAATCCAATATAAATTTAAGAATTCCACTTTTTTACATTGTATATGCGGGGGAACGCCACGCACCCCCTTTCCCTTCTTGAACCTAATTAATATTAATTAGAACATTGTATTGTTGAGTTAGATGTTGGAGAGATTAGATTGGGAGGGGCTATAAACAATGATATAAGACAATTGCTAACTATTTCAGTGCCTCAACCCACTGCTGATGTTTCTCAATCTTCTCAGCATTTTGCCTTTGCAATCGGATGAGAGCATTTGTGGGAGGGTGGGGAGGGGGGGGGGGGGACAAGAGAGCCGAGGTTTCTCCCACTATTCTCCAGTGTTTAGACAGTCACTGGTAAGCAATCCTTGTGATGACCAGAACTGCTGAAGCAGTGAAGTGAAAGCCTCCACCCCCGTCTCTAACTAGGATTTAACAGACTGAACAGGGCATTTGGGTAGAGCCAAGGGAGGGGCCGGAACTTTGAGGCCACTCCTTTCTTTCCCAGCATTTGCTATTGGTGTATGTCAGTAACTATTGGGACAGTGGAAACTGAAAACAAAATTATTTAATTTTGTTATGCGACTACTCTGGAAGCATTCTGTGGCTGCCAATGTCATGTCCTTTCAGTCTCAACTGTGCATAGCTGCTTCTGTGTGCCCTTTTTACAAGTCTGGCTCCCTCATTGGTGTTTAGGTCACACACGGCTCTCCTCTAGTTTATCACAAGGCTACACCACGTGGAATATGCAGCTTGTTTTTATGTTTCACTTAAGACAGTGCACGCGCTGTTGTTGGGAAATATCTTGTATGTTGAGAAGTTTAAAAGGAGCTGGAGCCCAGGCTGTTACTTACCATTGTTTTGGCTTTGACGTCACTCTTATTCCATTTCTTTTCATTTGTCAGCGCCTCCCGCTTCTTCTTGGGTTTCGAGTGTTCGTCCCTGCCATGGAGGATGTGGCAGTTACAGCTTCCTGTGGCTAGAGTCCTTCTACTGGCCACTCTCTAAGAGTGCTTGTGTTTGCAGTCTGCTGCTGTCGTCTCTAGTTTTGCCTGCGTCAACCCTCATCCCGCCATTTGTGATCTTGCCCTAACCGCCCTTCCTTCATCTCCCTCATGTTACTTGCTCGTCCCACACTCCTCTCCTCCAGCTGTCCTAATGCTGCCTCCCAACTTCTCCCTGTGTTTGTTGGCTTGGTTTCCCTTACCACCCGCCTTCCCGCTGTCCTTGGTCTTTGTACTCTCCCATCCTTTCACAGCTCTCCTGTCCTTTGTCTTGCTGTGCCCTCCCATCCTGGCTCCTCCTGCTCCCTCTAACCCTCCTGTCTGCAAAGAAATAAATTAACAAAGCACTGAGCTCTCCTTTTTATGACTAAATTGTCAGTAAAATCTTTACAAATTTTTTGTCAGAACGTTTTCACTTGGTAGTTGCCAGTATGTGCTGTACTGACAACTATTTTCTGACAGAAAATATTATTTTTTCTGTCAAAAATGCCTTCACTTTTTGTGATGTGCCCTTCCAGTGGAAAGAAGAAGGCCCAGACTGATCCTTATGCAGTCTGCATTGCCTGTCTGCCAGAGTCCCACTGCCCTGACTCCTGTCCCCACTGCCAGAAGCTTTCCAGGCTTACTCTGAAGTACAGAAAGAAGATCAGGCTGCATGAACTCCAAGATAGAGAATTATCTACAAGAGGCCTTGGGGAACATCAGTCGTTGTGTAAAGAACATGCCTCTGGTTGAAAAACACCCCACGGAAGAAAATCTTGTGAGAAATACCGGAAAACGAGGTCCTGGTTGACGCTGGTCGGTAGGACGTCAAGAAAATGCCAGTTTGTTCACCATCACTGTCAAAGACACAGACGAAGGTGGGGTCAGCAAACTGCAGCTAGAAGACACCATCAACCGTCACTATCAGCGACTACGCACCATCCTTCGATGTTGAGGCATGTGACGTCGACACATGGAACGCGGTTGAGACACTCTGCCCTCTGCGAAGCAGCAATTGACGTTGAGAACTCAGTCAACATTGAGGCCTAAGGAACCTCCTGCACGACGTTGAAGGAACAAATATTGTTGACATACAAAAATGATGTGGAGCGGCTTCAACTAACATCCCCAAAGGTTCAGATTGTATCACCGGACTTAGCAACATCAAGACTTTGATTACCTTCTAGATCCAGATAGCAGTGCCCTGTTATTGTTTCCTCAATGTGGCTTGAAAGCTTAAGAAAGAGACCAGTGCCTGCAGTGTTAGATTCTGATTATTCTTGGGCATATTCTCCTTTCAGGCCTCGTACACCATGTCACAAGAGGACACCTCCACTAAGGTTCTCTCCCAGGAGGGTATTGGTACGTCCTATGGCTCCAAGGGCTGTGCCATTTAGAAGTCTGCAACTATCTCCTTGAAGGTCTAGAAGTCATGTTGGATACCGCTCTGCATCTCAAAGAACATCTAGGAGCAGCTCAAAGTCCAGGAGGTCTCCACAAACAAAAGGCAGCTATTGTACTTGAGCACTGCACAGGTCAATAACCTAAAATCCGTTAATCCTTATGCCTACTCCTCTAGGTCTGACCACCAACCGACCCAAATTGACTTCATACAAACTGACAAGATGGGAGGGCAAAATGTATCCTTTCAATTTAACACAAATCCATGGAATGGACATAGCCAACGCGTTTCGTCCTGAATGCAGGGACTTCACATGTGTGCTTCTGACACCATATGAGGATGCCACTGTTAAGTTGCCGAATTGACTGTTGTTTACCTATGAAAGATGCCGAAATTGTTATAACTGAAGAACCCCAGCTAAGACTGATTTATGCTAAGATTATTTCTGCTATCCTTCAGGAAGTCCTTGCATTCAGGATGAAATGCGTTGGCTGGGTGCTGGTGTGATTGGAGAATCCTTGTTAATAAAGAAATATGAAAACTCCAGATATGTGACAAATGGATTCCTACATTATTTTGTCATGACCATCAGTGTGAATTAATTGACAGTTCCTATTCCATGGGTTTGTGTTGAATTGAAAGGATACATTTTGCTCTCCCTTCTTGCCTGTTTATTCAAGATCCAGGAGGTCTAGATCTTGCACAGCCACACCAGTAACTTTAAAATCCGCACCATCCCAGATCCTGAAGAAGTACATGGCTCCTGATCTGGATCTATTATTCCTCATGACTGGTTCTTCTTCAGCCTCAGTGATAGTAGCAGCCGCACAGAAGTACCAATCTGCTTCCTCTAATTCATCTTTGGCCCCACCAGAACAGAAAGCAAGCAAATGGATGCACTGGGAAAAAGGATGAGTGGAACATCTGCATCTTTTATGAAGGTGGCTAGTTCTGCTTTAATGGGACGATACGGCAGATCCCTCTGGAATTTCTTGGTCACGTTCAATGAAAAGCTGCCTAAAGAATATAGGCAAGATTTCTTGGAGGTGCTTAATGAAGGGGGCCTGGTCTCAAATCAGAACATCAGCGCAGCTGCTGATAATTCGGATCTGGCAGTGCATCGGTATGCACATGGCATCTGCTCAAGGAGATCAGTCTGGCTGCGCCTTATGGGTTTAAAGCCTGAGGGGTAACATTGTATCATGAATAGCCCATTCTCTGGTTGCACCCTTTTAGGTTCTGTTGGAGAGGAAATTAAATTTGAAGAAATTACGCTGCATGAGACATCAGAAGAAAACAATATAAAATCAGATGTGGTTAAAGTGCAATGTAGGCCTAAAATTCCTGCTGATGCCAGAGAGGTGAAGAGCTCACTTGAAAATAGAATGCATGACAAGCAAGGTCTTAGTTAAAGGAAACCCCGTGATTGCAAGTCTGAAGGATTTTATGTTCTTAGCACACAGGCATGTATTCTGTTGTCTCAGAAATTAAAAACATGATTGAAGAATGTGAGCAGGAGATTGAATTAGCAAGTGGTACACAAAAACTGAGAAGAGGTCTTGGGAGGAAAGCGATAAAACATACACACAAATACACATGCATTC
This sequence comes from Pleurodeles waltl, assembly GCF_031143425.1. Taxonomy (NCBI): domain Eukaryota; kingdom Metazoa; phylum Chordata; class Amphibia; order Caudata; family Salamandridae; genus Pleurodeles; species Pleurodeles waltl. The sequence continues at coordinate 645,180,777 of NC_090451.1, read as the reverse complement.
AAGAGTAGTGAATAGTTAGTTTGTTAAGCATTGTTAGAACTGCAATAAAGGGTGTGTAAGAAATAGGTTAAAGGTTTAGAGACACAATTGATGTTAATTTGCAACAAATATGTAACTGCTGAGTAACGTATTTATTGACCTTTTATAATTAGCATTGTTCATGTTACTATATAAGTGGCTGCCTGTGAAGCAGTAAACTGAGACCAGCTGTTTACCTGTATGGAGATAGCTACTCTCCCTGCTGTGACAGTAAAAAGCTGTGTTTGCCTTGTCGAGAGGAGTATTGTCTTTTTTATCTTAGGTTTCCCCGCAACAATTCCCATTCTGATGAAGAGATGTTCAGAATGAAGGTGGAGCTGGACACTCTAAAGGCTGTAGGCCTTGAGAAAAAGAAAGAATTTATCAAGTGTTACAGGCCCTACGATAAGGTATTTCCAGTGCAGGGTTTGTGATGGAACCCCCTCCCAACTAGTCTCCTTGCTGTTTTCGGGAGCGTTATGCCCTCCTCCTTATCATGGCTGCCAGGGAAGGCAGCAAGGCCTAGAAATAGAAGAAGGACCATTAATACAAAAAGGGAGGGCAGGAACTAATAATACATCAAAACTAACATCGGACATCAAAGCAGGAAAGGAGGGGCAGGGACGACAGCCCTCAAGGGCCGGCCGATTGGACCGTGAGAGAAGAGGCAGGAAGTGAGGCGGAACAGGAAGAAACAGGAAAGAGGGACGACAACACCAACAGAATGAGGTCGGAGAAAGAGAGAGAAGGGAATGCCAATGCAAACATTCCTTAAGAAGAGGAAGGAGAAAGATACGGGGACACCGAAGGAGAGGAATAAACAGCTGAGGGCTGGTTCCAAGCTGCATGGGGGATATCAACAGAGACGCTGCAGCAACCCACCACAGGACTCAGGAGAGCTGTGGCTAGTGTAGGCTGTGGCCATGATCCCACACTTCAGAACATTGTAAAAGAACAGATGGAAAGAGGTTAATTCTTCACCTTTCAAGACAGGAACTATCACCACGACTCCCCCACCCCCCAAACGGGATTGTAACTTGGTGTACATGTTTTGCCTGCCTTGAATTTGTTGTACTGTATAAACATGTTTAAAAATGGCAACATTTGCCATACTACCAAGCCTCCGAAGTTATATTTCCACCCTTCCATCCCACAGGGTTCAAACCCCTCACTGGCAACAACACCATCAGCAGGCAAGATCCCATTCCCCCCTACCCCCCCAGGCCATCCAGAGGAAGGTGTTCACAACAGCAACCTGCAGCTGTAGGAAATCCTGCAAAGTAATAAAGTTACTTTCCCCGTCACTCTTCCCTGCTGTGGTGGGGGGGAAGTATTGTCAGTTATTGGGTGAGAGTGGCAGCCCATCACCAAAGACAGATGGGTCTTGAATTTTGAACAGAATGGCTACTCTATTCACTTCAAGTCCTCTTCTCCAAATGTTCCACTGGCAAAAACATACCAGAACCAGCTAGACCTCTTGCAGTCGGACGTCAACACCTTAATGCAAAAAGAGGCCGTAGAGGAAGTCATGTGTCATCAAAGGGAATCGGGAATCTATTCCTGTAAAACAGAAAGGACTGAAGCAAGAATTCCGACCTTTTTGACATCTTCGAGCACTCAACAAATAGATATGGCAAGAAAAATTTAGAATGTTGACTCTGCACCAAACCCACAGTTTCATCAAGGGGAATGGATGTGTGCTATAAACCTTCAAGACGTAGTCCATTTCCCGATCTCCACAAAACATTGAAAATGTTTCAGTTTCAATGTGGGATCGCTGCACTATTGGTACAAAGTACTCCCATTCGCCCTCAAGTCAGCCCCACAAACATTCTTAAAATGCATGGCCATCGTCACAGCATTCTTAAGGAGACAAAACATGTTTGTGTATCCTTACCTCGACGACTCGCTGATAAAGAACTCCTCTCCATTACAGACAAAGGAACATTTTTGTATTTGTGTAGAGACACTCACAACTCTGAGGCTTGCAATGACCTTCCAAAAATCCACAGTTCACCCAGTACAAAAACCACACTACTTGGGGGCCACAGTGGATACACAGTCCGTAACAGTGTATCCTTCAGAGGAGAGACGATTATCAATCAATCTGAAATGTCAATCTTCTGCAGGTTTATCATCCATCTGCAAGGCAAGTAACGTCTCTACTGGGGTCAATGGCTTCTTGCATCTTTATAGTACCAAATGCATGGTTGTGCATGAGGCCCCTGCATCAATGCTTGAAAGATCAGTGGAATCAACTCTCACACCATTGGGAGGACAAGTTGACGTTGTCACAGGTGGCACGCCAGTCTCTCCGTTGGTGATCTCAACAAAACAATCTGATGGTGGTGGTACCAATCCATAGGACCTACCCGGTCAAGCTCTGTTCACAGGTGCCTCCTTACAGGGATGGAAGGCTTACATGGGTTCCCTTCAAACTGAGGATATGTGGTCAGACAAGGAAAATACATACCACATCAACATGCTGGAGCTGGTAGCAGTTTGCCTTGTTCTGCTATCTTTCTTTCCAGCACTCGCAATGAACTGCATTCTTGTCCAAACCGACAGCACAACAACCATGCATTACATGAACAAAAGGGGGGAACTCAATCTAGTCCTCTTTCCCAAGACGCGCAGACCATTTGGCTGTGAGTGAGAAATCTCACAATAATGGCCATCCATCTGCCAGGCGCTCAAAACATGCAGGCAGACGAACTCACTCGAAATATCCTAGACAATCACAACTGGATTCTCAACGACTACGTCGTCTTGCAAGCAATTTTGCGAGTGGGGATATCTTCAAATACACTTGTTTGCAGACGTCAACAACAGAAAATGTCAAAATTAAGTGTCCAGGTTCGCCCAGCCAGGGTCGAAGGGGAATGCCCCTTTGATAAGTTGGTCAGGGACATTTCTCTACGCATTTTCATCCCTCTCATATCCCACAATGATTCTCAAGTTATATCGTTCTCACACCAGAATGATACTCAGCCCCCAGCTTGCCAGTGGCGGTTCACAGACCTTCTACAGCTTTCAGAAAGGTCCCACAAGAGGCTTCCCTGTCAACAGGAGCTCCTGTTCAGGTTTGGAGGACAGATATTACACCCCAACCTCTCATCCCTAAACTTGACAGCTTGGCTCCTGCATTCCTCCAACATGGACATTTCAGCATTTCAAAGGAAAGTATGGACATTCTCAGGGAAGCTGGAGACCTTCCACTAGAAGATCATATGCATTTAAATGTAAGACGTTTTGTTTGTGGTGTACACAGAATAATCACAATCCAATTTAAAGCCAAAAGGATGTAGTCATCCTGTGTCTACAACACTTGGCTAAATCAGGACTACAATTCTCTTCAATCAGGGTACACCTTGTAGCCATTACAGCCTACAGGAAATCTCGCTCACAACATCCTTTTTCAGCATCCCAGTGGTAAAAGACTTTCTTGAAGGGCTTAGGAAGATCTTTCACCCAATCAGGAATCCCTCTCCTCCATGGAAACTAAACATTGTCAAATCCAAATTGATGGGCCGTCCGTTTGAGGCAATGCATAAAATCTCTTTGCAACACCTACCCTGGAAAGAAGCTTTTTTGGTGGATATCATTTCTGCCCGTAGGGTAAGTGAAATCCAAGCTCTGTGTTCAGAGTTAATATATACTGTGTTATATTCAAATAGAGTGGTTATGAGGACTCATCCCAGTTTTCTCCCTAAGGTGCACATCTATCAGAATATTTCTCTATCTACTTTCTTTTCTAGACCCTCAAGTCCAGCTGAGAGGTCACTACATTCACTGAATGTTAAGAGAGTGTTAAAATTCTACTTGGATAAGAGCAAGGGTATCAGAAAATTGACTCACCTGTTTGTAAACTATGGTGCAGTTAGAACAGGTTTAGCCTCATGTAGACAATCTGTTTCAAGATAGATTGTTTCCTGCATTATACTTCCATACCAGCTAGCTAAGAAAGTTATTACCAGCTTGACCTAGGGCACAGTCTACAAAGGCAAAAGCTGCTACTGCATCTTTGCTAAGAAATGTACCAATAGCTGAAATTTGTAAAGCCACCACCTGGAAATCTGCCTATACCTTTACTAGGCATTACTGTTTAAGATGTGCTCTGGGGTCCCCGCATGTGGGCGGGACTATTCAGTGCTTATGACTTTGATGAGGATTCTGCTGGAAAAGAACCAGAATTACAGGTAGGTAATCTATCCATATTGCAGATTTATATAGCACAAACACTGTCCAGGGGCATTGGAGCACAAGATAGCTATTTAGAACCATTAATGTTCTCACCACTCCCTTAGGTACTTCTAAAGTAGAAAACTCCCAAGACTTTTGCAACAAAGTAGCGAAATTCTTCGAATGTAAAATTCTTAACATCTACTCTAGCTTTATATCGGACAAGGAACAAAGAAACTCCCCTCCCTGGTTAGCTGTGCCTCTGCGCCCTGTGCTGACACCTAATGGGTCGCCAGATAAGCCATTTCTACTTTCTAGGTTTAAAGTGCCATCTCAAGAGGTCATGTGTAAGCTACTTCTGGAATGTAAATCAGGTTCCCCTATGGATCCCTGCCCCCCTGCCATCCTTCAATTAGTACCAGAGCTAGCGGCATCTATGCTGGCCCCTATTATTCAGGAAGTCCTTATAACGGGTTTGTATCCTAAGGCATGGAAAGAAACTACTATTATTCCCTTAAAAAAGAAGGAAACTGGCAAACCCGATGATCTGACTAATCTACGCCCAATAGCCCTTCTTCCCTATGCAGCCAAAATTCTGGAAAAACATCTTAATAAAGAATTGGTTGAGTTCCTGTCAGCCTCAAAGGGCCTAGACAGCTCGCAACATGGTTTTCGGAAATCCCATAGCACTGAATCAGCTCTCATTGCATCATCCGATACCATACGCAGATTGGTTGATGAGGGGGAGGGGGTCTTTCTGGTTCTACTGGACCTGTCGGCAGCATTTGACACCATTGCCCCCCACATTCTGCTAGACCGTTTACATCAGGTAGGCATCAGAGATCAGGCTCTCAAGCTGATCGAATCCTTTTTATCAGATAGGTGGGTCACAGTTAGCAGCGGTGATTTTAGATCCCCAGCCTACCTCTTGCCGTGTGGGGTCCCTCAGGGCTCTTCCCTCAGCCCTACGCTATTTAATGTGTATGTGGCACCGCCAGCAGAGCTAATTTGCTCTTTCGGCTTTATTCCAACTTCTTATGCAGACGACACTCAGATTATCATCCCTATTAAAAAAGATATGGAGGAAGTGGCCATCCGCTTCAACGCTTGCATGACAGCAGTGAATAACTGGATGAAGGCCAATTGGCTAAAACTTAATTGTGAAAAAACTGAGATTCTGTGCTTTGGGATTAAGAGGGAACACTGGTCTTCCATCTGGTGGCCTGAAGAGTGTGGCACTCTCCCTATACCAGGGTCTACCTCGAGAAATTTAGGATTACTGTTTGACGATCAATTGTCATTCAAACCTCAGGTCAATCAGATAATCAAGACCTGCATGTGGACTCTGAAGAAACTAAAGAAAGTATTTCCTTTTATTCCACAATCCTGCAGAACTACTGCCACTCTGGCTCTAGTCATTTCCAGATTGGATTACGGGAATGCGCTTCTGCTCAACTTGGATAAAGAATTGCTGAATAAGCTACAGGTGATGCAGAACACTGCTGCTAGGCTCTTACTGAAACTGCCCTGCGGGGCCTCTGCTAAGAGGTGCCTTAGAAATCTACACTGGCTTCCGGTAGCCCAGCGGCTCTCTTTCAAGGCTCTCTGTATCACTCACAAGGCTGTCCATGGGATTGGGCCTAAGGCTCTAACCACCAAACTGCAATGGTATAGGCCGAATAGGCTGTTGCGATCTGCCTCTGCCTATCGAATCCAAACTTCCCGCACCAAGAAGGCGAAGTGGGGAGATAGAGCGTTTACCATTGTGGCTGCTAAAATCTGGAACTCACTCCGATTGGATCTAAGGCAAGAACACAACTATCTAACATTTAGGAGACTGGTCAAGACTTGGCTCTTCCCGCAATAAGTCTTGGAGCCTCCTGTTAGTAGACCCTGCCTCACCCAGTTAGCGCTTCGATGCCCTCGGGTCGGAATGCGCTTTATAAATACTCAATACATACATACATACATTACATATGTTCAGATCTTTTTATTTTAAGCATAGGAGAGTACGTTTTTTGCCTTGAGCCAATGCTGGGACTCACACCTGGTTTCCCATATCCAAAGTTTGCAGTTCTGGCTTTTAGGCCATATCCGTTTTTCTCAATTTATGTGTGAAAGTCATACACAAGTGGGATATGTGTGCATGATCATGTACAGTGAGCACATTCTCTGTTGAAATTGCACTGAGGAGTGAAAAAGCAGCAGCAAATAAAACTGGAAGGTTCACATGAAGTCTTGCTTGGGAATTCTTGCAAGGGTTTTTTTTTTAATTGGAATTGTGGAGATAGTTCAGCACCTTTAGACCAGTGGGACTGGAATAATTCTCAGAGTATGGGAGCTGACATCAACATTACATCACTGAAGCCATGGGGATTGTGAAAACTCCTAATTTCATGCAGATTGTTGTAAATGTGTTCAGCTGGAGAGTAGAAAGAGAAGTAAGTTGCTTGAGATGTATTTTGGAGCACACTGTTGATAATATATTACTAAAGCACTATGTGGTAGAGCATTGGCACGTTTTCCATTGAAATGGCCACTACATTTGCATAGCCATGCAGTTTTACTGATTAAACGATATGTCGTACATACAAATCATAATGTGTGGGAATTGGGTCTCAGTAAATATTTATCATTTGCACATCACCAAGTAAAAGTATTTTGATTTGTTTTGATCCCATTAAAATCTTTGTTTCAATCACACTTCAGAATTACAAAAAAAAAACATTTTTTTTCCGAACTGCTGATATATTCTGAAATATGTGTACAGGTCATTTACAGGTATTTACATTTTGTTGTGTGATAAAAACAACGTTCTGCAGCCTTTCCACTCACACTCCCTCTACTGAATCAAAATTGTTTCTTAGTTCACTTTAAAACTCTTCTCACATTGCAGTCTGGGAGAGACAGGTAAACACTTATCCCCATGTTAAAAGAACAAGCAGTAATGTGTCAGAAGACACAGCCTGACACTTGGCCTCTGTCTCTGAAGCACAGCAAATGTGATACGATAAATACAAAATGTAAATGCATCTTTATTGCTCTTTCAGAACCTACCAGAGATCGGCAAGCAACCAACTAGTGGGTCGTGACCCACAGTATGGGAAACATTGGTGAAGAGGGGGTGGGGGCATGGAATGCACCCAGGGTGTCCAGCTGGAGTCTCATGTAATGTGTCCCAAAATGAAAGGAGGGCCTTCTGTAGTGTGACAGTGCAGCAACGAGGAGTTGGCAGTGTTGCTGCCATGTGTGGCAGAGCTTTCCTTGTAATACACATGTTACATACAATCCAGGCTTGATTGTACAACAACATGAACACTCATATCTTTAGTGTGTCGGTGTAACAGGCTCAGAGCCCAGAAAGCCAGCCTACTGGTTTAAAACAAATATGTACTTGATCGCCATCTTTTATTCAGAACTTCATTTTGACAGTAGTTGCTTAAAAAAAGCGGAACCGAAAGGTTTCTATGCTTTCTGGAAGGAAAAGGGAAATATAACGTGCTTCCTTTCCGCTTTCTTCTGCAAAAATAGCATTATCCATGTTCTGAAGTAGAAGCATGCGACCTGAGCAGGAACACCTCACTCTCCAACTCACCCCATAAAGAATGTTTGCAGGGAAACTAAAGAGTGATTCCAGAATTAGGGAGGAGGGGAACACATGAGATCTGGTTTCTGAGAGTGCATGCTGGAAGGCCGATGTCTGGCTGCTGACCCAGCAACTTTGTAAGGTATGTGGGGAAAACCAACATGGTTTTAATTATAGAAACTAGGTTAATATAACCAAAACAAGTAGGTATCTAAATTGTAGGATTTGCTCGATTTTTTAAATTTAGGGAGATAAGTCTAGTACTGTAGGAATGTGTTATGAAATGTGCTGGGAGCATTTTTAACCACTCATCTGATTTTTTTGGTGAGAGCTGATATTTTCATAATACCTTTATTTTGATACACAAGTTGTAGGGAAATGATGCATAATAATAAAAACCACTAGTTGTAAAATACCAATTATTGTATCTACAAATTCTGTGAGATACCCTCGGGCTGGAATGCGCTTTACAAATACACTATACATACATACATACGTACTTCTAACCCCAGATTCCTAGTGTTTTAGATATTACCCAGGTGCTGAGCTGGATCTGGAAAACTAAACAGTATTGCTCCTGCACGCCAACAGGTGGCTTTCAGCTGCTCCATCTTGGCCCAGCACGGTATTGAGAGTGATGGAGCTGAGTGGCACATAAGCCCCACCAGTGCACAATTATGTAATTTGCTTTCATTCTGTACCTTTGGAGACAGACCTCCACTCCCAACTTTCCTCAGCCTTCCAATGGCTCTTAAACGTTTTACAATGTGCAAGGAAACTAGCATAATCATAAAATCTAATACACTCTCACTTGCAAAAGCCTGCATCAAGGCCACTGGTCTGGATTGTGATACACCTATAAAAAGCACGATATTTGGTCGGAGCAATGGACAATTGATACACACCTGAGTTGCAATGGACCTATAAAAGGCACGATATTTGGTCGTACAGTTGACAATTAATACACTCCAAATCGAGAGGAGAACCAATGTATTGGGAATACCCTTCCATGTACATAAAATATCGCTAAGATCTTCAAAGAGCAAACTCATTTTACTTTCCCACTAACAAACCCTAACCATTTAGAAACAAACACTGGTCAGACTATCACTTAACAACACACTATCAGACACCAGCTCAACAATAGACACTGTCACGCTGACCCCTCCAGTTCGATTGATTACCTTTCCAGATTTATTTAAAAGGGCACCATAATTGAAAATGCACTACGATTTCATAACAATGGTGACTATCACTATACCAATGTGAATAACAACAAGGAGAGCAGGTAATAGAAATAAATTACCCAGGGACTCACAAATACTGGAGGGTATTAAAGGGGCTCAGTCTCTGAGGGCAAGAGGCGTGATAAAGAGTGTTGTCACTTGTCTGCCCATACGTAAGCATGGTACTGTTCTGCCTTACTATATTCGTTACATACAGAATGGATTTTGAGAGCGCTGAATGACTGCAGAGATGTATGTATTTCAACCTAGTGGAAAAGTATAATATTTTTTTGATAGTTTGTTTATTGGTTTTTGTTCAGAGGCAGTTGCATACTTAAAAGTTAAGATATATCAGCAGGGCTGGCTTTAGAGTGGTGCGACTGGTCTGGGTGCTGACTTTGGGAGGGGCGCCGTGTTGGCAAGTATATTATAGTTTTAAAAGACCCTGTTGCAGCACTCATTGCCTCCAGGAATTTTCAGGCAACAATAAAAATGTCAAGATAACTCTGGAGATTAATGTTCTTTTCTTTAGTGGAAGTTTTAAGATTGCACAGTGGGTCAAGAGGTTTCCTGCAAAGAAAATGTACCATGCAGATTGGAAGTGAGTATAATGCAAATAGGTCAGTGGGTTATTGCTTTTGTCAGAGATGCCTTCTTCTTACAGTTTATAAATTCAAATCCTAATACAGAACAGTGAGCTATTAACAGTCATCAAAGAACTGTGTGCATTCCTCAAAGTATAGATTAGAGCGTTTTTATTTTTCCCCAGTCTTTCTGTAACCTAGTGTTGAAAAAAGAGTTCACTTGGGTATAAATCAATTCTTATTATGAAAGAGAACCCCCAACCATGGTTTTACATTTAAAACTCTGAGTTTGTGATTCCCCTAAGCACTCTTAAACTATACAGCCTACAGCGTGGATGACATATGACTCCTACATCTTTTAGTGCTCCGTCTTGTGTAACATTTCTTATGCACTGATTTACAAATTTATGACTGATTGTCTCTATGTAATGTGTGTGCGTTGTAAAGTGCTCTGACACCCTACACTGAAATGAGTGGTGCTACAAAACTAATTAAATACATTTGAAAGAGAGTAGTTATGGAGACTTTAGGGGCATTGTTAAAGAGTGGTAGTGAGGGAATCTGTGGCATAGGTGGTCATTGAGGGCTCCAACAAACATTGTCGCACAGGGTGCCACCAGCGCTAAGAATGGCCCTGTATATCAGTTCGTAAATTCGCAAAACTAAAGACAGGGGAAAAGGAACACAAAACTCCCACATCCTCTCCCTCTTTCCTGATTTAAAAACAGCCCTGCCAAGTAGTACACATCAAGGGTTAGACTAATGCATTTTAGTGCAGGTGTCCGCGTTACTGAAGTAAAATGGTTAGTTACATATTTTAAAGAGGCTCCTAACAGCACAATGAGTCGCAGTAGGCAGCTCACTGTATTGAGTATAATTTAAAAAGAAACAGCCAGCCCTTTTGTATGTGCTACTGCCTTCTATAATTAGGAGCTGGGCACAGGTCACGGTGATGACCAGGGCACAGACAAGTTTGTTTACTTAACTTAATCTGTAGCCTCTAGAAGGCACTCAATGCCATGCGGATCAGGTGTCACATATTGATAAAAAATACACAAGCCAAGCCTTACCTGGATCCTTCTGTCTAATCTGTTACAGACTAGTTGCTTGGTCTGTAGCACTCGCTTCTTCTGCTACCTTTTTTATAAAAAGATAACATATAAATAAATGATGCTGAAATTTTGTTAGCAGGCGCTTTGAGGTAGGGCGTTTTGAAACCGGAGTGTGACGCAAGGCATAAAAAATACAAATGCATTAAAGCACATACTCTTTTTTGCCATGTTAATGCTAAGTTTTTATTAAAGGTTGCACTGTATATCTTGTTTCTCAGCGAGGAAAATGGTCATGCCTGAGTGTCTGGAGTGTCTGTACCCCTTCATCTCATTATCTCCTGCTTCAGAGAAATTGTATGTAACTCCTGTTACCTGCGGGAGATCTTGGGCAACTCTATTCTGTTCGATATTTAATTCCCTGATATCTATTTTGGCGAGGTAGCTCAGTAGTTTTTGGTTTAGTTCCTTTGCACCATTAACATACCAGATGTTAGTAGTTTCACTAACAACAAATGTTTGCTGCCCCTACTTGATTTGCAAAAGTGAATTAAACAGAACAATTTGGAAAAACTGAGTGTGTCTGTGTGTGTGTCCGTGTATGTTTGTGTTACGTGTATTTGTGTTCTCATCCATTGGAGGCATGATGGGAAACTGGCAGGGTATGACAGATCTGCCAAATCTTCATGTGCCTTGGGAAAATGAAACCTTCTGTCTGTCTTTGATTTTTATGCGGAATCGCCCTGCATTCTGGTGTGTTTTACGGCAATTTCTAAACTATTTCATTGTGCTAAGTGTTCTGATGCATGATTACGAATCACTCAAAATGTCACACAGGTACATCTGATAAATTGAAATGTCACAGATAAGTAAAGTGGAATTGAAACTTGGTAGCTATGTAAAATGGTAGTATTATTGTGTATTGCACTGGGTCGATTTGCTGCTGCGGACATTGGGTTACCTGGGTGATGCACATTAATAACTGCCCTGAACAGGAATCTGGTGGGTTTCCCTCTATTCCAGCAATGATAGCAAATCAAACTGATTATAAATAAAAACGTAAAATAAAATGTAAATAATTACATTTGCAAGACTATAGCAACAACGTGCATTAGTCAGTGGCTGCAAACAGAACTACGTATAGAAGAATAATTCTTCTTATTACACATCTTTGTTGCAGTCTAATTCTTATTTTAACGGTTTATCAATTAGGAAAGCCTTATCGGCAAATAAAAATGTGTGTTAATATTAACCAAATGGTTGTGATAACTGCATATGCCCTCGCTTGTTGGCCTGTTCAGTAACCAGGAGAAGATTTGCAATTAGTCTGTGCTTCTTTTTGGGAGGACTTGGGCTCGTGTTGGGCTTCTTTCCACGGGGGGTTGCGCTTCTTTTTGCTTTCGGTTTAGGACCCGCACGCTGGGTCAGTGGGTGGGCTCCTTTCGTGAGGTGACTCCGGCTTTCACCTCTGCGGTTCGTGGCCTGGGGTCGGGAAGATCCGTATGCAACGCATCGGTGCAGGTGAGTGTTTTCTCAAGCATGATTTCAGCACGACTGGATTAGGTTTTCGGCCTCGACAACGGGTGATAGCAGCCACCTCAGAGAGCCGCCCGGACTGTACTGACAGGAGCGCATCACTGTGGCGCTTGCACCCACCGCCCTTCTTTTGCTCTTGTAGTCCATCTCCTCGGGGTAGCCGTAGGGCGGTGAAATAATAGGTAATGCTTGGGGAGGGGGGGCTCTATCACTTCACATACCTTTACATAGGACTGGTTTTCCACACACACCCCCTCCACTGTACAGCACGAGCCGGCTGAGTGCTTACTAACATTCTGATAGGGCCATCGGTATTACTATTACTATATGTTGCTGCTTGATCTACATATTTATGAGTTTGCTTCACTTGTAGCCTAATTCATCACCTGCGCAGTCTGCAAAGTTTTAACCAAAAAATGTTACTTAAACAAATTCTATGTCAGGACCGGAGGCTCAGATTATGCTTCTCTTTCCATGCTTTATTTTCAACAGCAGCCAATGAACATCATGGAAAGTTAAAACTACATCACCCAATATTAGTTATAACATGTGATCAACCATAGAGGAGGAAGCCTATAAAGTGTTGAATCACACCAAGCCACTCCTCTTTCTTTGCTGCTTCGCAGCCAGATAAGTGTGATATTTTTCTTACTTTTTTAAATCGTGTTAGGAGCGGGCTTTTCCCCTCCTTATAAGCGTCCATGGACGCTTCTTAATACGTGGAGTGGGAGCAAGGGAGCAGGACTCGCGCTCCTTGCGCAGTCCTTTGTCATGCCGTGGAGATGCTTTGTCTAGTTAACTTTATTAAATTTAACGATCCGCGCTCTGCGTGAGCGCGTTTTATGGGACCCACGTCGGTTTGCCCTTTTTTCTCCGTACTAGCCGCGTGTGAGCCTCTCTCTTCGTCTTCTACGTTCGCTGCTGCCGGCCGCTATAATTTGCCTGATTAAACACTCGCTCGGAGCGTTTATTTATTTAGGGTTTCCTCACGCTCGACGGAGCGTGTAAGCTAATCGCTTCTTCCCGGGAGGCCGGCCCTTTGCGCTCGAGCCGAGCGCTCGTCAGTTTCCCTTTTTTCCTTTGATCTCGTTTCACACGGGTCTGTTATTCCGGGCAATGCTCGCTCGGAGCGCTATTAGTCAATTACTCACGCTCATCGGAGCGTTGATTTAAATTGTGGATTTTATAGTTTTTCTCATCCCGGTCCTTCAGCGCTCTTCGCGGAGCGCATTTTTGATTTAAATCTTTAGTCATTAATTATTTTATTATCTTGTGAGGGTATTACAGAGGCCCTGCCTCCAAGACATTCAGCGCATCTGCGCCATTTGACCCCTCGTTAAGAGGATATTATTTCAGAGGCTCTGCCTTGTATTTACTAAGTGCTACAGCACTTTTAGCCCCTACATCTCCACAGGCTCAGCTCCAACTACGCCCCGGTGCTTGGACACTGGGGTTGAAACAATTCTTATTCAGGCTGGGCCTGGTTTAAAGGGCATTTAACCCTTCAGGGCAGCTCCCTCCACATCTGAAATTGTTGTAATTTGTTTCTGCCCTGATTTACTTGTTATTGGTATTACTGTTCCTCGAGAGCTACCTTTTTGCTGTTTTTCAGTATGGCTGGTTATGATGACCAAGCAGAGGACTTGTACTATTTTGATGACACTTCTGGCTCTTTTGACCAGGATTTGGTGTATGCTCTAGACGCAGGGATGCGTCATTCAGTCAGTCAGGCCTTGGTTCAGGCCATTCAGCCTATTAAGCATCATCTCTTGGGTCTGGTCGATCAACAGACTTGGACAGCGCCCGTAGGCGCCCCCGCATTGGGAGACCCTTCCTTTGCAGCAGACTCGCAATCTGCAAAACAAACATCTAACCCGCATGCTGCGGATTTCCAATCCCTGTTAAGGAACATGGCGAAAGAGCATGATTACAATGCGGGATCGCTAAAGAAAGCTGTGGATGCTCCAGCCTCTTCCTCCGCTTCATCTGATCACTCTTCCGAGCAGGAGGACGCTCCTCCACGTAAACGCAAGAAGAAAGCGCACCACCAGGAGGCCCCTACCCCTAAGGTGTTGACTTTCGAACCAGAGGACATCGTGCACCCCAGATCCTCTTTATGGTTGCCACCCCCTGAGGTGGCGGATTATGTAGAAGCCCATATCAGACACAGGTTTGATAAAGATATTCAATCTAGATTAAGGTCTGAGTGCCCCAGACCTGACTTTCCCTCTAAGGTTACAGAGACTCCAGAGTTAGATCCTACCCTTGTTACGTTCCTTAAAAAATCAGCCAAGGATCCTAAGAAGGGTATTGATCGCACCTGGCGTGGATGTCAAGACAAACTTTTAGACATTTCCGGACCTCTAACCAAGATTCTGGAATTGGCCTTTCAAGCCAAAGAATCGGGTGATCCCATTAACCCGGATATTCTAGTGGGCTGGGCTCAGAGAGCTCTATGTTTCTTGGGCAATGCTAATTGCGCTATCTCATCTGAACGACGCAGATTGGTCTTGATGAAACTAGACCCCAAACTGGCAGACCTCGCTGCCTCAGAATCTGGGCCCGTGGCTCAGGGTCTACTCTTTGGTTCTCCATTCATGAAAGAACTGGTGAAATTCGTATCCACCTACGGCAGTCTAGACAAGGCACAAGGATCCATTCGGAAAGTGCTGCGTCCACTTTTTCGAGGGGCCGGACGCTACAGAGGGCGTGCCTTCGGCTGTTTCAATCAGCAAAGCCCCCATCGTGGATCCTTCCAACAAGGAAGAGGGGGTTACCAGAGTTACGACTCCTCTTCGTCTACCTTCTACCCGTCAAGGCCGAGGTATGGTCGAGGCAGATTCCGCAGAGGAAGAGCCAAGGGACAACAATCTTTCTCCCAGGACTCGGGAGCCACAGGTGAGCTTGGTCTTGAGTTCAGAAGTAATGTTGGGGGGCAGAACTCAGAGGTTTTTGGAGAATTGGCATCTAATCTCAGCAGATACTTGGGTCTTAGAGACCGTACAGGGGTTCAAACTGGAATTTTACGAGACTCCTTATCAAACATGCCTTCCCAAGCAGGGATATTTTTCCCATCAAGAACACAGTCTTATTTCCGCAGAAATTGCGGCTCTGCTCAAGAAAGGTACAGTTATCAGAGTTCCCCTTCAGGGTTTGTCAGTCCAGTCTTTCTAGTAGACAAGAAAGGGGGCGGCTCTCACCTAGTTCTAAATTTAAAGGACTTCAACGGTTTTTTGCTATATCGTCATTTCAAAATGGAAGGTATCCATTTACTAAGAGATGTTCTCCAAGAGGGGGACTGGTTAGTTCGATTAGATCTAACGGATGCTTACTTGACCATTCCTATTTTTCCTCCGCATCGGAGGTTCCTTCATTTCTATTGGGAGACCGAATATTACGAGTACAAGGTTCTCCCCTTTGGCCTGTCCTCTGCCCCTTGGTGTTTCACGAAGGTCATGCGTCCAGTAGTAGAATTCCTTCGCTCCCAAGGGGTCAGGCTTATTGTGTACCTAGACGACATCTTAATCATGGCCCAAGATCGAGATCTCTTGTTAGACCACCTCAATTGGTCAGTGTCTCTCCTTCAGAATCTGGGTTTCATAATCAATGCTCAGAAATCTGTCCTGGTCCCCTCGCATCAGATAGACTTTCTGGGGTTCCGGATAGACTCATTGCGGTCTCTTCTGATTCTTCCTTTGGGGAAGATCCGGTCAATCAAGAGAGAATTGAAGTCTCTATTATCCAGACAGACTGTTTCCTTGAGAGCGATTGCTCGCATGGTGGGCCTGCTATCTTCTTCGATTCAGGCAATCTTCCCGGGTCCTTTGCATTACCGGGCCCTTCAACGTCTGAAGATTTCTCATCTTCAGAAGGGTCTCAGTTATGCAGATCAGGATCCCTTGTCGGAGGAGTCCCGTGCGGAGATGCATTGGTGGCTCGATCATATGGATGCCTGGAACGGCAGAGCCATATTCAGCTCTCTCCCGGATGTAGTGATAGAGTCCGACGACAGCCGCTGGGGCTGGGGAGCCCGGTGCGGTTCAGTGTCCACGGGGGGCAGATGGTCCAATTCGGAGTTGAATCTCCACATAAATTGCTTGGAACTCCTAGCAGGCGCTTTTGCAATCAAGAGTCTTTCCCCCATCAGGGCGAATTGTTGCATTCTTCTTCGCATGGACAATATCTCGGCAGTGAGATATGTCAACAAGTTGGGGGGAACTCGTTCTCGCATTCTGGCAGAAATAGCCAAGGAATTCTGGCACTTTTGCCTTCAACATAGGTTATCTGTGGTGGCGGAGTACCTTCCGGGGTCCAGCAACTTAGTGGCCGATTGGTACTCTCGTCACCTGAGAGATTTCAGCGATTGGAGGTTACACCCCAGAGTTTTCCGAACTCTGTCTGCGAAGTGGGGTCCCTTTTCGATAGATCTGTTCGCATCTCGCCTCAATCGGCAGATGAAGCGTTTCTTCAGTTGGAGGCCAGATCCAGAGGCATCGAAGACGGATGCGTTCCTTCAGGACTGGTCGCAGGAGCGGAGTTATGCATTTCCTCCTTTCTTGATGATCCCCAGGGTTTTGGCCCAGATCAGGCGTCAGCAAGCAGAGTTAGTTCTGGTGACGCCCCTTTGGAGATCGCAAGCTTGGTTTCCGATAACAATGGAACTGAGCTGCGACCATCCGATCCTTCTCCCATTTCGAGAGAATCTCCTCCAGGACCCTCAGGGTTTGCTACATCCATTGATCCTGTCAGGCAAGCTATCCCTGATGGCATGGCGTCTTTCAGGCAAAGATGGGTCATCCCAGGACTTTCGCAGGAGTCTTCCGACTTCATTGCAGGTTCTTGGTCCTCCAGTACTCACAAGAGATATGCTTCGGCATGGAAGCGATGGAGTGCTTGGTGTAGTTCTAGGAGTGCAGCTCCTTCTTCGGCAGGTGTCTGTTTGGTCCTGAATTTCCTTTCCTCCTTAGCGGCATCAGGTTTGGCTTACCGCTCTATCAATAATTACAGGTCCGCCATTTCAGCAGGGCATTTACCAGTAGAGGGTAAACCCATCGGTGAGTCCCCTATTGTGTGTAAATTAATGAGGGGTATCAGATTAGCCAATCCTCCTCGTCCACGTTATTCGTCCCTTTGGGATGTTAATGTTGTTCTTAGATTTTTAGAATCCTGGCCGGCTAATAGATATTTGTCTAGGAAACAGTTATCAGCTAAACTCACCATGTTATTGTGTTTGATATCATGTAAGAGGGTGTCAGATGTTATAGCTCTAGATCTAGCGGGGAGAGTTTTTTCTCTTGATGGAGTCTCTTTCGCCATTTCGCGTAGGACCAAGTGCAATTTGAAGTCAGTGACTTACCCTTGTTTTGTGGACAATCCCAAGCTTTGTGTGGTTCAATGTCTTAAAGCTTACGAGGTAAGTACAGAAGAATTTCGTTCTGATATGGGTGGTCAATTACTCATTTCATTAGTTAAACCATATCACCCTGTTTCCTCAGCCACTCTCGCTAGAAGGATGCGTTGGTTGCTGAGTGAAGCAGGTGTTGATGTTTCTAAATTTGGGGCACATTCTGCCAGAGGAGCTATGGCATCAAAGTCTTTGATTTTAGGTTCTCGTTTAGAGGACATTTTAAAGGCAGCAGATTGGTCTTCGCCTTCTACGTTTACAACTTTTTATTATAAACCTATTGTTGATATAGCATCTGTTGTTGTGAATCAGCTTTGAACAAGCATAATCTGAGCCTCCGGTCCTGACATAGAATAAAAAAAATTCTAGCATTCGCGCTAAGAATTTTTCAATTCTATTAAGGACACGGAGGCGAGGATTATCCCACCGCACTGTATATATATGATGTCAGAATGTCATGGTATTTTTGTTGATTTCATGTGCAAAATTACTGTACGTCAGTGCTATCCCACCCTATTGTATTTATATAAGTATTTCTTATGCTATTCAGTTTTTATGGCCTGGATTTTTTCATTTTTCTAGGAAATGATGAGAAGTAATGCGATCTGCCACGATTTAGTTCTTCTTCCAGTCAAGTGGGATGCTGTTTCGTCTCCTTTCGAGAATTCGTTTACAAGTTTTGATTAGACTTTGGATTTTTTCTGTTACGATTTTGATTTTGATTTTGATTTTGATATTGAATTTTGGACAAAGAAAGAGGAGTGGCTTGGTGTGATTCAACACTTTATAGGCTTCCTCCTCTATGGTTGATCACGTGTTATAACTAATATTGGGTGATGTAGTTTTTACTTTCCATGATGTTCATTGGCTGCTGTTGAAAATAAAGCATGGAAAGAGAAGCATAATCCTCGCCTCCGTGTCCTTAATAGAATTGAAAAATTCTTAGCGCGAATGCTAGAATTTTTTTTATTCACCATATTGATCAAGCTACTGCCGCTCAGTGGAAGGCCCTTTGAAAAGAAAACTGTTTACCATTTAGTTGTACTGTATGTACATGATAAACTGCTACCAACGAGGGGAAAACGCTATCCCAGACAAGCTTATGTTTTAAAATGTCAAAATAAGGACTACTGTCACCAAACTTCCCGTTATTACACTGCATATTTTGATTTTTCTTGTCAGTTTTCTCAAATTGTCGCATAATTTTGTTCTCCTCGCTGTATAATTCTAGTGGCCCTGCTTATATAGGACAGAGTGTAGTCATGAACGCATGTGTTAACGCCTGGCCTTGTAAGAGTTCATTGAAATGGTTAATTAAGAAGGGGCAGTTACCTCTTCATTTTGGGAACAGAGTGTTTTCATATGCAAAAATACCCATTTGCTTTATCACATCCAAATAATCGACTCATGAAAAGTAACTTTACGCTGACGATTTAGATAATTTTATAAATATGGAGCTTCTGTCGCTCCAGCTACAAAATATCTTCTAGAAATTCCTGTTGGACATGCAACTAAGCAAAGCAAGTCTTCTTTCAGCTCTGTGCTGCTTTCTCCCTTGATGGTGAATTATTGTCTCAAATTATGCAGAATTATGTGCTGTTTTAAGCACTGGAAACGTAGTTTTACTTGTGCTGAACCTCCTCTAACGTTTCGTAGTGTAATGACCGTCTGATTTTTATGACAGTTGTGGCAGGACTGCATTCATGACAGTTGTAATTAGGAGAGTGTTACTTTAGGCCAGAAGACAATGCCTCTGACCAGTCACTGCAGGCATAAAATACGATTTTGTGCTTGTCGGCAGAATGGCTCATTGGATAAAGGGGCCTGCCACTAAAGCTTGATGAGCTACAAATCAGAAGTTCAACTAAGCCTTCACCCTTCTGAGGTGGGGAAACAGACTGGTGATACTCGTTATCTGCAGCGCTTAGAAATTGAAAACTATAGAGTGAACATATGTAAAAAAGGAATTGTCGCTGTTAATGACAGTATGGGTGAGATCCACTCCAAATAATCTAATTTATAGCAGACGGCGGATTTGTCTTTCTTGTGAATTAAACTGGTTTGTGCACGGTGGTAGTGTTTGTATCTAGTGGGCGTATTTTTTGGAGGAGTGGACTGGCTGACAACACCTACAGCTATTTGTGATGCCACTGAAAACATATTGCGTTTATTATCTTGCTTTAACTTTGGAGAAGCCAGAAGACACCTGCATGGTGCTGTGAAAGGCAATGCCCAAAGCAACAACCCTGCCCATGGCTTCTGCCCTTTAATTTAGACCATCAGGATGCATTTAATACATCTAACGGCTTCAAATGTACTGACGAAGTAAACTTTCCTAATTCTATGCATTTGGCTTTGGGCGTCATTTGGGGTCTGGAAGCTAAGCAGAGAAGTACGTTACTTACTCATGATAGCCTGTCCAACCGACATACTTACATCTACATATTCCCCCCCCCCCCCCTTGGAATGTCTTACAAGAATAATCAAGCTCTTCCTCTTGGCCTAGTGTGTATGAGAGCTTTTTTTCTGAGGGTTGTCAATGGTTACTGGACAGTGTCCGTGGTGGAGACTGTCATTTACTACTGGTAATTTGGGCCTTGGGCTCTTTTGTATTCCCATTAGATAACAACTTTCGTTGTGTACTTAATTCTCCAGTGGTAACTAGCTTGAACAGTCGCATCAAAATTAGAATGGTGGTAGTAGGTATTGAAACGGGTGCACCATTACTCCGATAGCCAAAAGATTGAATTTCAAAGTTCTCCACAGCTACCTGCTACAGGTACCACTGTTTTTTAAGAGTTCCACCTCTGTCCTTTTATTTATTCATTTAGCCCCTGATTATCCTTCTGCCGCGTTGTCGAAGAAAAGTTGCTGATGACTCCCTGCTTTGAAATTGAGAAACGAGCTGTGTTTCATTGCCACAATCTAAATGTGTAATTTATTTTTCTCCATGGGGTTTTCTCAAGGGAATTTTCTGGAAGATACTTTATGCCTGCCCTAAGACATATGTATGCATTAAGTGCCCCCTATTGTTTTGTTAATGCTCAGAATGTTGGATTAAAACTGAGGGGCTGGGAATAAGTCATATTATGTCCCACATTAGACATACAGGGAGTGCAGAATTATTAGGCAAATGAGTATTTTGACCACATCATCCTCTTTATGCATGTTGTCTTACTTCAAGCTGTATAGGCTCGAAAGCCTACTACCAATTAAGCATATTAGGTGATGTGCATCTCTGTAATGAGAAGGGGTGTGGTCTAATGACATCAACACCCTATATCAGGTGTGCATAATTATTAGGCAACTTCCTTTCCTTTGGCAAAATGGGTCAAAAGAAGGACTTGACAGGCTCAGAAAAGTCAAAAATAGTGAGATATCTTGCAGAGGGATGCAGCACTCTTAAAATTGCAAAGCTTCTGAAGCGTGATCATCGAACAATCAAGCGTTTCATTCAAAATAGTCAACAGGGTCGCAAGAAGCGTGTGGAAAAACCAAGGCGCAAAATAACTGCCCATGAACTGAGAAAAGTCAAGCGTGCAGCTGCCACGATGCCACTTGCCACCAGTTTGGCCATATTTCAGAGCTGCAACATCACTGGAGTGCCCAAAAGCACAAGGTGTGCAATACTCGGAGACATGGCCAAGGTAAGAAAGGCTGAAAGACGACCACCACTGAACAAGACACACAAGCTGAAACGTCAAGACTGGGCCAAGAAATATCTCAAGACTGATTTTTCTAAGGTTTTATGGACTGATGAAATGAGAGTGAGTCTTGATGGGCCAGATGGATGGGCCCGTGGCTGGATTGGTAAAGGGCAGAGAGCTCCAGTCCGACTCAGACGCCAGCAAGGTGGAGGTGGAGTACTGGTTTGGGCTGGTATCATCAAAGATGAGCTTGTGGGGCCTTTTCGGGTTGAGGATGGAGTCAAGCTCAACTCCCAGTCCTACTGCCAGTTCCTGGAAGACACCTTCTTCAAGCAGTGGTACAGGAAGAAGTCTGCATCCTTCAAGAAAAACATGATTTTCATGCAGGACAATGCTCCATCACACGCGTCCAAGTACTCCACAGCGTGGCTGGCAAGAAAGGGTATAAAAGAAGGAAATCTAATGACATGGCCTCCTTGTTTACCTGATCTGAACCCCATTGAGAACCTGTGGTCCATCATCAAATGTGAGATTTACAAGGAGGGAAAACAGTACACCTCTCTGAACAGTGTCTGGGAGGCTGTGGTTGCTGCTGCACGCAATGTTGATGGTGAACAGATCAAAACACTGACAGAATCCATGGATGGCAGGCTTTTGAGTGTCCTTGCAAAGAAAGGTGGCTATATTGGTCACTGATTTGTTTTTGTTTTGTTTTTGAATGTCAGAAATGTATATTTGTGAATGTTGAGATGTTATATTGGTTTCACTGGTAATAATAAATAATTGAAATGGGTATATATTTGTTTTTTGTTAAGTTGCCTAATAATTATGCACAGTAATAGTCACCTGCACACACAGATATCCCCCTAACATAGCTAAAACTAAAAACAAACTAAAAACTACTTCCAAAAATATTCAGCTTTGATATTAATTAGTTTTTTTGGGTTCATTGAGAACATGGTTGTTGTTCCATAATAAAATTAATCCTCAAAAATACAACTTGCCTAATAATTCTGCACTCCCTGTAGTTGACCGGGACCCTTGACTTTCTAGACCTTTTTGGAATCTCCTTCAGCAGTTAGAGATCCTGTCCTAGATGAGGCTGCTTGTGCTTTATCAGTATCCCCAGACAAAACAAAGTGAATGAGCAGCAAACTGCCTTTCCTCTAATTTCATTTTCACAAGATGATTTAAAACGCCTGATGGCTTTGTAAAAAGAGTTGAGGATCTATTTTCGGCAGAAATACCAGTTGTTTTGCAATTTGCCTTTTCAAAATGGTAGCAAATCAGCACCAGTAAAAGTAAGCCTATGTACAGGTATGGATTTTGTATACAATTTTGAGTACGTATGCCTGGAAAGCTATCCAGGTGCAAAATTCCAGGCATACTACTATGAGTTTTATAAGGCAAATTACTCAACCTCCTGTTTCCTTGCTGCGTAATTCTGCATAGCAAACAACTAAGCAAACGGGAGGAATGAGGCTGCTGTGCAAATGCACTTTTTTTTTCCTCTGTGGGGAAAGCTTTGTTCCCCATGGAGAAAGCTCTTGCCCTACATTCCTTGGGGTGATCGCTTCCATTTCTACTCTTAAAGGAGGGTTACTGCAGCCTTTGGCTCAGATAAATATCCAAACCATTTCCAGGATGGGAAAGGATTTGAAATCAGCTTGTGAATGCCCAAATATATAAGCTTTTGGGTTTTCTCAAATTCAGTATGGCGAACCACCCCTTTTTACACCTACTCCCCAATACTTGCATGCAATTTACTATTGCAGATTTCTGCGCACACATGGTGGAGAAAGCAGTAGTAGTAAATGCATCTGCCATGAATCCCTTTGTGAATTCTTGGCAGGAGCAAATGCACGCATTTTTGGCTGTAAATGCATCTTTACTGCCAAAGTACCCTTTGTCAATTGAGCCCCAAATGTATGATTGCTGTAGACATTAATTTTCTTAAGTTGGTGAGAAAAGCATATCTCCATTTATGTTAGATATATGTATGTATGTATGGATGCTATACCTCATTGTGAGTGTAATATATGGTGTGGTTGTGAGACCTCACCGTGTAATACACTTCCAACTCTTCTTAGAACCAGTCAGGTTTCGTTTATCAAACCTTAGCTTAACCCTAGTTAGCTGTGTAGGTGTAATGCATTTGAACAGCGCCAAAACAATTGACACAGAAAGAAACTAGATCCTCAAGAAATCTGACACAAATTTATAAAAATAGACTCTATTGTTATGAATTTATGGACACCAAAACGAAAAAGAGCCACTGGAGGGTTTCTGAAATATAGATTTTCAAAGAAGGAATAACTCAGGACTACTCACTCAAACAAGCATTGGCAAATTCAACAAATTTGATTCTTAGAAACTTTCAAAAAAACGTTACATCAGATGTGGATGCGGTTACTTGAGATTAACTTGTAAGGCCAACTCCAGTGGGGTCCCAGTTAGAGGACCTATTAATGTCTAGTGGAACAATTACCTTCAGAAGGAAAGCAGTCTCCAGTCCAGGTACAGCGATAGTGGCCAGTTGCCATTAACTTATATGAAGTGGTCCTGGTGCAAGGGATACAGGATGCTGAAGATGATTAAGGAAGCTATGAGGTCAACAGGGAGCTTCCGTGGGGCTACTCCTCAGTCCGCTGTCCTGGTGCGGTGACTTGAGCCACATGGTACTATGTCCCTCAAAGTCCTCTATGGTCCAGAAAAAGTCCACTCCCCACTGTACTACTGGTCTCTGATCACAATCAAACCAGCCATCCCCCTTTCTTTTGGTGATAGCTCTCTTTCTGGACAACCAAACTGCACTTCGATTACTCTGATGGATTCAGCAGACCCAGGTGCAACTTTTGAGTCAAGACTCTGGCTCCCAGGCTGCCCTGTGGCAAGGAGCATTGATCCGGTGATCTGGGCCACCAACTCGTCCAAGCAGGCTTCCTCAGCTTTTATGGCCTTTTGCTGTTAACAGGAAGTGAGTCAACTGAGTCTCTGCTTCTGGGTTGGCTCGGGAGATGTTTTCTCCTTGAGTAGGACACAACAGGTAAACTTTTCTCTTTGTGAGGCTAAGGAGCAACGGGTGCATTCCAACTTAGGTGCAGCTTCTCTTTGTCAGAACTTCAGTCAGCAAAGCAGTCCTTCTTCTGTCCTTTTCTCCAATCCATGCAACATCCCAGCTGCGCCAGGGGTGCCTCTTTTATGCACAGAAAGTGTCCTCAGGAAATCGCAAACACTAGCCAATGGGATAGTTGGTGCCCTACCACCTGATGGCAACTTCCTATAAAGTGTGGTGTCTAGGTATCCAAGAGTGATCTTCCCACTCCTAAGATGTCCACACCACTTCTTGTGGTACGTAGAGCTTGGTAGTCAGCCCTAGCGGTGTGGCTACCCGGGGCCTTACATGACCACATGGAAAAAACAGTTTGGACTGTGTGTTCCCCTCTCTATTCTCAATACCAACCTTTCATCCCAGACAAAACGAGCAGCCCTTCTTGTGGGTGCTCACTATTTGGCATTCTAAGGTGGCTTCCCCTTTGAAGCTCATCATTTGGGCTAACACCCCATAAGGCTTCCTGCCAGAAGGTAACACCTTCTCCAGCAGCAGACCTTATTTTTTTACCTGTCCTGGGGTCGTTTACATATCTCTTTAGGCGGGCAGAAGGTTGTCTTGTGGCCAGCATCTGCAAATGGCCGCATGGAAGCTTGGGCAACAGAGTGGCAACTTTCAAAAAGTTGCCTGTAGCAAAACGTTACATTAAATTTGACTAGTGCATCAAGTCCGGCTTAATGTAATGAGTTGTTTGACACTGTGAAGTACCAACTTTAGTAGTCCCAAACAGGGGTTAGTACAGCTGAGTTGTCAGGGTTTAACTGGGTACTTGCCAATGAGACTACTAGATTGTACTGTTAAACCATACAAAACATGTTCTGCTTTTTAATATGCTGCACCCTGCCTTAGGACTCGATAGGCCTCCTAAAGTTGTGATATATTAAATAGAGAGGTTGGGCTTTATCTTTGGTTTAAATGGCAAAGTTGAGTTAGGTTTTTAAAACTTCTCTACCAGGACACCTATGGCAGGCAGAGAGACATATTTCACATTAGAACATTGGAATGTTGGTAGCTCCATTGAAAACAATGGAGTGCTGCGGGCTTTTACTGGCCGGTAAAAGCTCGCAGCGCCAACATTCCAATGTTCGCTTTGTTCACAGCAACAGCTGTGAACAAAGCCTCACGGAGCCCGAGGGGATTTTAATCCCCTCGGGCTCCGTGAACATTTTTTTTTTTTTAATAGAACATTCTGCCCTGAGTGGCAGAATGTTCTAATAGCCTTAGAACCCGCCGTAGCGGGCTCTACCAGCTATTAAAGTCCCTCTCCCTTGTTAAATGCCCTCGCCTTCGGCTCGGGCATTTAATGCGGGGAGCGGGCCTTTAATAGCCGGTAGAGCCCGCTACGGCGGGTTCTAAGGCTATAGTGTCCCATCCAGGGTGGCACAATTAGATGCTTCAGCCCTGGGGGGATCACTAACTTACAGTCCCTGGATACCTCTGGTACCATATCCTAGGGACCTATAAGTAAGTAAATAAAGTTATGTCAATTGATATAGCCAATTTAGCAGGGTCAAAGCACTGGCACTGAGGTCCGGTTGAAGGCCTCCGTGCACTCTGAGTCGAAAAATCAACAGCATCAGTCCAAAACGTTGGTGGTGACCATGCAAAAAGAGGCTTCTCCTTAACACTCATGTTTCTAGTGTGGGGTTTTGTTCAGTGCATGGTGCAGATTTTAGTCTTGATGTGGTTCATGTGACCAAATTTTACTATAGTTGTATCATTTTTAAAAGTAAAACTCAATACTGTATACATGTTGTTTTGGTGCTCACAGAGTGGTCTGGGATTCCTAAATGTTATCTATGATTTAGGAAGTTGCGGGTACTGAATAACAGTCCTGCATGTGCATTGTTATAGCACCTTTGACAGAGATGGGATGTGATGGGCTTGTAGAGTTCACTTATTTTTAGAGGCTAAGTTGATACAGGCTGCAGTGGTGAATGATTTTGAACTGAAATCTAGAAGTTGAAAGCAGGTAGAACGAGAGTCCAAATCTTCAGCCAGTGTTCTGCCTGATATTGACACATGTCACCTAATGGTTTAACATTGCATTCTTCACACTATATTTTTGTTTTAGACCTGCTTCAAAATTTAACGTACGCGATTAGGCATTAATATGCCTGTGTGGGTTGTTGAAAATAGTCACCCTCCTACAGAGAAAATGTTTAATAGTTTGTTTGGTAATGGCATAAGATGAGGAGGAATGACTAGGATCCACATTATTGCTTTCGTATTTGCAGAACTAACAAGATGAAAATATAATGCAATTCTAAGCATTGTTCTAAAAGATCAAGATAGCACAATCTGTTGCCTTTATCATTGCATTGAGTTATTTTTCTCTGTCAGATTGGATGTAACTAAAGATGCAATGAAGGGTGATTGAGATATCATACCACAGTGTTTGTTAGAAGATAGAGACCATAAGGCTGGACTAGAAAAAGCAATAGCCTCTGAAAGCTGACCACATCGGCACTTATTCCCGTTCAATTCATAAGGAAATGTTGAAATTAAGAGGCGAATTAGAAAAAATACTGTTGCTAACCAAACAATTCTGTTATGAAAAAGAAAACAAATATAAGCTATTAAGTTGGTACATGGGGGAAACTAAGACTGGAAAGATGATTTGGTTATTCCATGATTATTATGTCCTACTTTACTCAAGGGAAAATCCTCGAGAACTGTAACATAAAGAATACGCGAAGGATATATCATTCACTGATAGAATGCGCGAAGGATATATCATTCACTGACAGGCCTTTAGCACCTAGGAATCATGAGGGAGGTACTGGAAGCGGTTACAAGTTTATCAGGCACTAACGCTCCTGGACCAGATGGCTGTACCCAGATTTTTATAAAGCTTTTAGGGACAAACCGTCAGTACCTCTAGCTCGATTAGCTAATTTCTAACTGCAAGGGGGGGGGGGGGTCATAGGAACTGTGATGGAGCCTGAAACCGCTAAATCAAAAAACAAATTCTGACTTTTGTGAGTTCTACAGGCCTTTAGCTTCTTAAATCTGGACATATATATATATATATATATATATATATATATATATATATACTGGTCGTGCCTAGAGAATAAATGGCCTATTATTGTTCATGCTGCACAATCTGTATTTATCAAGAGTAGACCAGCTAGAGAAAATATCTTGATGTACTGGACCTTTGCCAGGTATGTACCGAGAGAAATATACAAATGCTCCTTCTCTTGCTTGATGCATAAAAGGCATTTGACAACTGGGTTGGCGATATATGTCTAAAATACTTTACAAAACTAATTTGGGGCCAAACATAAAACCATTCATAAGGGCTAATTCTGTTCAGTTGTCCACAGTGCTGAAAATAAGTACTACATATAGCCCAAAAATGAATTTGAATTTAGGAACCAGGCAGGCATCTTTGCTTTGGGGTTTGAACCTCCTGTGTTAAAAATGAACACAAACACTGGAATAATAATGGGCGTAAGGGTACAAAGTACTATTTATACCGGGGGTTTATTTGAAGATTACATTTTATGTTTTGTCACAAATACCGAGGCAAGACTCCCTGCATTCATTTAGTAATTTGAAAGATTCTCCCTGATTTCTGGCATTAAGGTTAATTATTCCAACTCATTAGGCTTGTAGATCCCAATTAGATCAGAAAAGTGGAAAGAATAATGGCAGAGCATGGTACTGAAGTATCAATATGGTCCCTGGACTACCTGGTAGTGAAATTCCAAAGCCTACGTCTAACTTGTATGAGGCCTATATGCCACCACTCTTAGATGTCCTTATTAAAGATCTGATGTGGAGATTGGAAATATCTTGATTTGGTAGTATAGCCTGTATTGAGGTGAATTTTATCCCCTGATTACTCTTGGTAACTTTGAGTGAAAGTGGAGGCTTCTTATTTTTCCAGGCTAATTTGTGTATTGGCTCCCATCAAGGAAGAGAGGACAGGAAGACTTTTTGAACAAAACGCAGATTACACTGCAGCATTGTAACACCTCAGTGAGAAGGTGAAGGGCGACAAAGTGTCCATCGACTTTGACTCATTTTTTTAATTACACCTACTTCTAATCCATGACAGGTGGATAATGGTTTCTTAATTTCTATTTATATGCTGAAGCTACAATGGGTAATTTATTTGAGAAAGGAAACATTAAAAGTAAAAATATGTGGAAACAACAATGAATATTGTAAAAAAGCATTCACTTGCATGTATACAGGTAAACCCACTGGGTTAATATTACGTGGCAGAGAGAAGCTGGCTGCGAGGTCTAACACCCAAAGAGTCACTGTTGAAAGAATATCTCACAAAGTAGGATGTTACTCGACTTTATCAGCATTTATCTGCAACGGTTAGTTGCTAAACTTACATATGCTAAGAAATGGGAGACTGACTTGGGATGAGACATTGATGGTATCTCATGCCTATGCATCTGGCAAAGGACCTCATCCGCTTCAATCTGCAGCCAGTCCCAGGACAGTGGCTACCAAGCGGTTAAGAGGTGGTGTCTAAATGCCATGTTTGGCTCTTTCTCAAGTGCTAGAAGTATCCGGGGACGAGGCGAACCATGGCATACTTGGGCTACTGATTTAAGGATATTCATTCATATTGGAAGGCTTCATTTTTCAGATTAAAAATAACACAGATAGAGTAACACCTCGAGACATTGACATTAGTGCTGATATCACAGACTAAGGGTCTGAGTACCCCTTAACTACGGTACCTACCTGTTATCAGCAGTCAGCATGACATTCGCTCAATTCTGGAAAAGTCCCTTATACCCTCTGATCTACACGGGGGGCAGATTTGGTCAACATATGCAATGGAAACATCTGCGGCCATATTGCATGATAGAATTCAGACATACACTTTTTTACGTTTATTAATTTTAAAAAAAAACATTTTTCAGGGGCCTGGGTAAATAGGGTTGAGTGCCAGGAACGGAATATTACAGTCTGCAATTTGTTAATGCACATTTACGAGACAAGAGGCCAAAAAGTGAAATAGCGCCGATGAATACACTGCTGTTTTGTTAATTGTATGTTTTCAAGCGTCATCACATATTATCCATATTTATAGAAATCGCTGGTACTTAGTGGCCAGTTGATGATAAAAGGTCAGAGTTTTGGAAATTCGGTCCATTAAATGTGGAAAGTGATGTTGTATATTTATGTTATAATCTATAAGATTTGTAAAAAGAACTTGGTAAGCCACGTAGTCAAATTTATGTGTGTATGACATAACCATGACCGCAAAGTATGTTGCAACAGATCCACAGCTTTATTTCAATTTCAAACAGTAGCTTGGGGGCACAGCCAGTCAGTAGGTTTAGGAGGAAAGCATTGTGTGCTTAAGGGTTTTGGGGGACTCAGCTTTGATCAGATGCCAGGTCTTAATTTTATGTGTGGTATCCAGGGGGTCTACTGTATTTTATACGGTATCCTTGAGGAGGCACTTTTGAATAAGTAAATGTAAATACTGCAGTTTTCCACTGGTCTGCCTGTTTCCAAGTGTTCACGACGTAAGGGGTCAATGGACATACCTGGTCTCCAGCATTTCAAGTTTAATTGTAATTGAATTTATATAGCGCTTACTACCCCTGACGAGGCGTCATATTGTTGCTCTTTCCGTACTGCCGGTTCCACATTACTTCATATGGGCACTTTTAAAAAACATTTAACTTAATCTTTTTTTTTCCACCTTCTCTTGTCTGCTGGAAGGCTTTCGTTTACATTCACCACTTTTTCAGTGAAATTAGTCTCCCCTCACTAGATTCATATTATGCCATCTAGTTCTGGTAGTATAATTCAGCCAAAAGACAGCTTTCCACACAGGAAATTCTGCTCTCCTAATTCTTATATGCCTAGATTTTTGCCATATCATTAAGTAATACTGAGAGACTCATCAGATCTGCTGCCCAGAATGTAATAATCCCCCAGGGCATGCTCACATCTGCCACCCATTGTTTGCTAATACTTCTGTGTGTGTGTAAGAGATGCAAATGAGTAAGAACCAACTGGGGATAGACGACCGACACTCTAGCTCTGAGGTAGCTTTACCTCTGCTGTGTATGTCTTGCGTGCCTTTTTCTTTTGCTTACATATTTACTGCCTTTGCGTGTGTAAAGAAATGGCTCCCTGTTGCAGTTACCCCCCCACTTTTTGCCTGATACTGATGCTGACTTGACTGAGAAGTGTGCTGGGACCCTGCTAACCAGGCCCCAGCACCAGTGTTCCTTCACCTAAAATGTACCATTGTATCCACAATTGGCACACCCTGGCATTCAGATAAGTCCCTTGTAACTGGTACTTCTAGTACCAAGGGCCCTGATGCCAAGGAAGGTCTCTAAGGGCTGCAGCATGTCTTATGCCACCCTAGAGACCCCTCACTCAGCACAGACACACTGCTTACAAGCCTGTGTGTGCTAGTGAGAACAAAATGAGTAAGTCGACATGGCACTCCCCTCAGGGTGCCATGCCAGCCTCTCACTGCCTATGCAGTATAGGTAAGACACCCCTCTAGCAGGCCTTACAGCCCTAAGGCAGGGTGCACTATACCATAGGTGAGGGTACCAGTGCATGAGCACTGTGCCCCTACAGTGTCTAAACAAAACCTTAGACATTGTAAGTGCAGGGTAGCCATAAGAGTATATGGTCTGGGAGTCTGTTTTACACGAACTCCACAGCACCATAATGGCTACACTGAAAACTGGGAAGTTTGGTATCAAACTTCTCAGCACAATAAATGCACACTGATGCCAGTGTACATTTTATTGTAAAATACACCACAGAGGGCACCTTAGAGGTGCCCCCTGAAACTTAACCGACTATCTGTGTAGGCTGACTAGTTTTAGCAGCCTGCCACAAACCGAGACATGTTGCTGGCCCCATGGGGAGAGTGCCTTTGTCACTCTGAGGCCAGTAACAAAGCCTGCACTGGGTGGAGATGCTAACACCTCTCCCAGGCAGGAATTGTCACACCTGGCGGTGAGCCTCAAAGGCTCACCTCCTTTGTGCCAACCCAGCAGGACACTCCAGCTAGTGGAGTTGCCCGCCCCCTCCGGCCAGGCCCCACTTTTGGCGGCAAGGCCGGAGACAATAATGAGAATAACAAGGAGGAGTCACTGGCCAGTCAGGACAGCCCCTAAGGTGTCCTGAGCTGAGGTGACTCTAACTTTTAGAAATCCTCCATCTTGCAGATGGAGGATTCCCCCAATAGGGTTAGGATTGTGACCCCCTCCCCTTGGGAGGAGGCACAAAGAGGGTGTACCCACCCTCAGGGCTAGTAGCCATTGGCTACTAACCCCCCAGACCTAAACACGCCCTTAAATTTAGTATTTAAGGGCTACCCTGAACCCTAGAAAATTAGATTCCTGCATTTGCTGGACTACTCAGCCAATACCTGATCACACGACAAATTCCAAAATTGTCATTAGAAATTGATTTTTGCAATTTGAAAAGTTTTCTAAATTCTTAAAAGACCTGCTAGGGCCTTGTGTTAGATCCTGTTTAGCATTTCTTTTAGAGTTTAAAAGTTTGTTAAAAGTTTGAATTAGATTCTAGAATCAGTTTTAGTCTCTTAAAAAGTATTCCAACTTTTAGAAGCATAATGTCTAGCACAGATGTGAATGTGGTGGAACTCGACACCACACCTTACCTCCATCTACAGATGAGAGAGCTAAGGTCACTCTGTAAACTAAAGAAAATAACAATGGGCCCCAAACCTACCAAAATACAGCTCCAGGAGCTTTTGGCAGAGTTTGAAAAGGCCAACCCCTCTGAGGGTGGCAACTCAGAGGAAGAGGATAGTGACTTGGAGGACAATTCCCCCCTACCCGTCCTATCTAGGGAGAACAGGGTCCCTCAAACCCTAACTCCAAAAATAATAGTCAGAGATGCTGGTTCCCTCACAGGAGAGACCAACACCTCTGAAATCACTGAGGATAACTCCAGTGAAGATGACCCCCTGTTAGCCAGGATGGTCAAAAGATTGGCTTTGGAAAAGCAGCTCCTAGCCATAGAAAGGGAAAGAAAAGAGATGGGCCTAGGTCCCATCGATGGTGGCAGCAACTTAAATAGGGTCAGAGATTCTCCTGACATCCTAAAAATCCCCAAAGGGATTGTAACAAAATATGAAGATGGTGATGACATCACCAAATGGTTCACAGCTTTTGAGAGGGCTTGTGTAACCAGAAAAGTAAACAGATCTCACTGGGGTGCTCTCCTTTGGGAAATGTTCACTGGAAAGTGTAGGGATAGACTCCTCACACTCTCTGGAAAAGATGCAGAATCTTATGACCTCATGAAGGGTACCCTGATTGAGGGCTTTGGATTCTCCACTGAGGAGTATAGAATTAGATTCAGGGGGGCTCAAAAATCCTCGAGCCAGACCTGGGTTGATTTTGTAGACTACTCAGTAAAAACACTAGATGGTTGGTTAACTGGAAATGAAGTGTGTGACTATGTTGGGCTTTATAATTTGTTTATGAAAGAACACATTTTAAGTAACTGCTTCAATGAAAAGTTGCATCAGTATCTGGTAGACCTAGGTCCAATTTCTCCCCAAGAATTGGGAAAGAAGGCAGACCACTGGGTCAAGACTAGGGTAACCAAAACTTCCACTGGGGGTGACCAAAAGAAAGGGGTTACAAAAACTCCCCAGGAGAAAGTGGGTGACACTAGAAACAAAGAAAAAGAGTCCTCTGTAGGCCCCCAAAAACCAGAACAGGTGGGTGGGCCCCAAGACACAACCCAAAACAAAGGTGGGTACCAGGGTAAGAACTGGGATGCCACTAAGGCATGGTGCCACAACTGTAAACAGTCTGGGCACCACACCAAGGACACTTCTTGTCCCAAAAACAAACCCCAGAACAAAATTCCAGGGGTAACCAGTGTAGCCATTGGAGATGACTCCTCAGATGAGGAGGTCTTCATAGCTTTCAACTGGAAAATGGGCCCAACAGGTGAGTTGGAGATTCCAGAGGGAAGTAGACACTTCCACCACCTACAGGTGAATGGAATCCCAGCCACTGCCCTGAGAGACACTTGTGCCAGTCACACTATTGTGCATGACAGGCTGGTGCTCTCAAACCAGTACATCCCAGGTGAGATGACCAGAGTAAGAGTTAGCCCAGACAGGGTCACTAATAGGCCTGTGGCTCTTGTGCCCATAGAAGTGGGTGGAACTTTTAGCTGGAGAAGGGTGGTAGTCAGTACAGACCTCCCCCTTGATTGTCTCCTTGGAAATGACTACCCAGAGGTTAGTCAGAGCCTAAGAGAAGAACTGGTCCAGGGCCAGTCCTCTCCCAAGGATTCTGGAGTGCCTGCCTCTGCAGTAAATGCAAGTAGGCCCCAGAAGAAAAAGAAAAGGAAACAGAGTAGGAAAGGTGGACAACCTTTAGCCAAGGTTCCAGCAAGCCAAGGAGATTCTGCTCCAGTAGAGGAGAACTCCAAAAGTGGCTCTGATAGAGTCCAACCTCACCCACAAGAAGTCCTGGCTAGTCAGGCAACTGTTAAGCCTGAGTGGGTGGCTCCTCAGCTAACAGAAGAAAGAGTGGAAGAAGGGTGTTTACTACAAGATGTGGTAATCCCCCACTCTAATACAGCAGACAGGCACCCTGAACCCAAAGAAGCCTGTAACTTAGCCCCTTCCCTTGTAGGTGAAGAACTAAAGGTGTGGTTCTGGGCACTGACAGCTGTCAGTGGCCTCTGCTGGGTGTTAGCCTTTATGGCTGCGCTATCCTTGGCATGGTGGTCTGACCCCATGCCAAATAACAAGTTAGGCCCCCTGACCCTGTTGGTCATGGTGGGGTTACTCCAGCTCTGGGTAACCTCTTTGGGTAAGCTAGGGGTGACCCTGGCTAAGATAAGATTAGCAGAGGTGGATACCTCTGACCTCAAAATAGAGAGAATGGGTGAAGACATAAAAAGCACAGACAAGAGGCAGTTCAGACTAGGTCCTATCACTGTGGAAGTGGGTCAGTTCCCCAAAGGGAATGACCTGAACAGAAGGATGTAAGGCAGAGTAGGCCCTGCAACTAACCAGCCTATTTCTCCTACTCTTCCTCGCCTGACAGACTAGGAAGACTCTCCCAGCTTGGGCTGAGTCTCCTGGCCTGTGGGCTGGGGGGGGCTTGTGTAAAGAAATGGCTCCCTGTTGCAGTTACCCCCCCACTTTTTGCCTGATACTGATGCTGACTTGACTGAGAAGTGTGCTGGGACCCTGCTAACCAGGCCCCAGCACCAGTGTTCCTTCACCTAAAATGTACCATTGTATCCACAATTGGCACACCCTGGCATTCAGATAAGTCCCTTGTAACTGGTACTTCTAGTACCAAGGGCCCTGATGCCAAGGAAGGTCTCTAAGGGCTGCAGCATGTCTTATGCCACCCTAGAGACCCCTCACTCAGCACAGACACACTGCTTACAAGCCTGTGTGTGCTAGTGAGAACAAAATGAGTAAGTCGACATGGCACTCCCCTCAGGGTGCCATGCCAGCCTCTCACTGCCTATGCAGTATAGGTAAGACACCCCTCTAGCAGGCCTTACAGCCCTAAGGCAGGGTGCACTATACCATAGGTGAGGGTACCAGTGCATGAGCACTGTGCCCCTACAGTGTCTAAACAAAACCTTAGACATTGTAAGTGCAGGGTAGCCATAAGAGTATATGGTCTGGGAGTCTGTTTTACACGAACTCCACAGCACCATAATGGCTACACTGAAAACTGGGAAGTTTGGTATCAAACTTCTCAGCACAATAAATGCACACTGATGCCAGTGTACATTTTATTGTAAAATACACCACAGAGGGCACCTTAGAGGTGCCCCCTGAAACTTAACCGACTATCTGTGTAGGCTGACTAGTTTTAGCAGCCTGCCACAAACCGAGACATGTTGCTGGCCCCATGGGGAGAGTGCCTTTGTCACTCTGAGGCCAGTAACAAAGCCTGCACTGGGTGGAGATGCTAACACCTCTCCCAGGCAGGAATTGTCACACCTGGCGGTGAGCCTCAAAGGCTCACCTCCTTTGTGCCAACCCAGCAGGACACTCCAGCTAGTGGAGTTGCCCGCCCCCTCCGGCCAGGCCCCACTTTTGGCGGCAAGGCCGGAGACAATAATGAGAATAACAAGGAGGAGTCACTGGCCAGTCAGGACAGCCCCTAAGGTGTCCTGAGCTGAGGTGACTCTAACTTTTAGAAATCCTCCATCTTGCAGATGGAGGATTCCCCCAATAGGGTTAGGATTGTGACCCCCTCCCCTTGGGAGGAGGCACAAAGAGGGTGTACCCACCCTCAGGGCTAGTAGCCATTGGCTACTAACCCCCCAGACCTAAACACGCCCTTAAATTTAGTATTTAAGGGCTACCCTGAACCCTAGAAAATTAGATTCCTGCAACTACAAGAAGAAGGACTGCCTAGCTGAAAACCCCTGCAGAGGAAGACCAGAAGACGACAACTGCCTTGGCTCCAGAAACTCACCGGCCTGTCTCCTGCCTTCCAAAGATCCTGCTCCAGCGACGCCTTCCAAAGGGACCAGCGACCTCGACATCCTCTGAGGACTGCCCCTGCTTCGAAAAGACAAGAAACTCCCGAGGACAGCGGACCTGCTCCAAGAAAAGCTGCAACTTTGTTTCCAGCAGCTTTAAAGAACCCTGCAAGCTCCCCGCAAGAAGCGTGAGACTTGCAACACGGCACCCGGCGACCCCGACTCGGCTGGTGGCGATCCAACACCTCAGGAGGGACCCCAGGACTACTCTGATACTGTGAGTACCAAAACCTGTCCCCCCTGAGCCCCCACAGCGCCGCCTGCAGAGGGAATCCCGAGGCTTCCCCTGACCGCGACTCTTTGAACCTAAAGTCCCGACGCCTGGGAGAGACCCTGCACCCGCAGCCCCCAGGACCTGAAGGACCGGACTTTCTCTGGAGAAGTGACCCCCAGGAGTCCCTCTCCCTTGCCCAAGTGGAGGTTTCCCCGAGGAATCCCCCCCTTGCCTGCCTGCAGCGCTGAAGAGATCCCGAGATCTCCCCTAGACTAACACTACAAACCCGACGCTTGTGTCTACACTGCACCCGGCCGCCCCCGCGCCGCTGAGGGTGAAATTCCTGTGTGGGCTTGTGTCCCCCCCCGGTGCCCTACAAAACCCCCCTGGTCTGCCCTCCGAAGACGCGGGTACTTACCTGCAAGCAGACCGGAACCGGGGCACCCCCTTCTCTCCATTCTAGCCTATGTGTTTTGGGCACCACTTTGAACTCTGCACCTGACCGGCCCGGAGCTGCTGGTGTGGTGACTTTGGGGTTGCTCTGAACCCCCAACGGTGGGCTACCTTGGACCAAGAACTGAACCCTGTAAGTGTCCTACTTACCTGGTAAAACTAACAAAAACTTACCTCCCCCAGGAACTGTAAAAATTGCACTAAGTGTCCACTTTTAAAACAGCTATTTGTCAATAACTTGAAAAGTATACATGCAATTTTTATGATTTGAAGTTCCTAAAGTACTTACCTGCAATACCTTTCGAACAAGATATTACATGTTAAATTTGAACCTGTGGTTCTTAAAATAAACTAAGAAAAGATATTTTTCTATATAAAAACCTATTGGCTGGATTTGTCTCTGAGTGTGTGTACCTCATTTATTGTCTTGTGTATGTGCAACAAATGCTTAACACTACTCCTTGGATAAGCCTATTGCTCGACCACACTACCACAAAATAGAGCATTAGTATTATCTATTTTTACCACTATTTTACCTCTAAGGGGAACCCTTGGACTCTGTGCATGCTATTCCTTACTTTGAAATAGCACATACAGAGCCAACTTCCTACAGCGTGTTTTTTGTGGACTGTATGTGTCTCTGTGTGCCTTGTATTTTACTGTGAAACTTACTCGGAATGCATGGGTGTATGTAACGTTCTACGTGCCAGGTTCCTTTGTCTGGTAGTTGTGAGGCTGTCTCTTTAAGCTTGTTCATCTGTGTATCCATGGATGTTGATGAAATGTTCATGTAAGTGTGATCTCTGCTTCCTTGTGAATGCTATATTAGTCTACCCATGAGCCAACCAAACTGGCTTTGTTAATGCTACTTTGAAGGGGTTGCAAACTCCTTTGATTCACTGGTATGCATCCCACTACATGTCACCAAGATTAGGTTCTGACTTTAATTGGAGCTTTCATCTGTTACACTTCATTCATTTCCACGAGAAAGCAGGCATTGAAAACAGTCCTCCTGGTGATCGTTACATAGGCTAAACTAGTAGGTCATCTCCAAGCCTAGTCAAATATCTGTACTTTATTTCTACCAGAAAGAATTAAATTGAAAGATTGGCCCTTAATCATGAGTAATGTAGGTGCTGATTTCTCTTGTTTCACAAAACAATTGTCAGCCTAAATTGTGTTTGACGACTGGAAAGCTCTACCTGGATATTGAGTTTGAGAGTAATTAGTGATTACTGTCTCAAGTTATATCTGAGTTCTAAATCGCTCAAATTTTATCAGCTGTAAATCTACCATGTTCACTTTAATTTATCTACTCGATCTAGCTACTCGAGAATCATGCATACAACGGGAGTAACTTGATTTTACAGCTAGATTAAATTAGATAAAGTAAGTACCCAAGGTCCTAAAAGCACAGTGGTTAATGGTACCACAAAACCAAGTATACTACTTCCTACTCATGGACAGTCATGTGCAAAAGGGAGTAACGTGGCTCTACAATTGGGGTTGAAGCAGAACCCCAGGAGACAATGGGACCCACAGTAAGTACTACTCAGTAACCCACATCATCTTCATCTTTAGAGGAATGACCTTGTAAAAAATAACGCCTCGAAAAGAACAAGTCGGGGGAATTATGTGGGGGTGTTCAGAGCTTGTTGGTAGCCGAACAACTTGCTTTCATGTCTGATTTATCTGATGGTAGCAGTGTTCCTGTGTGCTTGAAATCTAGAGTGAAAGCCATGAGCTGGCTTGGTCTCCTGAGAGTGGGGATTCTGTTCTGTATAGGATGTGTAGCCAGAAGGGCTTCTTTAGAAGAGGGCTGGTGTGGTCTCTCTTATGCCAAAGATGGTTATTTCGTCCTCCAG
The DNA here is from genome assembly GCF_031143425.1 of Pleurodeles waltl. Lineage (NCBI taxonomy): Eukaryota > Metazoa > Chordata > Amphibia > Caudata > Salamandridae > Pleurodeles > Pleurodeles waltl. The sequence goes on along the minus strand of NC_090451.1, from coordinate 645,142,369 downwards.
CCATTGTACATCCTGTAGTAGTGTAGACTCAAATTAATTGAAACCTGATTTAATCAGACTCTTATTTCTCTTAGATGGGGTGATTATTGTGGCGTGCTTTTTTCCTTTTAGATCAGTGGAGGTCAAGTGGTAGTGTTTTCTAAGTAGCAACTTTGCTTGCTTGGTTACTTTGTCTAACTAAGGTTCTAATGGCAGGTTGCCCTCGGTAAGGAAGAAAGGAAGAGGTAATCAAATCAGTCTCAGATCAGAGTGTCTATTCATGTTTGAAGCATGAATAAAATAATGTTATGTCTTTACCTCCCTGATACACACCTCACTGAAAGCTGGCTTGCTTCAGAACCATCAGAATCGTGCAGTAAACTTGCCAAAGGTGTGATGGCAAGCCATCATCCAATCTCTGTTATACCATTCTAAGTAAAAAGAAGGCAAGTGGTGAAAAATTGAAAATTATACTGCTCAAAACTGGCTACTCCATGACCTCTAGTCGGGTCATTGTGTTATGCTGCTTAGTAATCATCCAGTTGGCTTATGGTAATAATAAAAAAAAAAAAAAAAAAAAAACACACATTTTGCCATTAGCACTCCTCTTCAGTGATGTTTGAATCGTCCTGTACTACATATAAACCTACGTGGGGCTACTAGAAAGACACTTATTGAATTTGCCATACACGCCAGATAAGACATATTTTTCAGGTTTTCATTAAAAAAAAAGATTTGTTTGTTTCTAGCTTAAACAGGTCAAGGCTTATTAAAGTTGCTACACTATGATGTGCAATGCTGTGACACATTCTGTTAACCGGCTACATTCAGCAATTGATTGATTATAATTAGCCAAGTGACTCTTTCATCCATAAAGTGTTAACTTCGCCATGTGATGGACTGAGGGAGGGCCTTTTGCTGCAGCATGAAAAAAGCATCTTCAGTTCTTAAAATATATTCAGAAAGGTTGAAAGTAGAGACTTTAATCTCATTTTTGGGTCTTTGTGTTTCTAAACAACATGGACTTCTTTTCATTCATTCCAAACTAAAGTGAATTATATTGCTGACCTTGATTGATCCTGTCATCAGGTCAGCTGTACGGCACTCAAAAGCCTGTTGGATGGCTCAGTGAGTAAAGCGCTCGCTGGTAGAACGCAACTGAATGTAGCCTGTAGGTAAATTGTTCTAATCCAGAAGGCATACATTCAGCTCATCATTCTTTTGTGTAAATTAAAACTATCGATTTGGGTAACAGTAACAAAGGTATGCATAGTTACAAAAAACACCTCACCATCCCTTGTCCTCATATTCAGGGTTCAGCCCCCCGTCCCCTCAAAATACCAAGTTGCCATGGCAGTGCAATAGGATGGCCAGGAGCGGGAGCCCCGCGCCCATCCCAACAATCTGGATATCCTAGCCCCCAAGCTGGTGTGTACATCCACAGGTTGGTTCAGGACTGCAGGGCACCCTACCCCTGGTGTTATCAAGGGGACCCTGCCTTGCGGACCCCTCTGTTGCTTAGGGTGAACTTAATATCTCAACTCCCGCCACAAGGGCGACTAGGGGCCAAGAGGGCCTTTGCCCACCCCCAAACAAGCTGTGTGAGAAAGACCAAATATCTTCAATAAAACAGTCTGTGTGGGATATTCCATAGGTGCTCCGGTCCAGGACACAGCCTCACCAGTTCAGAGTTGAGGCGTCGCACTGACACATTCATTGTCCTAGACCCTATGTCATGTCCCCAGAAGTGGCGGAGTACCATGTGAGACAATGCGATGGCTGCTTCTAAGAAGTTCTTCGAAAGTTACGCAATTACTTGTAAAATTTCCTCCCGTTGTCCTTGCACCCCACATGCACAAAGTCATTACCTCCAAAATGTATAATGATGAGGTCTGGGTACTAGAGTCCCTCGCACCCTTTTGCTATCTTGACGAGCTGCTGTAGCTGAGTGACATGCAGGCCACCGATCTCACACCACTGGAAGGATACGTCACAAAGGGGTGCTGGCTTGGGCTTAAAGAGCATCTGCAACCTGTAGGCCGCCCGCTGGTCAAAGGAGTGACCGAGAACCCATACTACACAAGACGGCATTCTACTGAAACAAAAAATTGTAACTCAGGACAAATGTAACGTTTATAAGACATTCAGGACCACCGGCCTATTTTTTTTCACCTACCCCGATGACATACCTGCGCCTCCCGCTACTGTAGCTGCCCCTATTTGAAGTGAATGTGGTGAATAACCCGCCGGGTCTACTCCAGCTGCCTCTAGTGCTGCAGCCAGAACTACCGAACTGGTAAAGAGACCGGCAATCCCTGTCCACGTGAAGGAACAATGCCAGGGCACCTTTGGCTGGCTGGAGCGCTAAGTAAGACCACAAACGGTCCACAGGGCATAGGGGGGAACCAGGCACAGCTCTAAGTTTGATGGCAGCCCCTTTTCCCCTCTTGATTAGTCTTGGACTTCTGTAACCAATCAAATCATTAACCAGTCAGGACCCAAATGGACGTCTGCCCACTGCAGTCCCCCCATAAAACCCCTGTTAGACGATCCTACCAATTTCCCCACACGAAAGGTGCCATAAAAGACTACCGTAAATGCTGCCGCAAATAGTGTCACCTTGAATGGGGAAGCACAGGCCATAAAGAGGTTAGACAGGAGGAGACTTAAGGTGTGGGCTGTAAGGGAGCATCTGCTGTCCTTCTTATTGCCCTCAAAGTGGGCCCACCCAGCCACTGCTGTCCCAATGATGAAGGAGTTTACATGGACCTCCTTGACATGTAATTTTGCGAAAAAACGAATGGTCGCGAGATGAGCCCTCACACAAGAGACTGGCCTGCCCTGGTCTTTAAGGTTATCCAAAAAAAGGCAAATGGCCGCAGTCAAAAACATGTCTGAGACTTGGAGAGTGCGCAGGAATAATCTATATTGTTTAAATTACTTCTCATAAGACCCCCGTGTGCGTCTTGCTAGTGATGACGCCACTAATTTGGCGAGGGTAAGACGCCAATCCTCCATAGATATGTTGGAAACTCTCATCTTCTCTGCTGCCCAAGGTTGGAACTCCGGAAACTCCTGCATCATGGAGCTAGACAAGGCATCAGCAGCATTATTATGAACGTCAGGAACATGCCTGGCACGAAATGTAATGTTAAGCTTTAAACACAATAGGAGAAAATGTTTCAGCAACCTCAAAACAAACCTACATGATGGTTCCTGCCTGTTGATGGCTTCAACTACTGCCATGTTGTCAGACCAGAAAATTACCTATTTGTCCTTGAACATCCTCAGCCATACCGTCACTGTGACCACAGTGGGGAATAATTCTAAGAAAGTCACATTTTTTTTGTGATGCTGCTGTCGTGCCTATCAGCTGGCTAATCCCCTCTGCACCATTCAGAGCTCAATATAGCTCCAAACCTCGCACTGCCCACAGCATAAGTAAAAAGACCAAGGTAGAACTGGATACGGGGCGAGAAGGCCATATGATTGCACTGTTAAAATGTTGCAGGAAGGAGGACCAGATCCGTAGGTCCTCCTGACCTCAGAAGAAAGCCGGATGTGATGATTCTTTTCTTTAAGGCCAGACATTGCCCTAGCTATGGACAGTGAAAACGGGTGAGCCATGGGGATAATTTTTAGTGAAACAAGCTGACCCACCAGAACCTGAAGTTAATGCAAGGTAACTTTATTCTGCGCTAACACAGTGTCAATTGATTGTCTAAACGCTGTTACCTTATCCGGAGGAAGGTGGCACGTGCCAGCCACTGTGTCTATTTTGATGCCAAGGAATGTCAGGCACATTGAAGGGCCCACAGTTTTCTCTGGTGCTATGGAACCCCCCAATTCCTCAAACATGGCAGTCATTGCTCTTAAAGCCCCCAAACACCTCCCTGGATCAGGGGGGGCCCCAGCACCAAGAAATCGTCAAGGTAATGAATAACTTCCTTATGGCCTGTGCGCATGGCGAAAATCCACTATAATATAGAGCTAAATTGTTCAGAGTATGTGCAAGACACACTACATCCCATCGGCATGCATTTATCATAATAATAGAAGCCCGCAAATTGGAAGCCCAACAGATGATAATCATCAGGGTGGACTTGGGAGTAACAGAAAGGCAGATTCTATGTCAGTCTTCCCCAGTAGGGCCCCCGGCCCAAGTTGCGCAACCTCACAAGAGCCTGGTCTACCATTGCATAACAGACCGAACATAGCTGAGGATCGATCGACTCGTTCACTGAGGAACCCCTAGGGGCTGAAAGTTATGAATCCGCCTAAATTGTCCAGGATCCTTCTTGGGAACCACTCCAAGTGGAGAGCAGACAAAATCCAAGAACTGAGGTGTAAGGAAGGTGCCAGCTACTCTGCCTAACAACCTCTCATTCTCAGTCCTCTTCGCTACTACCTCTTGATGCATGCGGGTTGACAACGAATTAATGCAATGTGGGGTGGGGGCTACACTGAGGGCAGGGATCCTGAAACCAGAAGAGAAACCCATGTACACTAACTTTGTGTTTCTTTGTTGAGATATGAATGTAACCATGAGAGCAACCTTGAAATCAGTATTGGGGTGGGCAAGACCTGTTTATCTTGAGGGCTTACTCCCATTCTTGCCTCTCTTTTGTTTTTTTATTACATTTAAACTCAGGGTGGGATGGGTGCCCACAAAAGGATCAATTATGCTTATACTTGCAGGGAACACTTTTCTATTAAAGGCCCAACAATAGCCCTTCCTATCCCTTGTGTGTTTCTGGCGAAAGGCCTGCGTTACCGGTATCTTGTTATTCACACACTCAAGCCACACATTTACTTCAGTCTGGTCCCAGCTTATATCTGGGTCCTCTAATTTTTCCCACCTGAAGTCCCTATCGTACTCCAGTCATGCAGGTCCCCCATAAACATGATGTGCCTTCAGTATCTTGTTCAAATCGAATATCATGGAAGTTGCCAACTTAGGTTTCTTCTCTAGCATCACAGACATGTTAACATTAAAACCAAATAACCAATTTGTTATATTTTCTTCAACCCTGGTTTTTTTTCTTTTGAAGAGATGTCTTTACCATCCTTTTCCTTCTGATCCACTTCCCTTTTCTTAGCCCTAATTAGTGAAAAAACATCAACAACCTCCCCCTTCCAAGTTTTTTTTCATGTCAGAAGGTACATGTGACGCTAGCTTCTCAGACCGAGATAATAATATATCCTGCCCGGTGCCCACTGAACCAAGGCCACCTGTTTTGCTCGTACTCTGGTCTGCGACCTTACCTGGTTTGGAATCCAACTCTGGAGGCTCTGTCCTGCCCGGTGACCGCATGTCACCTGAGCTCTTGTTACAAAGACCTGCTGCCCCAGAGTAATGCCTCACACCAATGCCATAGATCTGTCGCTTGAGGTCAGCAATGGCATTCCTCATGGTGTCTGAAGGTGCCCAGGGGGCGGTAGGTGGCTTGGACAATAATGCCTGAGCTGTGGCATCATGGGAAACTGATGGCTGGCCCTGGGCTGAATGTGATGGCTGTGCCGGGTGCATAGAAAACACAGACAGGGCGGGGCGGCGCTGGATAAGTCACCACGGAAAGAGATTTAATGTTCTGAAATTGGCCAGCAGTGTCCCGCTGAGGACAAGACCGGTTGTGCCTGCCGAGATGGCACTGAACCCCTGTGTATCTGCTGGAGGTAATCCCTGCTCATCTGGCAGGTACCCAACCAAGGAGGGGTTAACATTGGTTTGCATTGAAAGACCGGCTAGAACACCCCTGCCAGGGGTGAATGATTGAGATATTGGAGTAGGTGCAGCGAAGGTAGGAGCGTCAGACACACCAGGGGAAGTGGGTTGCTGTACCGACTCAGTGACCTCCCACTGCAGGAAGGGCATGGTGCTGCTTCTTAGTCCTACGCCTGACTGGTGGGAAAGCAGCATGGGGAGGCACATGAGATTGTCTTGAAAGGTTGCCTTCAATGCTGGCTTCCTCTCTGTCAGACTCAGTCCCAGAACCCTCAGAACTTCTCTCACCCAATTTGCCAAAACTAATTTCAGCAATTCGGACAATTCAGGGTCCTTGCCTTTCCTCTTGCCTACCCGGCTTTTCCCAGAAGCCACGACCCAGAGAGGTAAATAATATCCTGAGTGAGCCTTAAATCAAAAAAATTTTAAAAAATCCCTACGCAGACAATTGAGTATGCACTACTCAGAGACACCAAAGTAACACAAAGGGGGTCATTACGACCCTGGCGGATTTCCTCCGCCAGGGCCGTGGGACGCGGTGGCACCGCCGACAGGCCGGCGGTGCCCCGCGGTCAGTAAAGGGAAACCGGCGGTCTCCCGCCGGTTTCCCGCTGCCCCCAGGAATCCTCCAAGCCGGCGCAGCTTGCTGCGCCGGCTTGGGGAGTCGCGGGGCCCCTGGGGGCCCCTGCAGTACCCATGCCAATGGCATGGGCACTGCAGGGGCCCCCGTAAGAGGGCCCCTACAAGTATTTCACTGTCTGCTTGGCAGACAGTGAAATACGCGACGGGTGCAAATGCACCCGTCGCACCTTCCCACTCCGCCGGCTCGATTACGAGCCGGCATCCTCGTGGGAAGGTCGTTTTCCCCTGGGCTGGCGGGCGGCCTTTTGGCGGCCGCCCGCCAGCCCAGGGGAAAACTTGAAATACCCGCCGCGGTCTTTTGACCGCGGCGCGGTATTTTGGAGGGCGGAATTCTGGCGGGCGGCCTCCGCCGCCCGCCAGAATCAGAATCAGGCCCAAAATCCCCCTCCCAAATGCCCAGACTTACCTTCAATCCCTGGTCCAGGTTCCTAGGCCCGGGCCGGAGCCAACGTTGCTCAAAGCTGATAAGATTGACCTGAGCAGCCGTACCAAGGTCAGGAAGGCAGAGCAGGGATAGCGCTACCGGTCCAAGTGGAATGTAAGGTAAGGAAAGGCTACGGTTGAGGGGAAAAACCCAGGAGGAATGTCTGTGGGCACAATATAACTATAAAGAAAAGGACTAGCAAGCTAGGATCTCAGTCACACCAGGACCATTAAGGTCATTGACCATTGCAATGTGACAGTGCCTCTGAGATATACCTCCTGGCACGCTCAGGGCACATGGGAATGAAAGTCAGAGAGGTGACTATAAAGTCACCTGGACAGGCTGCTGATGTGAAATCTGTGCTATACGTGCACAGATCTCTCTCACCAAAAATTATATTTGATGAAGGAAAGATTGAAGCATGACCCCAGCAGAAGTCTCGAAATGGGGGCAGCAGGGAATTATGAGTGCAGTCCCAGTCTCGTCTAACTGGCAACTGAGCTGTATCAATACTTTCAGCTGTTGGAAGCCGTGGGGCAGTGCGAGGGGAAAAGCTGGCTTGGGCAGCACTCGCGCCCAAGTCTGGTCAGAGGCGACATGGGTGTCCAAGGCTGGTCAGGGGCGACAAGGGCACCCAAAGGAAAGCCCAAAGGAGAGGCTGCTTGGGCTTCAGGGCGACACGGGCGCCCAGGTCCTCTTCACTCCGAGAGCCGATCCCGCAAACGAAGATGACCTCTGTCCACCAACGACGCATCCACGAGAAAGGGCTGAGGCCTGATCTTGGGGGCACTTAAATACCCCTTTGTGGACACGGCATTGGAGGGTGGAAGTGACACGCCTCCTGGGGCGACTCCCAGCTTCCTTGCGCCCTCTTGTCTCGCGAAGTGAGGGCGCGGAAGTAACACGGCCGGCCAACGCTAGACTGGTGCACAGAGCCCAGGCAATGTAGGCCTTGGGTCCTAAGCGCCGCACCACTCCAATTGGGGTGGCGCTCTGTCATCGTCTTTAGTGAATGAAGAGGAGGGCATGCTGTTAAGAAACACAAAGGTGTCACATGAAAACCTTACGAGGGATCAGTTGAACAAAAATAAAAACTTTTTTTTTTTTAATTAGTGGACAAACTAGGCCATACTGAAGACAGATTTTGTGCTTCACACAAGTGCCAATTACCAACACCAATTAACAACAGATCAAAACGAAGTGATTAGCAGCTCTTAATGTGCAGGTACACGTGGAGGGGGAGGGGCCTATCCTTCGTGTACCTGCACAGGTGACACTGTTCGGTACTTGGCACATGTCCTAAACCGAGGGCCCATGCCACTCCTTCGCTTTTCTCCTGGAGCCAGATGGGCGTGTGCTTGCACAACCTTAAGTCACTGTGTTTGTTCTTCAGACACACCCGCCCCTTGTCCTGGTACATAGTGTTCCCATACACCCTCTCACGCGCTGCCGCCTCACCTGGGCTGGCACCAAGAACAAAGAGTCTTACATGGAAGTGTTATATAATAGCTTTGCTACCTCATCGTATATATGCAGTGGGTATTTTTTTAATTAAAGTATCTTTTTGACTTTATTTTCATAGGCCCTTTTGAAGTACTGTTTATGGAAGAGGACTGGTTCGTGTGTATTTCAGCCTAGACGGTTGCATCTGTTTTCTTTGATTTAGTTTTATTTAAATTCTTAAACTCCATTTCCTTACATTTTACCTCTTTCGCTTGGTGCTTTTTGCCTGTGTCCTCCCAGTTGTAGCTTACACTGCTCAGATAAGGTTGCAAAAGGCGAATGTTCAGATTATTACAGTTAATTACTCCTCGCTGGGTGTGTGCTTAGAGATATGTTAATTATTTTATTTTTTATTGCCCTACTTTCCGAGGCCTTGGGAAAATTTAATACGATAACGTGCAACTGGACAAAATATGGCAACAAGCACAAAACTGTTGAGAACCTCTGTGGGGGTTGAAGGTCTGGAAGGAGGGATTTTCTTTTACTCTTTTGAGGAAGGTAGTGGTCTTTGGCACCCTCAGCGTATACTAGAAATCCTTTAGTCTGAAACTGAAGTTGGGTGTGAGAAAATCAAAACATGAGGATCAGAGTTCGAGGCTGAGGTTCTGAAAGGCCATCGAACACCTTTTCGAAAGTTATATACATGCTCCTTTAAACAGGGAAAGATGCTGAATGCTAGTGTATGATTTTAGTTCCTAAAACATAAGTATCTCTGGGCATTTAGGACGTCCCTAAGAACCACCTCGTCTGTGCGAACATCGATCTCTTCTCACCACTGTTCATACATAGAGCATTAATTGTATGTTGTTTTGTACCTTGCATTTAAGAAGTATTTTGTTTTATTTGAATTATTGTTTCAGGTGATAGCCACTTGATCAGCCCACTCCTCAGAGTGTCAGTGCTTTGTAAGATCACCCCATATTTGAGATATTGAATTTTGGTGAAGTGCTCAGAGGACCACTATGGCCAACCACTTGAAGTTTATCGCCAGGACTGTAATGGTCCAGAACGGGAATGTGGACGCAGCGTACCGAACTTTAAACAGGTAACCTTCCTAACAAACACACTGCATCTCTCTTTCTGCTCAGTAGTTGATTCCTATCCACTAAGTCATTTTTTTCTTAGCAGGTTTTGTTCCTTAGTGGTAGATATTCAAGGAGCACGTCACTACCTCCCTCTGTGTTGGTAAAGAGAGGCATTAATGGTGTGAAAGATCGTAACGTGAGGATATCTTTAGTGTGCAAAGTGCATCTCCCAGTATGATGTGATGGTGAAGATGGAAACTACCATGGTCAAAAGTTTAGGCCCCATTGTGATATCACTTTAATAAAGTCCAGTCCCTCCATAATGTAATTGACTTAGTGGTAACTCGTAACTTGATGCTATTACTTTAAGAGCAGCTCCTAGTGAAGTGTAACTAAATTAAGGCCTACTCCTTCTGTAATGTCACTGCATTAGGGGTAGCTCCCCATAATTAAGCTCTGCTTCCCGCATGCTACCACTGTATTAGGTTTCGCTCCTAGTGCTGTATCCCTGCATCAGTGGCTGCTTCTGGGTTGATGAGCCCAGGGCGATATCCTTCTGTCAGTGGCTGCTTCTGGTCGCAGTGATATCACTACATTAGTGGTTGCGTCTAGTTTGGTGTCACAGCATTACAGACAGCTCCCAGTGTGCTGTTCTTGCTTTGAAGAAAGCTCCCAGTGCGATGCCACTGAATTAAGCTCCACTTCATGTGCATTGTCAATGCATTTGGGGCAGTCCCTTGTGTGATATTACTACATTAAGGGCTGCTTTCAGTGTGCTGTTGCTGTGTTACCAGCAAACCCAGTGTTATTATCCTGCATTAAGGGCAAATTCCTCTTGGGATGAGACTACTATAGAGACAGGGAATTGCATGATGACCTTGCATTAAAGGAAGCCTCCAATGTGGTATCTCTGAATCAAGGCTCATTGACCCACGTGGTTTCAGCTTATTAAAGGCAGCTCCCAGTGCAGCATCACTACATTGAGGTTAGCTCTTGGTGTGAGACACTCGATTGAAGGCCGCCCTCTGTGTGATGTCCCAGTAGAGTAAAGAGAGAAGCCTGGAGAGTAACCAGGTGAAGTTACTTAATGTAGGGAGTTCCCCGGCCTGTTGAATACCAAAGTGTTTGCTAGTTCTAGTGCACTAAGAATAAAACAACTCCAAGAAAATGCATGTGTCCACAAAAAAAATGCACAAACCTTTGTTGGAGACAAAGCAAATAAGTTTTAAAAACATTATGTATAATAAACCCAGAAAGCCCACCTAAAACATGCGTCTAAAAAACCTACCGAACAGGTTAGGCAGGAACTTCTTAATAACTCTCAGTAAATAAGATTCAGAGAAAATTTGGCTGTTGTTCAAAAGTGGAATTGCGGAAGACTCGACTCATGCCAGCGCCTCCGGCAGGGACAATTCTTTGCAGTTGTGGCAGGTGACACTGTGCAGTGGCCTTTCTATGTTCTACCCCCTGTCTCCTCTTGTCACATTTTCTGTCCCACGTCACTTTCTCAATTTGGGGACATTTACTTAGTTCTGCGGAGATCTGCATCAGACACAACTCTTACTCAACTGTAATAATACTGTAGGACTCATTTCACCACTCTGTTTTGCTGCAGCTTTAACTGAACTTACATAAAGCATTCAGTTCACATTTGCACAACAAACAGTGTATACCTGATGTATTTGCAAAATTAAGTCTGGTAGTGATTGGGGATCAGCGGGTTGCATTTTACTTGGGCAGCCTATCAAATGTGTGAATCAAACTTCGTATCTCCTTACAGAGCCCCTAGTACGTTTTGCCATATGGTTCTGTGAAAGAGGTCCCTTTAGGGAGATAAATATTGATGTGTATAAGTGGACAATAAACCCACTGTATAAAAATGGTAGTGCTTCTGAGGTGTATCAGAAGCCCCTAATACTTTTTGTGGGTACAGAGAGGAGAGGGTGGTGGGACCTTGAAGGTTCTCTGGCATTCAGAATCCCTCTGAGCTGGAACCATGACCTGTTTTTCTCTAATTGTAAGATACATCTCTGCAACATTCATTGGTTGTACGGGCAGAAGATAGCTGTGTTTGCATGTTGACTTTATGAAGCCGGTACCCTCGTGTGAAATGAGGGATTGAAAAAAGGGACATCTTGAAGGTAGATGATAAGTTATCAAGAGGGCGCTTCAGTGCTGTCTTTTGGATATTAGGCTTGACCAAGTTCATTAAATCCAAGATAGAGATGCCAATTGCCAATAACTGCCTTTTCTGATGGATACCTCTACCACAGGTTCCTCACCTTGAGAGTATTCCACTGGTGTTGGTTTGAATCTGAAAGCTTTGAAGCAGTACTCCAACATGCTCGTGGTCTGCATCATATGGGTCAGCGCAAAGGTTCCTCCACTTTAGATGGCCACTGATGCCAGTTCCTTTTTTTTTGTGCCTTAAAACACTGATCCAGAGCTTCTTTTTGGTTTCAAGGTTACAAAGTTTGGCAAAATTTACCATTGTGCAGGGGGAAACTTTCATCCTGTAAGATGACAGGGTTCAAATCGTGTAAGGACTGTCACAAACCGATGTCTGTGGCAGACCCTCTCAAAGTCTGCTTTTGGTGCCTGTGGTCTAAACACTACCCAAAGTCCTGTTATAATTGCACTTAGATGAACCGAAGGCCAATATGGAACCTCAAAGCCAGTCTTTGTCACCAAACACAAAACAGAACGCGACTAGTCAGACTTGAAAAGAAGGTCCCTGTCCCGCTCACAAAGTTGTTACAGCAGTAGATCACTGTCACAGTTGATGTCTTTGGGTAAGCCCAAGATAACAAGTTGAAATGGGACTCGGTCCCTTCTGGCTACTCTTGAACTCCAGAGATGGTGCGAAGACATCAACGTGCCTCTTGGTCTCTATTACAACTAATTTGGAGACTTGTTCCGGCACAACCCGAAATTCTTTTTCTATTGGCTACATCACATCACAGCAAGTAGAGGCCTTCAGAGAATTCGTGCTATGCATTTTTATCACTTTGTCTCCCTTTAGCACGCCTTTGGGCCCCGATATTCCACAGGGCCTCCATTCAGAATTCCATTGTGCAATTTGTGTCACTTGAGCCTGCATCAGCTTCAGCTCGAGCTCCAGAGATGACTTCGGTTCTGGTGCCTTGACCAGTGCTAGTTCCCTTTTCATCAGTGGCAGAGGAAGATTTACAACCCACTGTTTTATCTGACTCTGTGCAGAATCAACTAAACCCTTGACCGAAGCTGTGCCTGGCTGCGACCACATGCAGCCAGTGAGAAATCCCTGTGATTCTGACTCGGACAATGACAATTATGATGAAGGGGATGTTTATATCTTAGAATAAGATGAGGATAGCTGGTATGATGTGCTTCAGAATGACAGTGGTCTGGATACTTCTCCAAATACAGACCTTGTGTTTCTTCTGGCCATGCTATGTATGAAAGCATCTTCTAAGGAGTCGTTATGCAAAGGGCTGCAGGTGTCTCAGACCTACAACTCCTCTCTGTGGATGTTGAGAGTAATGTTTTAACTGAGGTATGTCAGCTATGTAAGGTTCCTACAAAACATCTACTGCCATTTAAGGAGGTCCTTATTGACATCTTGTTAGGCACTTGTGTGAAACCATGTTCAGGTCCTAGGTGGCCATCTTTTCTACACCAAATCGGACACCAGAGAGTTTGGTGATACAGACATCCTCTAACAAAGTAAATCCCATTGCATAAACTACCACTCCGCCTGATCGTGATTCGAAATGAATAGTCATTTGGAAACCCACTTTTCCCCTTTCCATTCTTTTCTCTGAGGTCAGTAAATGCCAGTTGTCTTCTCATACCTGCTCTGGAGATTAGATGGTGGCACTGAACCTGCAGGATGCTTATTTCTGCATGCCAGAGGCACTACCTATGTTTCAGAAATTGTCATCCTGTAAGAAGACAGGGTTCAAATCGTGTAAGGACTGTCACAAACAGATGTCTGTGGATGATCCTTTCAAAGTCTGCCTTTGGTGCCTGAGGTCTGAACACGACTCCAGGTCCTGTGATGACTGCAAATAGATGAACCAGAGGGCCATTCTCAAATTCAGTCTTTATGTCACAAAACACATAACTCTAGAACGCGATCGGTCGGACTTGAAAAGAAGATTCCTTTCCCGCTCACAAAGTCGTTCCAGCAGTAGATCACTGTCACAGTCAATTCAGGTCAGGAGCATTTTTAGTTCACAGTGCTCCCTTTTGGCCTTACCAGCACCTCTCAGGTGTTCATTGTAGTTATGGCAGTGGTCATAGCACAACTTTTAAGTTCAAGGGTACCAATCCTCCATACATCAACGACTGGCTGTAGGAGGTACTCAGCCACCACTAGTCAATAGCAAACCTCTTAACATCGTTGGATTTCAATATCAAAGTGCCAAAGTCACACGATTCCTGGCCAGATGGTACAGTTCATCCAAACTTTTCTAGATATAGTACAGTTCATCCAAACTTTTCTGCTGGTATTGTGCCTTTCCTACTGTGTGGAGATTCGAGGAATTTCATACTATGATCCCCATGTTTTCGCTTCAATAATGGATTTCAGTGCAGATGGCTCTGTGGCTCCACGGTTTGTTAGTCTCCTTTATCTTGCTGGGAAACATGCAGACTCTGCAGGGGGGCATCAAATCTGAGTGGAATGTGTATCTATATTTTGGGGGAGACTGCAAAAGGCCTGAAGGGATATTAGACCTCAATTGGGTCAGTGACAAACCCCTTTCCTTACCCATTCTAGGGCTACCAGTGATCACAGATACATTACTAATGGGTCAGAGAAGCCATCAGGGATAAGAACAGATAGGAGGCCTCTGGTATCTGTCACCGACTTTACTTCATATTAGTTTCTTGGATTATTCCCTTGGCATTTCTGCCCAACATCAGAGGAAGCCTAGTGTCCATGGACAATACTACCACCATGTGGTATTGCAAAATTAGGGTGGGGTGGGTTCTTGACCCACCCTACCTGGATGTCAGGAGGCTGTGTACCTCTGGAAGTGGCTGAACTGGTAAAGAAATTCTCTAATGGTAAACCACTTAATGGGCTCTATAAATGCCAGGGAGGACACACTCTGCTGCCTACTCTTAGCCAATCACGAATACACCCTGAGGTGGCACAGGATGTCTGGCTCGATCTTTTTGCTACTGCGGAGAACAAGCAATGTCAGCACTTTGCATGTTGATGTTTTCAAGGCTCCTCTCCCAGATGCCGTCGTTCTAAAGTGGACCTGGGGGCTCCTGTATGCCTTGCTGCCACCCCTGCTCCAAATACTGAAGATCATCAGGAACAACCAGTCCCACGCCATCCTAGAGGAACCGAATTGAGTCAGCAGAGTGTGGTACCTGGAACTCTTGGGTATCAGCATCTGTCCCCCAGTTAAGATGCTGCTTTGGATGGACCTTCTGGGCAGACACAGGGCATGGTACAGAACCTGGATCTACACAATTTGCATCTCCATGTTTGGAGATTGAGTGGTGGCAGTTGACCTCTTTCGACCTTCACCCAGAGATCATTCATGTAATTTTGGTAGTGACGCCTGCTTCCACAAAAACAGTGTACGCTAATCATTGAAATAAGTTTGTTGACTGGTGTGTCACTCAACAAATTGACCCGTTGCAAGCAAAATTGTGTGAGGTTTTGCTGTTTGTTCTGTCCCTGGCCCAGCAAGATACTGCTTTGGGCACTGTTAAAGGCAACTTATCAACTCTTTCGGCCTTTTTGCGGTTTGCTCGATCAGCTCTAATTTATTTCTGCAAAAACCTTTGTGACGTCATAGTGGGACTTGAAATTAGCCCTCACTTTTTTGATGTGCACCCATTTTGAGTATCTGCACACTTGTCTCTTGAGACCTCTGACTTGAAAATGGTCTTACTTAACTGCAAAACATCAGCTAGAATTATGAGCGAGTTGCATGCTTTTTCTCTTATCCCATCATATACAAGGATCTTTTGGGATAAGCTGGCTTTGGTGACCCGAGCTTCTTTTCCACCGATAGTCGCCACTCCATTTCATGTCAGGTAGGCTGTCGTACTTCTGGCATTCTCTATAACCTCTCATCCCTCTTGGGAGGAAGAAAGTCTCATCATTTGGACTGTAAGGGCACTAAGCTTTTATATTGATCATACCAAAGAACATTGGGTGGACGTTATTCTCTTTGTAGGGCTTTCCGGAGCAAAGAAGGGCAAATCAGTGCAAAAACAGACCATCTCATGATTGATTGTTGTCTGCAGAGAGATTTGTTAGGCACTAGAGAAGCACCCCCAGCAGGCTTATGGGTTCATTCCACTAGTGCCCAAACTTACCACTGCATTGGCATGCAGAGTACCTGTCCTGCACATTTGTCAGGCGGCAACTTGGCTGTCGTACAATGTTTACGAAGCACTACTGCTTTGACAGTCCGGTCCATCAATAAGGGCATTTTTGTTTGCATGGTCCCGCAGGACTTTTTGGACTGAGCCAATTAGACTACCTTGAGAGGTATCTATTCACAAGGTGAGGAATCTGCAGCTGAAAGTATCCATCAGAAGAACAAGTTACTTAACATCAGTAATGATCTTTCTCGTAGATAGTCTTATCTAATTGCAAATTCCTCACCGATTTCAACCCTCCCACCCCTCCCCCACTTCCCTATTCTGTGAACTGGACTCCTTTTCAATCTTAAAACGTCCCAATTTAGAGATCTGCACACTGATCATACCAAGTGCCAATGGACTGTGCATCTGAGGGTATGGACAGCCTAAGAAAGCATCTGACGCAGAGCGCATCAGTGGCGCTTATATGTGGCTCTGCAAGGTGCTTCCGAAGTGGAATGAGGATGGTGTGGAACTGCACCACGCCTCCAAAGCCAATGCAGGTGTACTTCTTTAAAGTTTCTGGATCTGGTCTCATGGCGGGAAATAGTCACAAGGTGAGTAATCTGCGATTAGATAGAGTATCTACCAGAAAGGGTTACTGAAAATAAGTAACGTTTTCTTCGGTACACCAGTTCTAGATTAAACGTTTTTAAAATGATTGGTGCATCAAGCCTCCTTACTAGAAGTGTGCTCCTTGGTTGAAAGATGCACCTTAGATTCTTTCCCCCTTAGAAGATTTAAACAGCAGCTGGTGATAGCCTGTTCCATGCCTCTTCCATCTACGCGTCTAAGATCTGGGACCTCCTCTCCACTAACATCCGCACCTCACCGTCCCTTCTACAAGTGAAAAGGAAAACAAAGAAACATCTTTTCAAATAGTTGAGTTGTTCCAACCAATAGGGATCTATTTTTATATGCCTCATTACAAACAATCCTTTATTGTATCCTTTGGCTGCCGTCCTCTCTTCAGCACTCTGCTTCTGCCCAGTTAGGTTTTGCAGTGTAGGTACCTCCACACTTACATGCTGCTGCAATTTTCAAATCGTAATTTTTTTAATTGAGGAAGCAAACTTTTGTTATTGGAAGTTGAAAGAGGTAAGTGTGATGTCTTTTGTGCAGTGAAATAGCTTTACCAAGCGTCACTAACACCATAACACAGACACAGCATACAATGCAGAAGATTTTCTCTGAAACACATGCTGCAGCACATTGCTGCACAGAGGCATAATCCATCTCATACTGAGCAAAAACATGCAAACTCTAAAACCTACCCTAGTCCTTTCCTTAATAGTTCACTTTTCCCTTTTTAACAATTGAGAATCTGGCTTAATTTAAGCCAGAAGCCTATAAAATGTATCATATATTAGGACTTTACATAAAACTTGGTTAGATTGACATGGCTATAACTTGGATGGATTGTCAATAAAATTGATTTGATATATGAAGCAGGTTTTATCTGTTTCCGAAGCAAAGTTGTGGTCCTTATTTGCAAGTGTAAGGAAATGCCTCCTTGGCATGGTTGCCCCCTGACTTTTTGCCTTTGCTGATGCTATGTTTACAATTGAAAGTGTGCTGAGGCCTGCTAACCAGGCCCCAGCACCAGTGTTCTTTCCCTAACCTGTACTTTTGTATCCACAATTGGCAGACCCTGGCATCCAGATAAGTCCCTTGTAACTGGTACTTCTAGTACCAAGGGCCCTGATGCCAAGGAAGGTCTCTAAGGGCTGCAGCATGTCTTATGCCACCCTGGAGACCTCTCACTCAGCACAGACACACTGCTTGCCAGCTTGTGTGTGCTAGTGAGGACAAAACGAGTAAGTCGACATGGCACTCCCCTCAGGGTGCCATGCCAGCCTCTCACTGCCTATGCAGTATAGGTAAGACACCCCTCTAGCAGGCCTTACAGCCCTAAGGCAGGGTGCACTATACCATAGGTGAGGGTACCAGTGCATGAGCATGGTACCCCTACAGTGTCTAAATAAAACCTTAGACATTGTAAGTGCAGGGTAGCCATAAGAGTATATGGTCTGGGAGTCTGTCAAACACGAACTCCACAGCACCATAATGGCTACACTGAAAACTGGGAAGTTTGGTATCAAACTTCTCAGCACAATAAATGCACACTGATGCCAGTGTACATTTTATTGTAAAATACACCACAGAGGGCACCTTAGAGGTGCCCCCTGAAACTTAACCGACTATCTGTGTAGGCTGACTAGTTTTAGCAGCCTGCCACAAACCGAGACATGTTGCTGGCCCCATGGGGAGAGTGCCTTTGTCACTCTGAGGCCAGTAACAAAGCCTGCACTGGGTGGAGATGCTAACACCTCTCCCAGGCAGGAATTGTCACACCTGGCGGTGAGCCTCAAAAGCTCACCTCCTTTGTGCCAACCCAGCAGGACACTCCAGCTAGTGGAGTTGCCCGCCCCCTCCGGCCAGGCCCCACTTTTGGCGGCAAGGCCGGAGAAAATAATGAGAATAACAAGGAGGAGTCACTGGCCAGTCAGGACAGCCCCTAAGGTGTCCTGAGCTGAGGTGACTCTAACTTTTAGAAATCCTCCATCTTGCAGATGGAGGATTCCCCCAATAGGGTTAGGATTGTGACCCCCTCCCCTTGGGAGGAGGCACAAAGAGGGTGTACCCACCCTCAGGGCTAGTAGCCATTGGCTACTAACCCCCCAGACCTAAACACGCCCTTAAATTTAGTATTTAAGGGCTACCCTGAACCCTAGAAAATTAGATTCCTGCAACTACAAGAAGAAGGACTGCCCAGCTGAAAACCCCTGCAGCGGAAGACCAGAAGACGACAACTGCCTTGGCTCCAGAAACTCACCGGCCTGTCTCCTGCCTTCCAAAGATCCTGCTCCAGCGACGCCTTCCAAAGGGACCAGCGACCTCGACATCCTCTGAGGACTGCCCCTGCTTCGAAAAGACAAGAAACTCCCGAGGACAGCGGACCTGCTCCAAGAAAAGCTGCAACTTTGTTTCCAGCAGCTTTAAAGAACCCTGCAAGCTCCCCGCAAGAAGCGTGAGACTTGCAACACTGCACCCGGCGACCCCGACTCGGCTGGTGGAGATCCGACGCCTCAGGAGGGACCCCAGGACTACTCTGATACTGTGAGTACCAAAACCTGTCCCCCCTGAGCCCCCACAGCGCCGCCTGCAGAGGGAATCCCGAGGCTTCCCCTGACCGCGACTCCTTGAACCTAAAGTCCCGACGCCTGGGAGAGACCCTGCATCCGCAGCCCCCAGGACCCGAAGGACCGGACTTTCACTGGAGAAGTGACCCCCAGGAGTCCCTCTCCCTTACCCAAGTGGAGGTTTCCCCGAGGAATCCCCCCCTTGCCTGCCTGCAGCGCTGAAGAGATCCCGAGATCTCTCATAGACTAACATTGCAAACCCGACGCTTGTTTCTACACTGCACCCGGCCGCCCCCGCGCTGCTGAGGGTGAAATCTCTGTGTGGGCTTGTGTCCCCCCCGGTGCCCTACAAAACCCCCCTGGTCGGCCCTCCGAAGACGCGGGTACTTACCTGCAAGCAGACCGGAACCGGGGCACCCCCTTCTCTCCATTCTAGCCTATGCGTTTTGGGCACCACTTTGAACTCTGCACCTGACCGGCCCTGAGCTGCTGGTGTGGTGACTTTGGGGTTGCTCTGAACCCCCAACGGTGGGCTACCTTGGACCAAGAACTGAACCCTGTAAGTGTCTTACTTACCTGGTAAAACTAACAAATACTTACCTCCCCTAGGAACTGTGAAAATTGCACTGTGTCCACTTTTAAAACAGCTATTTGTGAATAACTGGAAAAGTATACATGCAATTTTGATGATTTGAAGTTCCTAAAGTACTTACCTGCAATACCTTTCGAATGAGATATTACATGTAGAATTTGAACCTGTGGTTCTTAAAATAAACTAAGAAAAGATATTTTTCTATATAAAAACCTATTGGCTGGATTTGTCTCTGAGTGTGTGTACCTCATTTATTGTCTATGTGTATGTACAACAAATGCTTAACACTACTCCTTGGATAAGCCTATTGCTCGACCACCCTACCACAAAATAGAGCATTAGTATTATCTATTTTTACCACTATTTTACCTCTAAGGGGAACCCTTGGACTCTGTGCATGCTATTCCTTACTTTGAAATAGCACATACAGAGCCAACTTCCTACATTGGTGGATCAGCGGTGGGATACAAGACTTTGCATTTGCTGGACTACTCAGCCAATACCTGATCACACGACAAATTCCAAAATTGTCATTAGAAATTGATTTTTGCAATTTGAAAAGTTTTCTAAATTCTTAAAAGACCTGCTAGGGCCTTGTGTTAGATCCTGTTTAGCATTTCTTTTAGAGTTTAAAAGTTTGTAAAAGTTTGAATTAGATTCTAGAACCAGTTTTAGATTCTTTAAAAAGTCTTCCAACTTTTAGCAAAATAATGTCTGATACAGAGATGAATGTGGTGGAACTCGACACCACACCTTACCTCCATCTTAAGATGAGGGAGCTAAGGTCTCTCTGTAATATCAAAAAAATAACCATTGGCCCCAAACCTACCAAAATACAGCTCCAGGAGCTTTTGGCAGAGTTTGAAAAGGCCAACCCCTCTGAGGGTGGCAACTCAGAGGAAGAGGATAGTGACTTGGAGGACAATTCCCCCCTACCAGTCCTATCTAGGGAGAACAGGGTCCCTCAAACCCTGACTCCAAAAATAATAGTCAGAGATGCTGGTTCCCTCACAGGAGAGACCAACACCTCTGAAATCACTGAGGATAACCCCAGTGAAGAGGACATCCAGTTAGCCAGGATGGCCAAAAGATTGGCTTTGGAAAGACAGATCCTAGCCATAGAGAGGGAAAGACAAGAGATGGGCCTAGGACCCATCAATGGTGGCAGCAACATAAATAGGGTCAGAGATTCTCCTGACATGTTGAAAATCCCTAAAGGGATTGTAACTAAATATGAAGATGGTGATGACATCACCAAATGGTTCACAGCTTTTGAGAGGGCTTGTGTAACCAGAAAAGTGAACAGATCTCACTGGGGTGCTCTCCTTTGGGAAATGTTCACAGGAAAGTGTAGGGATAGACTCCTCACACTCTCTGGACAAGATGCAGAATCTTATGACCTCATGAAGGGTACCCTGATTGAGGGCTTTGGATTCTCCACTGAGGAGTACAGGATTAGGTTCAGGGGGGCTCAAAAATCCTCGAGCCAGACCTGGGTTGACTTTGTTGACTACTCAGTGAAAACACTAGATGGTTGGATTCAAGGCAGTGGTGTAAGTAATTATGATGGGCTGTACAATTTATTTGTGAAAGAACACCTGTTAAGTAATTGTTTCAATGATAAACTGCATCAGCATCTGGTAGACCTAGGACCAATTTCTCCCCAAGAATTGGGAAAGAAGGCGGACCATTGGGTCAAGACAAGGGTGTCCAAGACTTCAACAGGGGGTGACCAAAAGAAAGGGGTCACAAAGACTCCCCAGGGGAAGGGTGATGAGACAACCAAAACTAAAAATAGTAAAGAGTCTTCTACAGGCCCCCAAAAACCTGCACAGGAGGGTGGGCCCAGAGCCTCTTCACAAAACAATGGGTACAAGGGTAAAAACTTTGATCCCAAAAAGGCCTGGTGTCATAGCTGTAAACAGCATGGACACCAAACTGGAGACAAGGCCTGTCCCAAGAAAGGTTCCACTCCAAACTCCCATCCAGGTAACACTGGTATGGCTAGTCTCCAAGTGGGATCAACAGTGTGCCCAGAGCAAATCAGGGTCCACACTGAAGCTACTCTAGTTTCTGAGGGTGGGGTGGATTTAGCCACACTAGCTGTCTGGCCGCCTAACATGCAAAAATACAGACAGCAACTCTTAATTAATGGGACTAGAATAGAGGGCCTGAGGGATACAGGTGCCAGTGTCACCATGGTGACAGAGAAACTGGTTTCCCCTGGCCAATACCTGACTGGAAAAACTTACACAGTCACCAACGCTGACAATCAGAGAAAAGTACATCCCATGGCAATGGTTACTTTAGAATGGGGAGGGGTCAATGGCCTGAAACAGGTGGTGGTCTCCTCAAATATCCCAGTGGACTGTCTGCTTGGAAATGACCTGGAGTCCTCAGCATGGGCTGAGGTAGAACTAAAAACCCATGCAGCAATGCTGGGTATCCCTGAACTGGTGTGTGTGAAAACAAGAGCACAATGCAAGGCACAGGGTGAACAAGTAGAGCTGGAGTCTGGAAGAATGGCCCAGCCTACCAAGAGAACAGGAAAGTCAGCTGGGAAACCAACTGCAACACAGCAAAAGAAAGGGAACCTCTCTTCTCAGGAAGAAGTTCTGCCCTCTGAGGGAACTGAGCCTTTGGAGCTTGAACCTTACCAGGTTGAGCTCTTAGGCCCAGGGGGACCCTCCAGGGAGGAGCTGTGTAAGGGACAAGAAACCTGTCCCTCTCTTGAAGGCCTTAGGCAGCAAGCTGCTGAAGAGTCCAAAGGCAAGAAAAATGGAACGCATAGGGTCTATTGGGAAGATGGACTCCTGTACACTGAGGCCAGAGACCCCAAACCTGGTGCCACTAGGAGAGTGGTAGTGCCTCAGCTGTTCAGAGAGTTCATCCTAACATTGGCCCATGACATTCCCCTTGCTGGACATTTGGGACAAACCAAGACGTGGGAGAGGTTAGTCAACCACTTCTACTGGCCCAATATGTCCAACATGGTTAAGGAGTTTTGCCTCTCCTGCCCCACCTGTCAAGCCAGTGGTAAGACAGGTGGGCATCCAAAGGCCCCCCTCATTCCACTTCCAGTGGTGGGGGTTCCCTTTGAAAGAGTGGGTGTGGACATAGTTGGTCCACTGGAACCTCCCACAGCCTCAGGAAATATGTATATCCTGGTAGTAGTGGATCATGCTACCAGGTATCCTGAAGCTATTCCCCTTAGGTCGACTACTGCCCCTGCAGTAGCCAAGGCCCTCATTGGTATCTTTACCAGAGTGGGTTTCCCTAAGGAGGTGGTGTCTGACAGAGGTACCAACTTCATGTCAGCATACCTAAAGCACATGTGGAATGAGTGTGGAGTGACTTATAAATTCACTACACCATACCATCCACAAACTAATGGCTTGGTTGAGAGATTCAACAAGACATTAAAAGGCATGATCATGGGGCTCCCAGAAAAGCTCAAAAGGAGATGGGATGTCCTCTTGCCATGTCTGCTTTTCGCTTACAGAGAGGTGCCACAGAAGGGAGTAGGATTCTCACCCTTTGAACTTCTGTTTGGTCATCCTGTAAGGGGACCACTTGCCCTTGTTAAAGAAGGCTGGGAGAGACCTCTCCATGAGCCTAAACAGGACATAGTGGACTATGTACTTGGCCTTCGCTCTAGAATGGCAGAGTACATGGAAAAGGCAACCAAAAACCTTGAGGCCAGCCAACAGCTCCAGAAGTTTTGGTATGACCAAAAGGCTGCACTGGTTGAGTTCCAACCAGGGCAGAAAGTCTGGGTTCTGGAGCCTGTGGCTCCCAGGGCACTCCAGGACAAATGGAGTGGCCCTTACCCAGTACTAGAGAGGAAGAGTCAGGTCACCTACTTGGTGGACCTGGGCACAAGCAGGAGCCCCAAGAGGGTGATCCATGTAAACCGCCTTAAGCTCTTCCACGACAGGGCTGATGTCAATCTGTTGATGGTAACAGATGAGGATCAGGAGGCAGAGAGTGAACCTCTCCCTGATCTTCTGTCATCAGACCCAAAAGATGGTACAGTAGATGGAGTGATCTACTCAGACACCCTCTCTGGCCAACAGCAAGCTGATTGTAGGAGAGTCCTACAACAGTTTCCTGAACTCTTCTCCTTAACCCCTGGTCAGACACACCTGTGTACCCATGATGTGGACACAGGAGACAGCATGCCTGTCAAGAACAAAATCTTTAGACAGTCTGACCATGTTAAGGAAAGCATCAAGGTGGAAGTCCACAAGATGCTGGAATTGGGAGTAATTGAGCGCTCTGACAGCCCCTGGGCTAGCCCAGTGGTCTTAGTCCCCAAACCTCACACCAAAGATGGAAAGAAAGAGATGAGGTTTTGTGTGGACTACAGAGGGCTCAATTCTGTCACCAAGACAGATGCCCATCCAATTCCAAGAGCTGATGAGCTCATTGATAAATTAGGTGCTGCCAAATTTCTAAGTACCTTTGACTTGACAGCAGGGTACTGGCAAATAAAAATGGCACCTGGAGCAAAAGAAAAGACAGCATTCTCCACACCTGATGGGCATTATCAGTTTACTGTTATGCCCTTTGGTTTAAAGAATGCCCCTGCCACCTTCCAAAGGTTGGTGAATCAAGTCCTTGCTGGCTTGGAGTCCTTTAGCACAGCTTATCTTGATGATATTGCTGTCTTTAGCTCCACCTGGCAGGATCACCTGGTCCACCTGAGGAAGGTTTTGAAGGCTCTGCAATCTGCAGGCCTCTCTATCAAGGCATCCAAATGCCAGATAGGGCAGGGAACTGTGGTTTACTTGGGACACCTTGTAGGTGGAGGCCAAGTTCAGCCACTCCAACCCAAGATCCAGACTATTCTGGACTGGGTAGCTCCAAAAACCCAGACTCAAGTCAGGGCATTCCTTGGCTTGACTGGGTATTACAGGAGGTTTGTGAAGGGATATGGATCCATTGTGACAGCCCTCACTGAACTCACCTCCAAGAAAATGCCCAAGAAAGTAAACTGGACTGTGGAATGCCAACAGGCCTTTGACACCCTGAAACAGGCAATGTGCTCAGCACCAGTTCTAAAAGCTCCAGATTATTCTAAGCAGTTCATTGTGCAGACTGATGCCTCTGAACATGGGATAGGGGCAGTTTTGTCCCAAACAAATGATGATGGCCTTGACCAGCCTGTTGCTTTCATTAGCAGGAGGTTACTCCCCAGGGAGCAGCGTTGGAGTGCCATTGAGAGGGAGGCCTTTGCTGTGGTTTGGTCCCTGAAGAAGCTGAGACCATACCTCTTTGGGACTCACTTCCTAGTTCAAACTGACCACAGACCTCTCAAATGGCTGATGCAAATGAAAGGTGAAAATCCTAAACTGTTGAGGTGGTCCATCTCCCTACAGGGAATGGACTTTATAGTGGAACACAGACCTGGGACTGCCCATGCCAATGCAGATGGCCTTTCCAGGTTCTTCCACTTAGAAAATGAAGACTCTCTTGGGAAAGGTTAGTCTCATCCTCTTTCGTTTGGGGGGGGGTTGTGTAAGGAAATGCCTCCTTGGCATGGTTGCCCCCTGACTTTTTGCCTTTGCTGATGCTATGTTTACAATTGAAAGTGTGCTGAGGCCTGCTAACCAGGCCCCAGCACCAGTGTTCTTTCCCTAACCTGTACTTTTGTATCCACAATTGGCAGACCCTGGCATCCAGATAAGTCCCTTGTAACTGGTACTTCTAGTACCAAGGGCCCTGATGCCAAGGAAGGTCTCTAAGGGCTGCAGCATGTCTTATGCCACCCTGGAGACCTCTCACTCAGCACAGACACACTGCTTGCCAGCTTGTGTGTGCTAGTGAGGACAAAACGAGTAAGTCGACATGGCACTCCCCTCAGGGTGCCATGCCAGCCTCTCACTGCCTATGCAGTATAGGTAAGACACCCCTCTAGCAGGCCTTACAGCCCTAAGGCAGGGTGCACTATACCATAGGTGAGGGTACCAGTGCATGAGCATGGTACCCCTACAGTGTCTAAATAAAACCTTAGACATTGTAAGTGCAGGGTAGCCATAAGAGTATATGGTCTGGGAGTCTGTCAAACACGAACTCCACAGCACCATAATGGCTACACTGAAAACTGGGAAGTTTGGTATCAAACTTCTCAGCACAATAAATGCACACTGATGCCAGTGTACATTTTATTGTAAAATACACCACAGAGGGCACCTTAGAGGTGCCCCCTGAAACTTAACCGACTATCTGTGTAGGCTGACTAGTTTTAGCAGCCTGCCACAAACCGAGACATGTTGCTGGCCCCATGGGGAGAGTGCCTTTGTCACTCTGAGGCCAGTAACAAAGCCTGCACTGGGTGGAGATGCTAACACCTCTCCCAGGCAGGAATTGTCACACCTGGCGGTGAGCCTCAAAAGCTCACCTCCTTTGTGCCAACCCAGCAGGACACTCCAGCTAGTGGAGTTGCCCGCCCCCTCCGGCCAGGCCCCACTTTTGGCGGCAAGGCCGGAGAAAATAATGAGAATAACAAGGAGGAGTCACTGGCCAGTCAGGACAGCCCCTAAGGTGTCCTGAGCTGAGGTGACTCTAACTTTTAGAAATCCTCCATCTTGCAGATGGAGGATTCCCCCAATAGGGTTAGGATTGTGACCCCCTCCCCTTGGGAGGAGGCACAAAGAGGGTGTACCCACCCTCAGGGCTAGTAGCCATTGGCTACTAACCCCCCAGACCTAAACACGCCCTTAAATTTAGTATTTAAGGGCTACCCTGAACCCTAGAAAATTAGATTCCTGCAACTACAAGAAGAAGGACTGCCCAGCTGAAAACCCCTGCAGCGGAAGACCAGAAGACGACAACTGCCTTGGCTCCAGAAACTCACCGGCCTGTCTCCTGCCTTCCAAAGATCCTGCTCCAGCGACGCCTTCCAAAGGGACCAGCGACCTCGACATCCTCTGAGGACTGCCCCTGCTTCGAAAAGACAAGAAACTCCCGAGGACAGCGGACCTGCTCCAAGAAAAGCTGCAACTTTGTTTCCAGCAGCTTTAAAGAACCCTGCAAGCTCCCCGCAAGAAGCGTGAGACTTGCAACACTGCACCCGGCGACCCCGACTCGGCTGGTGGAGATCCGACGCCTCAGGAGGGACCCCAGGACTACTCTGATACTGTGAGTACCAAAACCTGTCCCCCCTGAGCCCCCACAGCGCCGCCTGCAGAGGGAATCCCGAGGCTTCCCCTGACCGCGACTCCTTGAACCTAAAGTCCCGACGCCTGGGAGAGACCCTGCATCCGCAGCCCCCAGGACCCGAAGGACCGGACTTTCACTGGAGAAGTGACCCCCAGGAGTCCCTCTCCCTTACCCAAGTGGAGGTTTCCCCGAGGAATCCCCCCCTTGCCTGCCTGCAGCGCTGAAGAGATCCCGAGATCTCTCATAGACTAACATTGCAAACCCGACGCTTGTTTCTACACTGCACCCGGCCGCCCCCGCGCTGCTGAGGGTGAAATCTCTGTGTGGGCTTGTGTCCCCCCCGGTGCCCTACAAAACCCCCCTGGTCGGCCCTCCGAAGACGCGGGTACTTACCTGCAAGCAGACCGGAACCGGGGCACCCCCTTCTCTCCATTCTAGCCTATGCGTTTTGGGCACCACTTTGAACTCTGCACCTGACCGGCCCTGAGCTGCTGGTGTGGTGACTTTGGGGTTGCTCTGAACCCCCAACGGTGGGCTACCTTGGACCAAGAACTGAACCCTGTAAGTGTCTTACTTACCTGGTAAAACTAACAAATACTTACCTCCCCTAGGAACTGTGAAAATTGCACTAAGTGTCCACTTTTAAAACAGCTATTTGTGAATAACTGGAAAAGTATACATGCAATTTTGATGATTTGAAGTTCCTAAAGTACTTACCTGCAATACCTTTCGAATGAGATATTACATGTAGAATTTGAACCTGTGGTTCTTAAAATAAACTAAGAAAAGATATTTTTCTATATAAAAACCTATTGGCTGGATTTGTCTCTGAGTGTGTGTACCTCATTTATTGTCTATGTGTATGTACAACAAATGCTTAACACTACTCCTTGGATAAGCCTATTGCTCGACCACCCTACCACAAAATAGAGCATTAGTATTATCTATTTTTACCACTATTTTACCTCTAAGGGGAACCCTTGGACTCTGTTCATGCTATTCCTTACTTTGAAATAGCACATACAGAGCCAACTTCCTACAGCAAGTCTATTAGAAAATAACACAAGTTTAAATAAACCTTGTGGACAAAGGGCTACAGTGTACAGCCTCCTTTGTCTCTCAGGTAAGCATCAGGAAATGCAAAATCGTTTATCCATGGGGGTAGGGGTGGTTGTTTTTTTTTTTTTTTGCAAGCACCTAGGTATTCGATCAAGAATTGCCTTTACTTAAATCTAGGATTGAGCTTGATCCGCCATAATCAAATTACCAGCTATCCAACAATGTCTTTCTGAAGATAATAATTTAAAAAATCTGCACATTGTTACATTTGAATTTCCACTCCAATTGTTTTGTATATGGAAAACCAGAACAAAGGTTTTGTGTAAAATTTGGACCCGAGGATCTGCTCACCCTCTATTAGAAACTGAATATCAAGTAATTGTGCCACATCGACCCTTGGTCAGAGAATAGTTTGAAACATTTATACTGTTGGTGGTTAAGTAGGTTGGTGTTGAAGTGCTCAAAGAGTAAGTAGTGGGGCTGCAGTGTACTGTAAGTTCAGAACAACATAAAAGAAGGTTCTTGTTTTTTCTGCTTCAATGGTAAATGTAAACAGTGTTAGCATTAAAGAGATCAACGACTGTGGTAGTCCACTTATTAGAAATGGGAGTCCAGGGAGGGGTGGAAGTAACTATTGTCTTTCTAAGAAGGACACGTGTTTTTCTCATGTCTTGCTATTGCTATGTTCTGTGCAAGGAGCTTGTGCTCTCTGTGTGGAGGACAACTTTATTACCCTTATCCTTGGTGTTGAATATTGTCCTGCTTGCATCCTTCAATTTGAAGTTAAGAGAGATGTGAATTGAAGGTACTCGGAGATACAGGGTATCTTTTTGACACCGTTGAAAAATTCCATAGGCACAATGATACCAGGATGTGCTTAGATCTCTTATAGCTGCTGCATTTAGTCAAGAGAAGAAAGGTAAAAAGGGGGCGAGGATTGCTGAGGTGACAGAGAGGTAGATGGGGCACCAAGATCGAAGAGCCATGGAAATAATAAGCAGGGAAGAAAGGTGGCTTTTACGATAGATTGGAGCACATGGCATGGGCACAAAAAGAAACAATTGAGTGAACTGTGTACAGTGGAAGGACACAATACCAGAGTTCCAGTTGGTGAAAAGGCCATTTACACAATGTTGCTAATAAGCAGTAGGCATGGTATCCTGCATGTCCCACTCTGGAGATAAGATTTCCTTTAGCTAGAGAAGGGACAAGGAAGAGGTGGGGCGAGACTTTGAATAGTTTTATGATTAATTCTATAGAAAAGCTGTAAGTGATGGGATGATATCTTCATTAAAATCTGAATGTTTGTGCCCCTAGAACTCGTAGCCTCCTGTGATTTTAAATGTTTAACTTGGGAGCCAGGTTTCCTAAGGGCGAGGGGCATGCCCATTTGCTCTGTGAACTCCAGTCACTTTCTGCTTCACCACCTTGTGAGGAGACAGTGTTGTGCTCTGTACACTTCCATCCTCCATTACTGTAGTCATTGTATGTTTATACATCAACCAAAGGTGGGGTTAGCTGGCTTTTTAACACTATGGGGGTCATTATGACCCCGGCGGTCGGTGCAATAGTGGAGGTATTACCGCCAAAGCCAAACCGTCAAGTTAACACAGCGGTAACAACTGCCGGGCTGGAGACTACAGTCTCCAGCCCGGCAGTCGTCACCAGGCCGCCCATGGTGTTTTGACCCCGCCCACCGCCATGGTTTCCATACCGCCGCGGAAACCATGGCAATAGGCACTATCAGTAATATAGTACGATTGAATAGCATTCAACCATGTACCCCATGACAGGTGGTAGGGTCCCAGCACTAGCTTCTGCCTGCTCCAATCCATAGTGTGCTCTCCCCCAGCCCCACATCTTGCAAATGTATCAGGGACAGCCCCTGCTGCGGTGGGTCACCTTTTCTGCTGCGATGTAAATGCCCATCCACCGCCTCCATTCATACATTGTAGGTGTTTCTGGTGCTCCCCAGTATTTACTCACATCTCTTTAAGCTACACCTAGACCGAGAGCGCTAAAAAAGAGCTCAAGGTGTAGAATGCCAATATCATTCAGGATCCCTAGTAATATATACTTAGGGTCAAGTAGAAGTGGAACCTCTAGGATATCAAAGATTTCCTGGACGATCGCTCTCCAATAGGTTTGTACATGGGGACATTCCAGTGTGTGCATAAATGAGCCTACCGCCCCAGCACATCACAAGCATTTTGGTGTGGACACCCTCCCCATAGTGTGCAGTCTACGGCGGTCGTAATACACCCTATGTAATATTTTTAATTGTATCAAACGTCGAGGCAACAATGGTAACCTCTCATGGGTGCATCAACGCTGCCTCTGAATCCGTGTCCTCGAATTCACCCACATCGCGTGCCCAGCATTCTTGAAGTTGAATATGCCAGACCCAGGGTATCTGGCTTATTGTTAATAATGGTCCTATATGCCTGGAAATTGCACTCCTACCCAGTTCTTCCATTAATATATGTCCCTCAAGAGGGGTGTATTCGGGGATCTCTCCCCCTCCAGGCCTTCGACCCGCCAGGCATGGCACAGTTGTGCATATTTTAAGAACTGAGTTGGGTGAAGCTGATGTTCCTTTTGTGCCAGGCTAAAGGGCATGATATCACCTTTCTCAAATATGTCGCCAACTTTAGAGATGCTAATGGTGTCCCATGCCCCAATTCCC
The DNA here is from genome assembly GCF_031143425.1 of Pleurodeles waltl. NCBI lineage: Eukaryota > Metazoa > Chordata > Amphibia > Caudata > Salamandridae > Pleurodeles > Pleurodeles waltl. The sequence goes on along the minus strand of NC_090451.1, from coordinate 645,112,052 downwards.
CGCAACTTTGTTATTTCCCATAGCCAAGTCCCTTTCCAAAGAGGTGTTTCCTTGGTAATCTTCTGTGCCCATCCCAACCTTCTAGTGGCCCTGTCCCAAGTCATCAAAGTAACCTGTGTTGCAGGTGGCAATCCTTGGGTTCCCTTCACTCCAGAACGGTAAGGTAAATATGTTCTCTTTACTAACAAAGCATGTACAAGCCTGAAGTTTGGTGATCTTCAGGGGCAAAGATCCAGGCATTGATGTTGATCAAATGGGCCGCCCAATAGTATCCCTCAACATCTAGGAGCTCCAGCCCCCTACCCCATTGTATTGGGAACGCTGTAGAGTTCTGGATGATATCTTTGGGTGGCCTCCATCCCACAGCAGGGTCCTAAAGTCAGCATTAATCTTGGTAAATACCAGATGAGGAACGGGATAATAAGTGTTCTGTAACACGTATAACAGTTTGGGGAGTGCTATCATTTCAAAGAGGGCTGCCCACCCCATCAAGGAGAGAGGAAGTCCTATTGACTGTACCACTTTAGTCCGGAAGTTCGATAAAAAGTCTCCTTTTGTGCTGATATGAAAACCCCTGGGTATCTGAAAGCATTGTCTGCCAAGCATAAGCCTTGGCGGGGTGTAGAGAACAGATGTGTCCCAGTACATTCTAAACCCGAGTGGGCCCGGTATTCCTCAAATATCTGGAAGAACATTGGGATTGTAGTTCCTGGGTCGGCTATGTATAGGAAAATATCAGCATATAACAATATTTTTCGCTCCTCCTCATCAGATGATGAGCTTCGGAACCCTCCCGCTTGAGGGTGCAATCTTATCGCACAGGCCAGCGATTCTACAGTCAAGGTGAATAGGTGAGGAGACAAAGGGGATCCCTGCCTGGTTCCTCACCCTATCAGAAATTTAGCAGACAAATTTCCATTTACCTGGTCATGGGGTTATGGTTTATTATCTCCACCCACTTCCTAGAGTGAGGGCCAAAGACAAATTTCTGTAGCGTTTGATCCAGGAAGGGCCACTGGACTGCTTTGAACACCTTTTCTGCGTCAAGCAAAGAAACGTGCGGTGTTTGCCACTCCTAAACTGTTAATAGCCAGATATGTGTGGGTCTCAGGTTGAGGTGGGTAGACCTGCCTGGCATAAAGCCCGACTGGTGGGTAGACCTGCCTGGCATAAAGCCCGACTGGTCGAGATGTACTAGTGGGATGATGAGCTGTAGGAGTCGTGTGGCCAAAATGGTAGCTAATAACTTTGTCTTGGAATTCATTAAAGAGATGGGATGATAGCAGTCACATCAATCTGTAGGCTTCCCTTCTTTAAGTAGCACAACAATAACAGCCTTCCACAGGTAGGGGGGGGGAGCTCTCTTTTCTCACCTACCTGCCGGAACTAATTCAATAAATGGGGCCCCAGTATGTTTGCATATCTTTTATAAAATTCAGTGGAAATACTGTTAGGCCTGGGGGTTTTCTCTGGCCTCAGTTTAGCAATTGCCGCCGTAACTCGCTCAGGGTCAGGTTGCCTTCCAGCACCTCCTGTGTTGTTGCATCCAGCACCGGGGTGCGCACTTACGAAGCTATATCTCTTCAGGGATTTGTAGGACAGTACTCCTGGTTATTGTAAATGATGTTTGCAAAACTTGTTTTCTTGCTACATTTGTTGGAAAGCTGAGGCTGCAATTTTATAAGTAAGGCATTCTTTTGATCTTAAGGTGTGTAGTTTTCCGGTTATATTCCTAAGGGGCTAGGCCATCCTAATTATTGTCCAGGTGGCATCGTGCCAGCATGTTTGCAGAGCGTCTGCGATGCAAGCCTGCTTACGGCCTATGACTCACTCTGGCGTAGAATAAATATGCTGATTGTAAGGATGGACTTGAATTCTACCTCATCAGTATTCATGAAGCAAAATTATTTGTGCAAATCATTACTCCACTTGCCATTGTAGAGAGAGGCCTGTGCAGGCTTCAGACTTGAAATTTACATAGTGCCAGTATTGTAGTCCCAGACACTTGAAGAGACTCCAGTTTTAAAGACATGGATGCTTTGCACAAGCTAAATCAGGGAGCGCATGGCTGCTATTTGCTCCCTCAACCCTTGCATTTGTTTTCTTAATCAATCAGTGTATTTGTAAAGCGTGGCTATTCACCCATTAGGGTCTCAAGGTGCGGGGGAAGCATTAAGTAAAGGTCAGAGGGGATCAGGTGAAGAGCCAAGTTTTGAGGTCCTTTCTGAATTGTGATAGAGTGCGGGATCTTCTGAGGTGAATAGGGAGGGAGTTCCAGGTCTTGGCGGTGTGGTGGGAGAAGGACCGTCCGCCAGCTGTGGCCTTCCGGACCCATGGGACGGCGGCGAGAGCGAGGTCGGCGGAGGGGAGTTGCCTGGTGGGCGCGTAGAAGTGGAGTCTTTGGTTGAGGTATTCTGGTCTGGCGTTGTGGAGGGCTTTGTACGCGTGTGTGAGAAGTTTGAATGTAATTCTCTTGTCTTTTGGGAGCCAGTGCAGGTCTCTCAGTAGGACGGAGGTGTGGCTGTGTTTAGGGGTGTTCTTGATGAGACGGGCAGGGGCGTTTTGGATACATTATAGTCTTTTCTGTACCTTGGTGGTGGTTCTGGTGTAGAGTACGTTGCCGTAATCCAAGCGGCTGCTGACGAGGGCCTGGGTGACTGTTCTTTTGGATTCGGATGGGATCCATTTGAAGATCTTCCGGAGCATGTGCATGGTGTTGAACCAGGCGGAGGAGACTGCGCTGACTTGACGGTTCATCGAGAGTGCCGAGTACAGGGTGAATCCGAGGTTGCGGGTGTGGTCGGTGGGGGCGGGAGCACTTCCGAGGGCAGTGGGCCACCAGGAGATGGCCCAGGCTGAGTGACTGTTGCCGATGACTTCTGTTTTTTCGGTATTTAGCTTGAGGTAGCTCACCTTCATCCAGGCTGCGAATTCCCTCATTCCTTTGTGGAAGTTGGCTCAATTTTAAAGTTGTCCCTTGTGGACACCTTCAACTGCAAAAGGGTTAGCTGCTGATAAGGCCAGCTAACCGATTGCTGTTCTTGAATATCATGCATATATTTTCTTACAAATCCCGAAAAGATGTAGATCTCTTTGCCTCCCTTTTTTCATCGCGATTCATACAGGGTTGAATGTCGAAATATCAAACACAGAAGCACCATGTTACCAAAATATTGTGGCCGGAATATCCAGGACCAAATTATTGTGCTTATGGGTGAGCATAGATTTACTGTTCGTAACTCCCAGGTACATGCCTCGAAGATGTGTGTGCCATTGTGGTATATTTGTGTGGGGTGAAGTAAACCTTCACTTGCCTAATTATATTTTATTTCTTGATGGTTTGTCCATGATATTCTGGCGGCACAATATTATGGAGTTCATATTAATGTGGAATACCTCACAAGGAATCTCAATTTTGACAGTGCAAGTCTCAAATGCATTTGTGATTTGCATTTTCCTTGTACTACAGTGTTTTTTTTTTCTCCGTCTCCAGCCTTGCCAAGCGCCATGCATCCCAGGTTAGCCTAATATATCTATAAGTTTCCACAGCGTCACTGCAAGCACCTATGACTATCACACATTTGACCTCATCTCTGTTTTCAGCCTCAGTGTGCTTGCGCAGGCGGTCTCTATGGGAGCCTTATTTCATATATTCTGCAGCTCTGTCACTCAAAGTGTTAGTGGCAATAGGTGCCATCTAGACTGTTGCTGAGGCAGCAAGTCTGACATCTGCAGTATGATTGGTTAGGAGTGTCTCGTGGCTCGGTGAGGTATAAACCCTCACTGGCATTCATTCTGATTATACCTGAACGGGAAAGGGCTGGACAGGCCCGGTTTGCACTGTGCAGCTCAGCACAGCCCCGGATAGGACCTTCTGCGTAGTGATCTCCAAAAGAAGTACTGTTCCAGCTTGGCAGACGATGGGACATCACTTGGCCTGGTCATGTTAGCTGCTCACGACTGTCCAGCGCCATGGCACGTGTTAAATGCATGTGGAAAAAAAAGAAAATCAGCATACACCTGCATCCCTTTACTGACTATCCTCAATAGCACAACCACAGCCAGCCCTACCAGTCAGATTGAGAAGATCAACAGCATTAACTGGTACTGATTAGCGCACTCTAACATCTTCACTAAGACTTCGAGGTCACTGACCATTCTAAGTGCAGCCAGATATCAGACAGCTCTGTTCTCTCTTTCTTGCCCAAGTCAATCCTTTAGTCTATTTTGTCAGCTCTCCTGTAGCTCTCTTCCCGTTTTCCTTCCTGTGCTTCTCCCCACAAGTTCCATGAGCTCCTCCTTTTCTTTTTATACCACTTCTGTCACACTGTTGGGCACCCTACTCTGTCTGGTACCCTATTCTTCTCGATCTGTCACATTCCATCCCTGACTGCCTGCCCTTCTCCGCCACACACCTTTTCTCTCATTGCTGTCCTTTTGCTTTATTTTCTCTATTTGCTCCCCATGCTATTCCACCCTTGGTTTCCTTCACTATCCCTTTTGTTTCTTCTTATACCGCCACACCACCAGCCCCCTATCCAATTGAGACCCAGTAGTTGTAGTTAGCTCGAAGTTTGGAAAATCTCAGTTATGCTACAGGACCCCTAAACTGGGGACAATATTCACACCCCAGTCCCTTTTTGGATGGCTGCACTGTCCACAGACAGCAGAGCTAAAAGTACAAGGACGTCTTGCGACTGAGGGAGTCACCCCACTGTGGTTCTGCAGTGTGCACAGTGCTTAGCACTGACAGCAGACTAGGTACAGAGGCCCCTTAGGAGGAAAGGTCTGTCGAATTCACCAGGGGGAGATTCTTCCTCTTTAATACTTACATGTCAAGGCAGTTCGCTTCAGCTGTGTGCATGCACTCTTGGTTCCATATTACCGGAGATGTGGAAGGCAGAATAACGAATGAATGAATTAATTAATAATTTATTTTACAGATAGTAAAATCCAATACAAGTGAGAAAAAAAACTGTCAAAAAGTACAAATACAATCGAAGGCTAAAATGATGCTAAAACACGCCATAATTTAAACGCACGACATATTAAAACAAGCATTTGCAATGCAACGGGTCTTGCGTTTGCTCATGTTAGAACTGATCGCGTTGTAAACTCCTAAACCGACTTTTCATCTGTCGGCAAAAGTGCTTTTATGTACGTAACCCAAAAAGTTAAATTAACTGTGTAAAGCTGTCGACTTCTGCCAAGCGAAATCGCGCTAGGAAAATAGAGAAAAAGTAGTCCACGATCCGACAGAAAACAGCGAGCCTCGCATGTTTTCTGTACTTGGTCGCTGCGCTCGAGGAGGGTTAACCACCGGAAAAGGCATGACATGTGCATGCCTTCCACTAATGAAAGCAAGCAGATTTTACTAGGCAAGCCCCCGAACCAATCAAACACACTGACGTGACGTCGACAGGGCTCCTAGCCCTTTTCTAATAACTAAAGCGTCTCGCTGCGATACGCATGCGTGAGCGCATGCAACGCAGGCTCGACCCTAAAAAGAGAGACATTACTGCCTAATAGTATAAAACCACAATGAAGTATAAAAATAAAATAAAACAAAACAAGCCACCAAGCCCAAAACCACACGTAGTACATAAAAAAAACAAAATACGTAATACACGGGCCCTAAAGTGCAGAGTACATTAAATGGTAAAAATAAATACCAACATGAGCCATTAAAACTCCACAACCTCACCAATTACGGGCAGTAGGGCAAGAGTGGGAAAAGATTCCAATTATGCTTATCCATTGCTCGCAGTGCCACTGAATTTAGATTGGGCAATTTTAATAAATTTGGTCAGTAACACATTCAATATTGCATTGGCTGGGTCCAGGGACTGGATGATAGCCTGTCGACAGGAGCGGATTCCCAGTTTGTTCCATTTGCTCTGAAGCAGAAATCTACGCTCCTTTAGTAAAGCTGGGCACAGACAGACCACATGATCAATAGTTTCATCTGCGTTGTTGCAGCCTCTACACGACACACCTTCCCCGGGGGATAACTGCCATGGGGGTTGGTGTTTCAGAAAACCCCAATCACCCATCCTTAAGGCCATAAAGGCCCTTGTCAACCAAAACCCATAAGAACAGGAAAGATAGCTAGAAGGCCTACCTGGCTTAGAAAATTTAATTACTGACCAGGCATGCTTTCGTTGAGCTAGGAGGGAGCAATCCGAGTGATACGAGTACAGTTGAATGGATTTTTTCACACCTAATTTGAACAGGGAATGGGGGTTACTTGCCCAAAGATTGTCAGCTCCCAGTTGCTGTATACATTCAACCAAAAAAAGGGAGTAAGATCCCTTTGTCTTTAACTGACTGATTTCATGCCACAAAACTGCCTCCAGGCAGCCATCCGTAGCCCGACACAGCTTATGACAGAGCTTCAAAAAAGTGCCAGCATCAACTGTCACCTGATCTGGAAGCCCAAGTTCCAACCGTACCTGCGCAGGTGAAGTAAGGCGCAGGACATGGAAGACTCTCTTGTAGATCTTATTTACCAGCCTATTTAATAGGCAAGAGCCTTTGCCCAGCCAAATTTCCTGACCGTAGGCCAGTGAGGGTATAATCTTGGCTCTCATAGCTTCCATCAGGGGAAGAAGAGTCAGCCCCTTTAAAACTTTGAAAAGGCCACCTGCAATGCCACAGCTTTGAATTTGATCTCCTTCTGATGATTAACAAAGCTGCCACTAGAATCGAAATGCACCCCTAAATATTTATAGGACTGGTCGAACACAAGTTTACTGCTTTTATAATACCAGCTGGATCCCGAATGTTTTTTTCTTCCAAAGGAGACCACTTTGATTTTAAGCAGGTTAACTTCCAGTTGATTCGCGGAAGTATAAGATGCAATTTGGTTGAGCAGCCGTTGGAGGCCAATCTTAGTGTAACTAAACAATGCAAGATCATCGGCGTAGAGCAGATGGCTGAGCCTAAGGCCACCAAGCTTAGGGGGGTGAGAATTAACAGCATCGAGAGACGTTGACATATCTGCAATAAACAGATGAAGAGGTGCAAGCACACAACCTTGTTTCACACCACGAGTGGTGATAAATGTTCTAGAAAGGGTGTGCCCATCACCAAGCTTAATGCGGACCCATGTGTCTGTATGGAGTTCTATAACGGCACTCAGGAGAACTGGAGGAATGCCCCAGTTTTGTAATTTAGCCCATAGAGCACTCCTGGGGATCCGGTCAAATGCTGCCCTGAAGTCAACAAAACAACAATTCAATGTCAAACCAGACAGAATCGCCCTTTCAATCAGAATAGAAAGTGCTAATAAATTTGTCGACGTGTCTGAACCAGCAGAAAACCCTGTTTGAACAATAGGAATTAATGCCTTTAATTCGGCCCAGGCAGGAAGATCTTGCAACAAAAGACTAGCATAAAACTTGGCCTCATTGCCAAGCAAGGCTATCGTCCTAAAATTAGCGTGGTCTGACCTTGAACCACTTTTATATAGCGGATGCAGGATGGCACCGCACCAGGACTCGGGAATTGTGGAAGTCAGGAAGCAATGCTCAAACAAATGGGCTAGATAATTGGCCCAGAAAAGGAGATCCTGTTTGAACAGTGACTGTGGAAGACCATTACGTCCGGGAGCTCAAAATTGCTTGGCCTTTGAGATGTTACGAGGTAGACCTAGTTGGAAGAACTTCTTCACTCCCTGAGGGGGAATTGAGAATGAAAAAGGATTCCTGCTACACCCAGTGCTCACTACAGGGCCTCCAGTACTGGATTGTACCTTAGTGTAGTTTGTTTTCACTCTAAACTCTGATCACATCTTCCCTGAACGCGATCACTTTTTGCAGAGCATAGATTGACAAACCACTGCTAATACACACAGTAGACTTCTCACCAAAATCTAGGTGTTGGCAAAAACGCTCCCATCATGGCTTTCAGACGATTGGCTAAGCATGTACTTTAGCATACACTTGTCACATATGTTCATTTTCACCAGTCCCATGTGTGCGTGTCAATATTGCTCATGCTCACCTTTCTCTCTCTTTTAAACCAAGAATAATGGTTTCAGTAACAGGATTGGTAACTATGCACACTGTTGATAGTCATGACACACATGCATAATACAGAGATCTCAACCTGCCGCATGTCTCAAAAATATTAGTATGTGCTATTTCGTGAAATATATTTTTACTGTTGCAAAGAAATGTGTCCACATCATAAAAACGAAAACGGTTTGGGACATGAAGGATAACTTTAGTTCTGAGTGCATCATTTTGTCAACTTTTGTTCATGGTATTCCGGTGATTGTTCTGCTATTTTAATCATTAAGGCTGAACAGGGTGCCTCAATTCAAAGAAAACCCTACAGGACATTTTATGTATAGTAGCTTGCGATATAGTGTCACTCAACATGTCACTAACGCAGTAGGTAAATATCACACATAGGCACATCGCAAACAGAAATGTCACACATACCCACAGTGAAAGCCTGGCAGCTATGTCTGTCAAAGCCTACCATTGGACCCAAAGATGCAACAACCAAGCCAGTCTAGAGAGTAAAAGATTGCTTTATTAGGACAGGTAGGCAAACTATCATATCAACTTACAAAATATTGTTTAAAAACCTGCATCACTAATATAAAACCCAAAACCTAACACCTCCCACCCTGACAAATCCCCACCCAAAACCTTAAAACCGCTGCCCCATACACCATTCAAACCATAATTCTGCACAATCGCCTTTCTTTCCATTCACCACCATTATCAGTCAACCCCACCATCTTTCCCCTGCCTTCCCTGTGCCCTGCCTACTCTGTGAGGTCCCCAACCCTCCTAGCCAGTCTGACTGTCTTCCCTTTCTGCACCTGTTCTAAGCGATGAAATCAGTCTGCCTTCCTAGCCAAAAGCTACCCTAAAGGGAACTAAGGGCCATATGTTCGAACACTTTTTCCCATAGACACAGAATGGGTAAAAACCTTTGCTAAATCTTGCCCTAAATACTGTTGATCAGGAGAGGGACAAATTGTGTAAACTTCCTACCCAGCACTGCCTCGCATAAACTGGCACTGACCTAACTGTCACAGGGACCTAAACTGTCACTGAAACCCTGCCCCTACGTCGAACTAACCAATTGGGGACTCCCTCCCCTGGCCTGGAATGTGCCACCCACAGAGGTACTCCGGTGGTGGACGCCTTTGGTGCCCCCACCAGGACCCCAGTATGCACAGCTGTGGCTTTGCAAATGCCGCAAACCATATGATGTATTGGGTTGCCTGAGGACGACTGGGGTGCATGAAAAGTTGTATTTTTTTTATGCAGTTATGTATCTAGTAATGCAACCTTACTGCATTCCACTTCACACAGACTAGCTGCAGCATTTTTAGATTTTATTTATTTAGTCTGCGTTACTCGGATTTTGCTAATGCCACCGAAGGTGTGTTGGCTGCATGTCTCCAAAACTGTTTACTGGCCATACCCGTTGGAATTGTGCAATTATGCTGCTGTGGCTTTTTTTCTTTTTGCATAATTATGGATTGGCGGCAAATTGTTTGTAGTTCTAACAGATGAAATGTTACTAAAAACAGAATACGTGTTCACTCGCAGCAGACGATCCTTCAGAGAGTTTAACTGTTCATCTTTCATTCGCTTATTTCTGTAGTTTGGTAAACTGGTGCTAGGGGTAAAATCGTGCCCAGAGAGTATTAAAATGTAAAAATGATAAAATAATGAAGTAATACGCCCCATTTTTTACTTTTCTTGCCGCATGATTTAGTGCACTCCTTCTGCATAATTCCACCGGCCCTAGTATTGGTATAATAACTGTTCCTCCCGTACCAGTGGAAATGAGCCACAGAATTCAGTTTTAGTTCTGTGCCACACACGCTTTCCTCCACAATTGCAGCCCAGCTGCAGTGGAGGGTTAGGGCTGCGTCGCAGATACGCAAGGCATCCCCGTTCCAGATCATGTGCGCTCTCGCCTGCCTCCGAGGCGTGTTTACGAGCCTGATGCAGAGGGAGGGGGTCATTCCTCAGCAGTTTTGCAATTTGTCCCCAGCCGCGGATGTCTGCGCTGGACACGTGAGCTGCCTCGCATGAGATTACAGCCCGGAGCACATGCGGTTGCATAATAGGAGCGTGGCACACTGACGCCGCCAGACAGCGTGCTCTGGTTGGGTAACCTTCCAGGCGCGAGAGGGCAGCCCTCCGCTGCTGATTGGCTGGCTTCCGCCGAGGGCGGGAGCACGACCCTTCATTCAAGTGCGCTCTGTTTACGCACGTTCGATGCCGTCCGCTGGGCAGCTTGCAGGAACATGTGAACGCGGCCTGGGAGCCGGAGCCGGACGCAGCAGCGCGCCTTCCGCTGAGGGTCTGTCTCATGCTAGAATGGCATCACTGGCCTGGTCACGGTGCTTTTATATCTCAAGTGACGCGACCCTATTATACTCCCCATTATCGAATGCGTTTAGGAAATATTTACGCAGCTTTGTGAAACGCAGCTAAGTATTGCACGTGGCTCTTTCCAATGCCGCACTGCTCATCAACGATAGTAAAAAACACACATAAAATTAAAAAAAAAAACATTTGACCATACCCCCGCCTTGTGCAAATAATTTATTCGTCACATTCTACGCCCCATTTTCAGCCCCAGCTGTGCCTGTTTGCAGAGCATCTCATATTGTAGATGCATATAGTGCTTACTGCCCCTATGGAGACGCTGACAAGCTTTGTGGATAGTTAGGAAACTATTCAGCGGAGCCTGTTTGCCGGTGCCCAAAGCTGTCCTTTGAAATATGCGGCTGCTGCAATTGAATGTGCGAACACTGAATAATGAGGCAGCCTGATCCTGAAACCATCTTGGGCCGCTTCAATCCATTTACAGCCACTCCCTGTCCTTTCGGCTCACCCTTGCAGCTTTCTCCCATTGTGACGCTGTTTCGTTTTTCTCTTTCTCCGTCTTTCCCATATTTGTCATTTGCTCGCAGTAAATGCTTGAGGCAGAAAAATAAGTGTGGTGCCCCGCACCGGAAACAACAAGCACAAATTAAGCACTGGATGGTACATCATCCAATTTATGTGGATAGAGTGTGGGATGCTAGCAAACAAAAACATAATTGGGTAATGTTCGTGAGTGCGACGCTCCAGGGAGATAAACTTCTTGAGTTTTTTTTTATACAAAACACAACACAGTACTCATTGTTGCTGCCGTTTCCCTTCTCAGTACTACCCCGTTGACCACGCCCGTATAACTCCTGACAATATTTAAACTGGTTACCGCACGTTTCATACACCTGAGCGTGCCCATTCAGTGCTTCAGGCCACTTTACCGGCTTCTAGCAGATCTATCAAGAGTTCCATATTGAATTCACGGACGTTTGAGTCCCGCCGTGGAGTTTCAACAGTTTAGGGTGGGGTAAAAGACAGACTCCATGGACTTTAAGTGAGTGTTGTTTAATGCCCACTTTGAAGGTGCTCTCTGTGTTGGCATATCCTACCTCATAACACAATATGTAATCTGTGCATAAGGCAGAGAGGTGCAAGGCTCTGGATTGATTTGCTCAGTATATGAACTTGCATCACATCAGTAATCTAGTGTTTCTAAAGCCTGTAAGGCAAGGCAGGAACATTATTGCCCTACTTTACGGAAAGGCACCTCATGGCCAAGTTGGCATATTCATTATAGCTTTTGCTGCCAAGACCTCTAACGGGAACACATTGGATTCTTAGTTAGCCTAAGCGGTGGGTGCTATTTCTAAAGAAATTGACCTTTTTGAGCGACAGCTATCTCTTGACACAGGTGATGGCCTTAACTCTTCTACGTCCATTTAGCCAAGTCCGCACCTAGTAATGGTTCTCCGGGCCTAAGTACCGTGCCTAATTCGCAACTGACCTCTGAGGAAGCACCACTAGAGAATAGTGGCCCAGATGCTCTGAATGGCAATGTTAATGCCCCCTAAGTGAAAAGAAAGAAACAAAGTAAACAGGTTGTTAATGGTAGACCCCTCCACCCGAAATTCGAGGAAACATGATTTATCTGGGGCTCAACAAGGTGCCTGGGACAGGTCACTATTAGATTGGGACAGGTCACTATTAGATTGGGACATTATTTTGGATACATTTAAAGTTTAAAAGTGTCATAGCCCAGTTTGTTGCCCCTTTGGTGGACAGACTACAAAACTTAGGAACAGTGGTCCCAAACCTACTTAATTCAGTTGCCACTGTTAATAACAATGTCTTTGATGACAAGGACGTACCTGCTGCTTCTGGTAGTCATGTAGGTGTTGGGCAGAAGTCCCTCTGGACGCAGTTTGTATACCTCACAGTTCTTCTCATTCTGTTACCAACATTGTGCCATCACCACTCTGACCTAATAGAAGTAATGTGACATAATCATCAGGAGGTGGTAGGTGAACAGGGATACTAGGGGAGGGAAAGAGGGGACAAGGAGGATCACGCAGAGCAATAGCACCATGCCCATCCTAAGCTTACTACCTGACTGCTGTCCGTATGTTGCTATAATGAAGGGGGTACCACAACTAATCTCCAATGCTGAGGAGACTACCTCACAGTTGAAAAATAAAGTTTGTCATGGCTATGTAAGAAAGCTAATATTAACCTAAGTGAGTATAATGATATTCTGTTTGTGAGGAGAGTTGGGTGGGTGGGCCGAGCCTCTAAAAAAAGTGAGGCAGGATTGCGTGGTAATAAACTGCACATACCCTGCATTAGCTAATTAGCTTGATCAAAAGTACCAGTTGGCAGCCCGCACTAGAGAAGGGCATACGTATTGTACCATTAGGGGTCTTTTACAGGCACCTGCAACCAGAATCCAGGCCTGGGCCCCCTCAGCAGCAAGAGCAGTTGAGAAACCTTCTATCACTACTTATAATAGATTTCTCCCCTTGTCTGATTTGGACCATAATGATTGACTCCTTGCCCCTCCTCCAAATAGCACATGCGAGGAAAGACCCCCAATGATATGTCCCCCTGTTAATACTGAGAGTTCCAACCAGGACTCCACATTAAGGCTCCTTAGTTGGAATATAGCTGGGATTAAGTCTAAGCTTTTGGACTCTGAGTGGTGTAATAATATTGTCCAGTTTGATGTGATAATGTTGCAGGAAACCTGGGTGCAGGATTTAATTTCCTTAGATGGTTTTGAGTGTTTTTCCGTTCCAGCTAAAGCCGTCCCAGGCCAGGGAGCACAGGGTGGATTAGTTATCATGATACACATATCTAAGCTCCTGAGGGTCATTCCTGTTTCTCTAAAAAAAAAAAAACGCAAGGCATCCTGGTTTTGTGGATAATGGTGTCTAATAATTTGAGTTCTTTTTTGGTTAATTTTTACATCTCGATATATGTCCCTGGTTGTCAGATAAGAGTAGAAGATGCCATGCCACTTCCAGGCAAAGAGGCCTGATTGTTAAAGATAAAGGTTTTAGAACTGAATGGCATTGCATCTCGGTCCCTGTCCTGTTGAATCGGCTCCAATTTGAGCCTGCTTATGGATTCACTATTTGTAGGCACTCCTCCAGTGGATGCTATGGATGCTTTCCGATCCCTTAATCACTCTGCTAAGTTGAGGATTTTTTTACCTCTGGCAACAAAGGGACCCTTAAGGTTGGCTGGTTTGACAAAGATTGTAGGGCTGCCAACCAGCGACTTAGGGAAGTCTTCAATGCTCTGCCAAGAATCCAACAAAGTAACGCCTTAGCAAGAGTGACGTATAAGGCAACATCAGGGCTAGGAAGCAAACCACTAAAGAGGAGGCCTGGGTGCAATTGGTTTATAATTGTAACTCTGAAGATGCAAAGTGATTCTAGGATGTAGTTAAAGGGAAGCAGCCGTTGCCAGGTATGTCCGATGATTTTGGTACAAACATAACCCCTGAACATTGATCGCTCCTTTTAAACTGATTTATTCATTGGGAAAAGCAAAGACAATGGATTTTACAGAGGAAGCACCCACCATTCCCTTAGGCTTCATCTTCGAGCTAGAGAAATTACATTATGACATTTAGGTTAGTCATTACAATAAGGTCCCAGGGCTGGATGGGTCTCTAGGAACCTTTAAAAGGAGAATATTCCTTCATGTGCTCCCCTGCTAACCAAAGTTTTTAAACGCAGCTTCGTTAGATGCCATTCCTAGGTCATGGAAACTTGCTACCATTGTACCGGTTTTTAAGAAGGCTAACAGGCAAGATCCCTGCTGCTACAGACCTATTTCCCTATCATTAGAGTGGCAGGCCATTTCATCCTTAAAAAATAGGTGACTGGGCTGAACGTAACATCTTTCCTAACCCAGTCTAGTATGTATTTACAGAGGGCAGGGGAACACTGCAGCAGTGTATAAACCTTAAACTAATGATTGAGAAATATGTTGGGGCAAAAAGTGTCTATTTACCTAGTGTTCATGGATTTGAGTTGGTCCTTTGACCGGGTCAACAGGTCAAAGTTGTGAAGCATATTAGTTGACCAAGGAATGCCTCAGCCCTTGATAATTTGTTATAGGCATTACATATGGATATTGCTGCATCTGCTAGTTTGGGTGTGCATGGCAAATGCACAGACTCCTTCTGCCTCACCTGAGGGATCAGGCAAGGTGGTGTCCTGACAGCTCTCTTATTCTTACTATACATAAATGGCCTGAAACGTTTTTGGGCCGTAAAGGGGTAGGCTATGCCCAAAGTTAAATCTCCATTGGTTCCATCTCTGTTATTTACAGATTATGCAGTGTTAATTGCGGGTACATCAAACAGATTCCTGAGCCTTGTGGATTTGTTCGTCAAATTTATGGATGAGCTCGATCTGGAAACTAATATTGCAAGAACACACTATGGGACATATGTATGAACACATTTTCCCATAGACACAGAATGGGTAAAACCCTTTGATACATCAGGCCCTATATGGTTTGTGGGATGCAGCTTTCTAAAGTTAGACTAATAACCATCAAAGGGAAGGTCATATGAAGGGTGAGTGTGTTATCCTATTTGGGCATTACTTTCGGTCAACAGAATAATTGGATACCCTGTCTGGCTAACAAATGCCAGCATTTTAGTCAAGCATGTGCTGTTCTATGTGGGTTTTCCTCAAAGATAAGGAGTAAACCAATTTTACCATAATTGAAAATATTTAAAATTAAATGCTTACCAGTCCTGACTTACGGTGCCGCCATTTGCGGGTACCGGAACTGTCCGAGCATACAAAGTGAGGAGAACAGTTTCTGCAGGAGACTGCTTGGCGTGGGCCCTGCTAGCCCTATTGTTTTCGTGCACAAAGAGTTTAACCTGGGTTATGTTGAAGATTTCATACAATTAGCCCCTTTGCCTTTCTGTATTTTGGTTTGGAGTGGGGCACACGCATCCTCTAACAGGAATCTAAACAAAAATATAGCACTCAAGCAGGCACACAGATGGATAGTGGGCTGACAGACACATGGATGTCGGACAAATGGACTTGGGCTACATGATCACTTAACTTTTAGCCCATCTCTGGACACACAGATTTGAGGTGGACAAATGAGTTGACTGTCAGGAGGAAAATCACTTCTTTCAGGCTCCTGTTAGGACTCCCACCATATAGTCCGGACTTTTGCATTCATAATGTGTTGGGGCTCTTGTACATCGAGGACTCCATCAGGTTACCACCATTCATTCTTTGGATCTCCGTTTGGGCAAATGAACAGGCCGCTTTCAACGGTATGGTCATTAACAACTGCTTAACCTGCGAGCGTGAGCCACAAAATTGAATGGCTAAGTTATATCAGGAACACTACAGAAGCTTTGGGTAGACCCAAATTGTTCACTTCCTTACAATTGGTAGTCAAGGCATATGCTGAATGGGTAAAAAAATTGTTTATGCTGGTTCGTTGAGCGAATCGCGAAGAGGAAGGATATAAAAAACCCACTTTCTGATGGATACAACTACCTGTGGATTCCTCACCTTATGAATTCCTCCAATGCGCCAGTATCCGATGGAAAATCTTCTTTTCAGCTCCCCACGTCGACGAGGACGCTCAGTCTGACGTCACCGTGCCAATAAGAGGTCCTCACTAGCGTGCTGATGTCAGTTCCCTTTTTTCCGTTTCTTCAACGCTAACGGTTTTCTCCTAGCTCTTGCTACTGTTGAAGGTGTTCCATCTTGTTTCTGGTTACAATGTCTCCTCCTAGGAAGTCGGGATTTAAGCCTTGTCGAGAGTGCGGGGGTCTCATGTCGGTTACCGACACTCTTGATGATTGCCTTTGGTGTTTAAGCTCTAAACATATCCTGCCAGAGCATGAATCCAAAGGTGCTGAAGGAGAGAGAGGCCAAACTCTTTTTGGCTAAGGCGAAGAAAGGACATAAGCGACATCATATATCGTCTTCTCACTCTTCATCGAAAAAACATAAGAAGCAACGTCGTCACGACTCTTGACGTCGTTCGGCTCGGAGCCGTTCAAGGTCCAGGTCTCCATCTAGACTGCGCCGTGCAATGTGGAAGGTTAGTCCTACTGTGACTCCACAGCCTCAGAGTCCTCAGGTTTCTCCGGCGCTGTCGGTCTTCGAGGTGGTCGCACCTCCAGAGAGTCCTCGCATTTCACCTGCGGCGCAGGATTCGGATGCTCAACCGGCGCAAATGCCGCATGGAGACCAACGGTATCTTGCCTTCCCAGCTCCAGGAGCCGACCCGGCGGCATTTTTAAATGCCATGTTTAGTATGTTTAATGCTATGGCCCCTGCTGGTACACTGGCTGGTCCCACGGGTCCTTTGGCATTTACGTTGGGCTCCCCGGCTCCTTACAAGGCGGTGCCGTTTATGCCCTATTATCCGGCTGAGGGTGCCGGTTCGGCACCGATGACTTCGCCTCAGAGACCTGGAGTGCTGATGACATCGCCTTATAGACCTGCGGCACCGATGACATCACCTTATGAGTCGACACCGATGACGGAGCCTCAGGTGACCACGGTGCCGATGGGATCCGCTCTGGCGCCGGATGGCTCCGGATTAAACCGTAGTCAGCCTTCGTCTCCTGGTCCGCGTCTTTCAGTTCTAAAGCTGGTGTCATCGACGTCGGCTAATTCTATGTCAATGCCAAGGTTAGAGGCCTGGCTGACGTCGCGCAGAAAAGCTTTAAGGCTTTTGGAGGAACAGGAGTACCAAAGGCAGCTGCTGGTGGAAGGAGAGATTGTGGAGCCCTTGGAGGAATATCAAGGACTTGACTCAGCCAGTGGGCTAGACACTTCCCCAGAATGGGACCCTTCTTCTCCAGGGGAGTTTACGGAGGAAGCGGCCTCTTTCCATACAGTAGTCAGAAAGGTGGCAATTTTTTTGGGATCTTCCATTGCCTGCTGCGGAGGTCAAAACTAATATTCTAACTGAGGTCCTGCATCCTTCTTCGGCTTCAGCAGAACCATTGCTCCCATTTAATGATGCTCTTACAGAGCCTATCTTGGAGGTATGGAGGAAGCCTGTGTTGTCCCCAGCTGTCAACAGATCTGTAGCAAGGAGGTATAGGGTGGCTCTTGGAGATCCGGGATTTTTGTCGAAACATCCTACCCCTGAGAGTCTAGTTGTTCAAGCCTCATGTTCCACACGTTCTGCACTAGGCTCCTTCCCTGTGATTCCGTCAGACAGGGAGTCTAAAAGGATGGAGCAGTCGGCGAAGAAGACTTTTTCTTCCTGTAGTATGGCCCTCAAAGCGGCAAACGCTACCTGTGTATTAGGTAGATATGTTCACGCCCTGATGGACACAGCTAAGGCTATGGTGCCATACCTGCCGCAGGAGATGCAAGGACAATGTGGTGAACTCCTGCCAGATGCTCAGGCAGCGGCCAAACAGATTATCCAGTCTGGTCTTGATTCTACAGATTCAGTGGCCAGGGAGATGGGTACCTCTATCGCTACAAGGAGGCATGCGTGGTTGAGGTCCTCTGGCTTTTCTTCGGATGCCCAGACTAGTCTCTTGGACTTGCCTTTTCATGGGGAAAAGCTTTTTGGTGCTAAAGCTGACTCTGGCTTAGAGCGCTTTAAGGACAGTAGGGCCACAGCAAAGTCTTTGGGTCTGCAGGCTTCCACTACTACCCATTTCAGGTCCTTTCGGAGGTTCAGGGGGTTTGGGCGTGGAGCTGTTTACCGTGGGAGACCTCAGG
Source organism: Pleurodeles waltl (assembly GCF_031143425.1). Lineage (NCBI taxonomy): Eukaryota > Metazoa > Chordata > Amphibia > Caudata > Salamandridae > Pleurodeles > Pleurodeles waltl. The sequence continues at coordinate 645,093,952 of NC_090451.1, read as the reverse complement.
CAACAGTCCAACAGCCTGCCAGCCTCCCAAATAGGTCCTTTAGAGTGCAGGGAGGGTTCGGACAAGAGGGGCCACCAGGCAGCACCCTGCATCATCCTCTTCCTCTGGAGGACAACTACAAGGGAAGCAGCCCTATTTTTCTGCCCATTTTCAGCCATACTTCTCCGGTAGGGGGAAGACCACGTCTGGGGGTTAATCACATCAGACTCCTGGTTTCTAAACATTGTGAGGAAAGGATATGCTCTTCCTTTTCAGGAGTTTCCCCCTCCCATTCCCTCATTTTGTTCCAAAGACCATCTCCTGTTGTTGCAGCAGGATGTTCAAATCCTGTTATCAAAAGGTGCAGTGGAGTTGGTTCCAGAGCAGGAAAGGGGTCAGGGTTGTTATTCGAGATATTTCCTGATTCCCAAGAAGGATTGTTGATTGAGACCAATCCTGGACCTGAGGATTTTTAATTGGTTCCTCAAACAGGAGAAATTTAAAGATGCTGACTCTAGCACAGGTACTTCTGGCATTGAACAAAGAGGATTGGATAGTGTCTGTCGACTTGCAGGATGCTTACTTTCATATCCCTATTCTCAAGTGGCACAGGAAGTATCTCCGGTTTGGGGTGGGGTCGCAACACTACCAGTTTGCGGTCCTTCTGTTTGGTCTTACTTGAGCACCTCGAGTCTTCACGAAGGTGATGGCGGTGGTTGCAGCAAGTCTCAGAAGGAAGGGCATATCGGTATTCCCTTACCTGGACGATTAGTTGATCAAAGCCAAGCCTCCGGAGCTTGTGCTGCATCACTTGCAAATGACAACTCAGTTGATGTTCAGTCAGGGTTTTTTGATAAACGTGCCCAAGTCTCACCTGGAGCCCTCGCAGAACCTCCTGTTCATAGGGGCAGTACTGGATACAACATTGAATCGAGCCTATCCTCTGTCTCAGCGGATTCAGGACATCCAGGCGTTGATTCCAGTGTTTCAAAATGGAGCGGTTGTTCCAGTCCTCAAGGTCCTATACCTGCTCCGTCTGTTCATTTCTTGCATTCTGTTGGTCACTCATGCACGTTGGCACATGAGGGCTCTCCAATGGTGCCTCCGCAGGCAGTGCTTTCAACACAAAGGGGATCTCAAGGAGTCAATATCGTTCTCCAGAGACGCTGCAGCGGATCTACGATGGTGGGCTGTGGATGGCAACCTTTCTCAAGGAAGGCCGTTTTCACTGCCGCCTCCGGTGGCCACAGTCATAACGGATGCTTCCACTCTAGGGTGGGGAGCTCATCTGGGGGACCTGGAGATCAAAGGTCGTTGGTCTCCATTGGAACAGACTTTTCCTATCAATATGTCTGGCTCTCAAGGCCTTCCTCCCGTCCCTTCGCGGTCAGTCAGTTCAGGTCTTGACAGATAATACTACTGCAATGTGGTATATAAATAAGTAGGGAGGAGTGGGGTCGTATCTTCTCTGCAGAGAGGCTCTGCGGCCCATGGTCCTGGGTTCAGGACCATCGGATTTGCTTGGTATTGAATCATCTGGCCGGAGTGCCCAACGTACGTGCGAACACTCTCAGTTGACATTTCTCAGCCGATCACGAGTGGCGTCTCCATCTGGATCTGGTCCGTCACATCTTTCAGATGTGGGGTGCTCCACGGATAGATCTGTTTGCCAATTGGGAGAACACGCACTGCCTGTCGTTCTGCAGCCTCCAGTATCTGGTGCAAGAAGCTTTGGGGGACGCTTTTCAGATCTCTTGGTGCGACCAGTTTCTTTACGCGTTTCCCCCCCATACCCTTGATTCCTCGGGTTCTGAGGAAGATTCGCCAAGATCGGGCTCAGGTCATTTTAATAGCTCCGGATTGACCGAGAAGGTTATGGTACACGGACCTTCTCCAACTCTCACTGTGCCGTCTGCCCTTTCTCCCTCTCAGGGCAGATCTCCTCTCGTAGTCGCAGGGGCAGGTTCTACACCCCCACCTTCAGAGCCTACACCTTCATGCCTGGAGATTAAACGGGGGCAATCTGAGTGCTTTCTCTATCCCACCAGAGGTAGTGGATGTTATTTTATTGGACAGGCGACACTCCACTAAGACTGTTTATGCCGGCAGGTGTCCAAGTTTCATGGGTTGGTGTGGAGAGAAACAAATTGATCCTTTGAGGGCCCATCTTTCTGATGTTCTGTTGTTTGCATTAGATTTAGCACAGAAGGGTTGTGCAGTTGCTACTGTTAAAGGCTATTTGGCAGCACTGTCAGCCTTTCTTTGCCTTCCAGATCAACCCTCCTTGTTTAAATCACCTATTGTTATTAGGTTACATTTCCTCCCACTCCCTTTCTTATGCCTCAGTGGGATTTGAATTTGGTTTTAACTTTTTAATGGGTTCACCGTTTGAACCCATGCATTCTTGTCCGTTAAGACTTTTAGTTCTTAAGACCATTTTCCTGATAGCTATTACATTGGCTAGGCGTGTAGGTGAGCTTCAGGCTCTTAGTGTTAAACCTCCCTTTACTTTATTCTTTCCTGATTAAGTGGTGCTGAAAACCATGGCGGCTTTCCTACCTAAACTTGTCACTCCTTTCCATATGGGGCAGACCATTACCCTTCCATCTTTCTACCCTCCTCCTCACCCCTCGAAGGAGGAAGAGAGAGGCTCCATCGTTTGGACCGCAGAAGGGCTCTCAGTTTTTATATTGCGAGGACAAAGGACTTTCGCTTGGAAGACCAGCTATTCGTGGGATATGTAGGAAAGAGCAAGGGCAGAGCGGTCCATAAAAGAACTATATCCAGGTGGGTCATTATTTGTATCAAGGTTTGTTACTCGTTGGCAAAGAAGGTTCCCCCTGAGGGTATTAGAGCCCATTCGACCAGGGCTAAGTCTGCCACTTCTTCCCTGGCTAGAGGGGTTCTGGTGGTGGATATTCGCAAGTCAGCAACTTGGGCGTCCCTCCACACCTTCGCAAAGCATTATTGCTTGGACTCGGAGGTTAGGAGGGACGGCCATTTTGCACGTTCTGTATTGCATGATTTCTTGGTGTAACCAGTCAGGCACCTACCTCCGATTGCGGTACTGCTTTTGAATTATTTTACTCTGTGCTTTCAAACTTTTCATCTTATCCTTTATTTACGTTTCCCTGCAGACAACCGGTCCCATGCAGTTGGACAGATCAGTGCTATCGTAAGGATTTTCATGGCCCTGTGCATTGAATAGTTTGGGCCCCGCAACTGGGAACAAATTTGAATTGTATTACATATTTTCTGCTAATAAAAGTCCACATGATGCCAAGCAATATTGGATCATATTGTAACATTTGCACAAAAGCAGCTGAAAGTCTATCCTTGGAGCCCAACATTCTTACAAATGATACTAGGTGGAGAAAGTCGGAGGTGCACATAGTTACAGAGAGGTTCTGATAGAGAAATTAACATAGGTGTGATAGAAAGATCATACTTTGTTAATATTATGCATTGGGGGATATGTGTGTGTGCCCAGACTATTATAGTAAATTCCTGGTATTGATATAGTTTCTGCAAAGATAGAAGGCCTTGTTTAATAGCACGACCAATCAAATCGGTAGATTTCTCTTACCACATGAGACTATATTATAATCATGCATGGCACGTGCACATACCAGTTTAGGAAACATACATATGTTAATAATAGACATAAAAGCCATATGCCACATGCAGTAACCTACGTTTGTAAATATAAAAAACTGAGAAATCCCAGCCAGGAAGTACACAGTCAGGAATTCACATGTTTTCCTTCTTTTTCCTCAGTGACTACGCCCTTAGATTTTTATTACCTTCTTACTTTAATAGACCTGGTGATTGTCATTCTTTTTTTTTCTTTCTTTTAATCCTTTTATTGGTTTCATAGCCAACAAATAGTCTGTAAGCACAAGACCATACTCTCCAAAGAGCCCCACCAGCCCACCCCAGGTCTACAGTATGAAAAAGTAAGTTCAAATATCAAGTACACATTGTAGCCCCGCTCGTAGCGATGGATTCCCACCCCCTCATGCACGCCGTGATGTATCGCTCCAACCATTCTCTCAACTTGATCGGAGCACCAAGCGGTCAGTGCAACAATCCCTCCCTCCGATGCCAGCCCTGGGCCCAGCCATCCGACTCCTATACTGCTGCTTCGGCCATAAGTTGTCTCCATCGCCTCACAGCTTCTTTTGTTTCTGACCGGCCCCCTTTGACCGATAGACCAGTTTTTCCTGTTGCGTACACCATTCCATGTTTGATTTTCAGGCCTCAAACGTTGGAGGCGCCACCACTCCCCAGTTGGGGATTATGACCCTCTTACTAACCACCAATGCAATATAACGGAACAGTCACACATATTTGCTCGCGCCATTCACCCAGCATCACTAAGGCTGGAATGAGGTTCAAGGTGAGGCCCAGTCCTCTCGATAGTGTTTTGCTGACCATGTCCCAGAATCCATGTAAACGTGGACAGTCCCATAAAGTATGCATTAGTATGCCCTGTTGGCTGCAACCTGTGGGACATTTATCAGTGTCTATCCTTCCCATTGCCCAAAGCTACGTCCTTGTAGAGTAGACCCTGTGGAAGATCTTTAGTTGTACCAGCCTAAAGCCTGCCCGGATGGCCGCTTCTCTCGGGTAACTACGTGCTTCTGCCCAGGCTTTATCTTCAAGTTTTCCCAGGTCGCGCTCCAAGCTGTCTCTAAGTGGTGCGACGGGGGGCAGACTGTTGTTGAGTTCCGTGGCATAGATCTGCAACACAACATGTTTGTGCGGGGTGGCCAGGGCTTTCATCTCTAACAGTGTTTCTTCCCCCATCTCTTCCAGGTTACTGATCCAGGCCCCAGTCCTTGCCTCATCTGCATGAAGCGAAAGACTTGGCTGCCCGCCCAATCATATTGCGTCTGGAGTTCCTGGAATGGTATCCCTTCTCCATCCTCCAGACGTGCTCTATTTACAGTGATTGGCATTCTTGACCTGGCATATTTCTATATAGATGTATTGTACCTTTAAGAGCCTTCGGCTGTTCCTAAAGGGTCCCTAAAAACGATTGTTTTCCCTATGTGTATGGCCTGTCCCTTGAAGCATCATAGTTATATTCAGAATAAAAATAGGCATGTTGTGTGTAGTACTTCATGATTCAATTCTGCTGTTTCTAACTAAACATCAGGTGTTATTGTTGTGCATTTTAATAATACTTGTGGAGGCGATGAATCTTGCTATTCCCAGACTACATACCTCTGTGGGGCATGCAGATTATATTTAGACGCCGTATCCGTGTCCCCAATTACTCATTCATTCATAAATACTTCTAACATAACCCGCACCTGATCTGAGTAGGACCCCGAAGCTATTATTGAACCCGATCTGTCCCAGTATAATTTGCCGACACAGAATCAAGCACGAATTGCCCCCGTTCTGTGGGTTTTAGGTTAAGAACGGCAACCTGATGGAGGTCTCTCCCACCAATAACCATTTCTGTAGTACTGACTAATACATCTTTATTACTGCCGAAAAAAGCACCAACTCTTATATCTTTCAGTTTTCATGCAGCTCCCTGACGCCGGTTCCCAACTCTCTGAGCTGTGTAACAAGGATTCTAACTTTTGAACTGCAGGTAACAGTGGTACCCACTAAGCTGTCCACGTAGAATACACGCTTGAAACCTGCATGTTACGCATTGTGCTTTGCAACAGGCACGTTAACCTTCTGTTCTGTTTTCTGGTGAGTCGGACCCTGGTGAGTTGTGCTGGCATTATAATACCCTGGAAATTGTTCGGTCCACAGAATACTCTGGAGAAGGTTTCTTATCCCGAAAGCTGTTTTAAATTACGGTCTGTTTATGACCAATGAAGTAGCCAGATCCGATTTCCTATCATATCTGTCCTTTATATCCGCGTCGGGTTGGTGCGGAGTTTTTAAACACAAATGTGGAAATAGACTGACAGAATCTGCTCCTCGTGCCCCTGCACTTTTCATCATCCCCTGACACCGAAGAGCCACCTCTGAACTGTTGTGAGCCGCCAGGCACGTGCCCCCAGCCCGCCTCGTGCTCAGCTTGGCACGAGATAATCTGCTCTGCATTTAGTAAAGCTGATCCCAGCGCTCTCAGTAAAAGTATTTACTTGGTCGGCACGTTTGCTTTCTGGTGCCACTTTAAATGGATCTGTTCAAAATAGTCGTTCCAGTAGTATGTACAGAGAGTGGCTGTCCTTTGTGAGTTGTCTTTGAGATTTAACAGTAACTATGTAATTATCACGCAGGATTTCTAGTGCGTTGAGAATTACAGGCTCATTCCATTAGAGCGGCTGGGGACATAGCCCCATTCTGGTGGCCATGAACACACATTTTTTGGTTGCCAAATACTAGACCGTGCATGTGCTGTCTGTTGCGAGATATATTGTGGCTAATCAAGAACTTGGAGCCCGCCCATTGATTACCCATTGGTTGGCCTTCCTTGTCATTCTAATTTGCATGCTTCCTACTCATGTCTCAGCTTTTAAGTGTTGTGTTTGCCCCTGCCATGGCATTGCCTCTTTACATCTCTTTTGAAGTGTTGTTATCACTGCTTTCACTGCTTGCTTTTCAAGCAGTTGTTTTTTCTTTTAAGGTATGCACTCCATGAGAGTGCATGTTTTTACAAGCCGTCTCCTTTATGTACTTCCCTTCCCATTTACTCCGCGTTGCTCTGTCATATGTCTGCTTTTTCCCACGCCTCCATGTTCTGCTTGCCCGCAAGGTCCTCACCATGTTGCTTTTCCCAACCTCCCTGTAGTTACTACACCCCCCCTGCACTCTCCAGGTTTCTTCCGTTCCCCCCACGTGTTCTGTGTTGCTTCTGTGTGCCCTTGATCCCTTTCCCCCGTGGTGGTTCCATTGCCAGTGTTGCTTCCGCCTCTGTTTCTTCTGCTCCCCACTAACCTGCTTTAAAAAAAAAAAAGAAAATGTATGTTTAATTTTCTTTTTAGTTACTAATACAACTCGGATCAGTAGGTAAAAAGAAAATAAAACACCAGCATCATTTTCCAGGTGTGTGCATTAAAGGCTTCTTAATTTTTAGCTTTCTGCATAGCATCGAGAATTAATCTCAAAAGCGAGATCTGTTGGCTTTGTCAGTGCTTGTTATGTTTTGTCTGCAGTTGACCTTTTGTTTACATTACAATATGTAGAGTGGACTTTGGGCCAGCCCTTCTCGTGATTGGAAGGCTTTCTTCTATCTCCGGGCCTCTCATGATTAGATGGCTTTCTTGTCTATCTTGTCCATGCTCTGTAATTAGCGGGTTTCCTCCAAATTCCTGGGCTTCCCTTGCCCTTTGAGTGGGGTTCCTTCCTGTATTGATTCTGATTGGAATAGTTGTATCCTCCCACTGCCGACTTAAGAGATTCCTGTTTAGAATTGCAACCCCACGAGAGTGCATACCTTCTTTAATTGCCCTCCCACTCCCACTTCTTCACCCGACAGTCCTCTACTCCCTGCTCTCATTTTGCGTTGGCACCCTCCAGTACTCCTCTATACTGCTTCAGAGTTTTCTCTTTTTAATTGTTATTTTTATGCGAGGTTCCCTGTACTTTATTGCTCCATTCCTACATCGTCTATTGCTCCCCACTACCCCTTTCCTGTATTTATTCATTCAGTAATCTGGCAGCTGCAGAGTCTTACCAGGATGCTTGTTTCTTTTTGGCACTCCTGCACACATAATTGTTCATTTTACCTTAACGATCCAACATGGCTATAGGCCAGAGTGAAAAATTGATTTAAAAAAAAGTCAAGCTGGCTTCCTGTACTTTATGACATGTTTTCCTAATGTTTTATAAAAAGGATAAGTTGAGAGCTTTGAAATAGTTCAACTTGCTGTCACTTCTAGTAATGTAAGGGATTGCGCTGGGTCTGCTGTTGGTCTATAGTCTTTGATGTGAGCAGCTTTGTTTGACTATGAAATGCTTTCTTTTTATGTGTTAACTAAGTTAACTATGGCATGCATTATTTTTCCTCCTGTAGAGTTCTGACTGTAGATGGCATCATTGATGATGCCAAGCGCCGCCGCTACTATGAAAAGCCATGCATCAAGCGACGGAGAGAGAACTATGAAAACTGCCGTCGAATTTACAATATGGAAATGGCCAGAAAAGTAGCATTTTTGATGCAGAAAAATCGTCCGGATCCCTGGCTGGGGTACTAGATCGGTTACCACCTTTTAAAGAGAATCAAAGACTTGTAGAACATGCTGCATCACTTTTAAAAAGATAACTTTATTTAAAAAATTCTAATTAAATTTAATTTTGCAAACACAGTTTTTCTTTGCGTTTCCATTATTAATAAGAACATCAGAAAATTGTTTTTTTCCGTGTTCAGAATGCTTTTGTTTTCGGCTTCTGTAGTTTGGTTTAAGGGATATTTGCCACTGCAGATCATCAAAAAAGCGCTAAATGAATAAATCCTCATCACCGTTGTATGTATTAAAACTTTTTAATGCTATTTTTAAAATTAACACAAGCTCAGAAATTTAGGGCCTGGTTTCTAATTGGGTAGAAACAGAAAATTCTACAATTTCTCAAGAAAAGCTACGTTTAGAGGAAAATAAATTGGTGTAATTTTCTCTGTAATACTGTCCCCATCAAAATTTGGTTTATAGCTGTTGAAATCCCATATGTTTCTTAGTTTCAAGCTTTTCCTGTCTTCCTATATCAGAACCTTAGCCCAGTTTTTTCTTTCCAACACCTCAAGTGCTTTTATTGACAAGTTATAGCATCAATAAGTGTGTGAATGACAAACAGAAATGCTAATTCATCATCAATACTTCACTGTGGTGATAACATTTCTATTTTCTGTTTAGAAATAGATGGACAGAATACAGCAGAGAGGAGTCACTATGGAGCAGGAGAGCAGGGTAGCTCTTTGCAAACGTTGCGTCCCTATCCTGAAATGGTACGGTCACTCGTTTTAAAGACTCCTCTAACACACTTAATTAAAAAACATGGCTTTGCTTTTCAGTTAAAAGGTTCTGGAATCCATTACTGGGTTCCAACCTATTGGCAAACAGTCTTGGCAGATTGCAGGTTTGCCTCACGCAGCATAAATCTGAGATGTTTGTTACTGTTAAAGTACTCTTTAAATGCAGGGAATATTGGATTGTATATCTTTAGGGTTGGTGTTAGCCAAAAACTTGTGATTGCATTAGATAGATAGATAGATAGATAGATAGATAGATAGATAGATAGATAGATAGATAGAGCCAACTTTTCCCATAGACAAAGAGTTTTTGTTCTGCTAATAACTTTAGCACCGTTTGACGAATCTTCATGAAATTTCCAAAATGTGTTTGCCAATCACATTAGCTGCTGTGTGGAAAGTTTTGGGGTGATTCGTCAAGCAGAGGCTGAGAAAAAGGGGGTGTCCCAAAACGCTATTTCCCCATGCAGTGTCTATAGGAACTTTGCAGTTTATGAACATGACTACAGCCCGAACTGCTGAACAGATTTACACCAGATTGGGCAGAAAGTTAGATCTTGATCCAGAAAATCTATTTGTGTTATTTTGTGTAAATCTGTTCAGTAGTTGTGGAGTTATAAAAGGAAAAAATATATAGCTATCTAATGATGCGGATACACCCGCGGGGAGAGCTGCGGATCCGGGCAAAAAGCAAGGCCCTGATCCGGCTGGCTGCAACCTGATGGGAAAGTTGCGGCTCCTATTTTCTTTGTCGTTTGGCCCAGGAGAGGGAAAAACAATGTGTAAAAACACATAAGGGGTCACAATGCAGGTATCCTGACCCCATAGTACTCTTGGAGGGGTCAAGTTTTGTTTTGTTTTTTGGCCAATTTGCGGATCCATCGCGATGCTCAGCGCAACACCCAGTGTAAAATTGTGAAGGATCCACGGATCCAAAAATCAATGGGGGAAAAAAACTATTTGCACACCAAACCCCTGCCACATACGGCCAAAGGCAGTGTGCCGCATGGTGTTGGCTGCCTGCGGCCAACCCTCCGCCGTTCATGGGCAAAGGCTGTGTGCAGCTTCGGGTTGGGTGCATGCAGCCAACCACAGCCATGCATGGCCAAGGGCCATGCACTGCTGTAGTTGTATTAACAAATGGGAAATATATATTACTTGATGTTAAAAAAACATAGAAATTCATTAAAAAACAACGGTAACAGGGACATCATAGTTAGGTTTCACGTTTTACCAACGCAAAGCCATTGAAATTCAGCAAATATAGTTATACTTATGTGAAGAAACTATAACTTACGCCATTAAGTAACTTTAGGCCGCGAGTTATAGTTTTTTAAGATGAATCTTTGTTTTTTCATTGAACACACATATATATATATATATATATATATATATATATATATATATATATATATATATATATATATATACACACACACACACATACATATACACTGAAAAAAATGAAAGGTTAATTTGATGATATACTCGGGTATGATGCAAAGATTTTGATGTATATGTAAGAAAAAATCATGAAGAACCCTAAATGTTAAAGTGATTTTATAGTTGGGTGTTGAAATGAGATAATTTACTTTTGAAAACCAATAATCCACTGAAATGTGCCTATTATAATTTAGTTAACTAGAACTTGCACTTCCTCATGCACTGCATATAACCTCCCATATTACATCACTCATGACATGATAAATGACATCATTAATGGCATCATGTGGGTAGAGTGCATAGCCCACAGGTGCTTCCACATGCTGCTTGTACCTGTACAGTACTGTCCATGTTGGCCCTTGTGCAGCACCTGATTTCCCAAGCTGCAAGTTATTGTTTGGGCATTGATCTTTTCCATCCAGCTGGAAATTTAAAATATTTCCAGACCACCAGTTCCCTTTTGGGTGTAGTGGAAGATGCTGATGTTGATGGCAGCACTATTGTAGTGTCCTCTAGTGATATTCCAGCATGGGTTGGGCCTGTGGATGGAGTGATAGTTGGCTACTGCTCTGGAGTTTTTCCTTAAGCCAGGATGGTGTTGGATTCTCTAGACAGCAATCTCCCCCAGTAAAAAAGCAAGGTGTAAATGGTGTTCAGAGCTTCATGCTTTTTTCTGAATGCTGTGGGCTTATTTTTCAAACAATGTACCTTAAGTGGCCAGATGGGTGCTTTTTTATTATGTTATTTATTTGATGTCAGATTTGTAACTCTACTCTTGGAGCACCTGTAGGAGAGTGTTAAAGTGCAGCGTGACTGCCTGGCTAACTTCACATTCAGCGCGGTTACGATATGCAAAAGCTTTCCGCGCCTTCGCAAGGTGCACATCCACACACAAAGTAGTTCCCTTAATTGCTAGATGCCACAATGGAAATGTGTGTTCTTAGAGGCCAAAAAATATTTTTGCTTTTAGGGTTTATTTCGCAAGGGCCTGGCTGCTCACCCAGCAACAAACGCTTTGCAAAAAAAAATGATGGAAGGAAATAAATAATGGCAAAGCCGAAAGGCTGGCAGACAATACCAGACCTGTTAGGATTGCCAATGTTTGTTTTCTTTAGCCGTGTGGAAACACAGCTTGAGGGTGACATTCTTTTCTCAGAATGGGAGATTATGAAACAGCATTAGCTCACGCACTGTGGGATGGTGGAATATTAACCTATTATACAACAGATTTGCTTCTCCGGAGAGTTATGCAGAACATGAATCGGTGGGAGTCAATGGCTGTTTGTAGATTTTCACTGAAGGTCGAGGGAGAAAGCTGAAAGGGAGCACTATAGCTGATCAGTTTAAACACAAATTATCCAGGGTGTGGTGTTGCGCGCTTGAGACAAAAAGTGTTCGCAGCTGATGATTTTGTGTTACTTTATGTTGCTTTAGCACAGACATGCACTTTGACCTGTAAGAAAATCAGAGACTGAAGTGTATGTATTTGTTTCCTTACAACACTTTCTCCCCTCATAGTGCCAACATGGTCACTGAAAAATATTTGATTGCTCTTCATATGTTGTGCTTCGTTCATTTGTCTAACAGTTGGGTTCGAAAAGGGCCATATTTAGATGGCCGTGGTATTTTTGGGCATCAATCATAGCCCGGGTCTAGGATGACTGGCGATAACGTTGAGCTAAGGCCCGCAGTGCCCTACACTTCACATTCAGATCTTTTTTTTCCCCCCTCTGTTTTTGATACAAGCAGTTGTGTGCAGTGTGGACTGAACACTAAGAAAATATAGCCTGTGTGGGACCTGAGAGGGGTGGGGGATATTCCCTGGCCAAATGTCAGGATTCTGAAGTGTATTCAGTTTTGTTGCTTTCTCCCATTTTATTTTTAAGATCTGACTTGGAGAAAACATTATTTACGTTTTGCTTGAGGTGTTAGCCTCAATACCCAGGCATGGATGATTTGAAGTAGTTGTCTGTGTCAGACCCCGCAACTCTTGGTGTAAGGCTTGCACGTAGTTCGTGCTCAGAATGTTGAAAGCGTGCAAAAGTAATTCTGTATAATTGCTGATATGATTTGTGGTCCAAAACCGAGTAACAGTGCAGTCCAGAATGGATTCCGAGGAGGTGGAAATTGAGTGAAGACGCACTTGCCAAATGTCCTATTCTGGTGGTTCGCAACGACCACATATCTTGCATTCATCCACCTAAAATGGCTTCCATTGTTGTTCCTAACTATTACTCAAAGTCCATACTGATAGGCCCCTGTAAGTTGGCCGTGCAGAACGGTGCTTGGAAAATCAAACGCTCCACTGCCATTTTGAGGCACTTTGCAAATTTAGTGCTCAAAGACTGTATTGTAGAAGTACTGCTCATTATTTGCAGAAAGGTGCCTCTCGACCCCATGCTGAAGATCTGTTAGAGCCTGATCCAAAATGGAGAGTTCTGCCATGAACTAAATGGTAGGCCATTTTAACGCTGAAGATTCGTCATAGCTACTTATCACTGATTGCCGAAAGGGCCAAGGCACAGAAAAGCAAATTTCTGAGAGAGACTGTAGGCTTTCAGTGTCCCCACATACCAGAGCCATCAAAGGCAAAAGTAGGGGACAGCCTTTACAAAGCATTGCCCAAGGACTCCAGTCTGCTACGATAATGACTTGAAATGCTGTTTATAATCTATCCTGATTCCCCACCGTGCAACACCGCAGGATCACATCTGTGACAAACAAGCATTTGCAATGCAGTGGGTCTCGCATCTGCTAGAGTTAGAGCTATTAGCGTTGTAAACTCCTAACCCGACTATTCTTGCCACATGAATTGAAAATTAAAAGTTAAACAGTTTCACGTAAGGGAGCCGATTCACAGTGACAAGGCCGCCATGAGCATCAGCGTGAAGAGAGACACAAAAAGAAAAAAAGTTTGCTCGCAGTAAAACTAATCGGCAAAAGTGCAATTAGCCATGTAACCGGGCCGATGGCCAAGGCGGTAACAAAACCTCCCCAAGGAGGGACAAGGGTAAACCATTTACCAATGTCATCAAAGGCTTTTTTGAAGGGCAAGCCCACAAACGAGTGGTAGTGATGGGCGTGAGGCGGGCGTTGTTAAAAGCCCAGATACATACCAACACGTCGGAAAAGCAGCGCTTGCGCACTGCAATGCTCAACCTAAAAAGTGGAGCAGGAGAGCATCTGGGAAGATTTCCAGACAGGATCTGGACTGGTTGCTCTTGTTAGAACTATATATTTTGAAAGATATCCATTAAAGCGCCCCTCTTACTTCTTTTTTCACCTCCTACACTTCCTGTCGGTTTACCTCTTGCAGGTTTTTTCATAATTGCTTTCTCTCGTTGTTACTGTGTTCCTATCTTTTTCTTCCTCCTCTCTGTTCTGCCACTGTCTCTCTTGCTCTAGTCAAAGTCTGATGAAAATGAATTGTGGTTCCTAAAAATGAGGTCCAGTGTCCACCACCAGCACAGGGGAAGCACTCGGCAAGTTTGAACTTGTGCACGAAAATTACAGTGACCGCCGATTTGCGAATTAGTTAGTTAAAGACGTGGACCACATTTGCAACTGTCTGTACAGGTGGTTTCGAAACGTTGGCAGGTTGCATGCTTTTACGCTTGCGGCAGGCAAAATTTCCAGTTATATCCGGTAAATCAGCTGTAAAAACAGACTCACCAAACCCTAAAACACGCCACAAATAGCCAAAAAAACGACCATAAACTGATATGTCGGACCCAGGGAAGTTTTAAGGCATGGGGAGAAGTGAGCTCTGGCCCAGGTGCCAACTTTTTGTTGGGGGGGTGAGGAGGGGGTTGGGGTGGAGGGGGGCTGATAGAGCCAGCTCTGTTTTGTAGAGAATACTGCACTGATGACCTTGAAAAATTCTTAAAAATATTGTTTTAAATACTGCTTTACTTTAATTTAATGTGTGTGGTAGCCTTTTACGGAGATTTTGCAGAGAAATGCTGAGTCTGTTTCATGCAACATCCATAAAAGTTTCTTTTACATCAAAACAGGACCTCACAAATGATAAATGGCATCGGGCCACATAAAGTGTTTGCAGTAATAGTATTGAGCTGCTGCTAAGTTACAATACTTAAAAATCACGCCACTATCCCTGTATGTTGGGTGTAAATACGTTTAGAATTTGGAAGCCTGTGCCTGTGCACTGTCAGTGAGCTGGCCTGGATCTCAAATTCAAGGCTGTTCCAAACAGGACCCCCAAAATGCGTTTGGCTCGGGGCCCCCAACAGCCACAAGATGTCCCCGGTTGGGCCAGCCCTTCTGGCTCTGCCTGATTGCCCTCTAGGCCAGTCCGCCCTGCTGCAGGGGTAAGCTGACCCCCGGACTGCAAGAGCAGTCTGTGTGCTCGTGGCCGCCTCCATGTTGCTTCGGGCCCCGATACTTGCTGAGATCTGAGGCTCGAGCTGTGCCACAGCCGGGGGTGTGGTTGGGCGCCGAACCACACCCTGTTATTGTAAGCACATGGCCAACGAGGTCTTATGACACCACACTTTCGGTTGCCACTGCTGAGAAACAGTGTTCTCATAGTTATATAACTTGTCTCCGCAAAATGAGGCTCGGAGTCGGGGACATGTGTGAATAGATCTTATTATAGCGTCGGTGTTGACATTGTGTAACCAGACGCTCGCCGGTGAAGGCTGCCTGCTCGGCTGGAAGATGATGTTTCAACTCGCACGTTGCAGTGATCATGCGCCACCTTGTGGCAAAAGTAGGCAACGACGTTCTTCTATTGTTTTGGCCTCGGCCAAGACATTGTGATTTTACCAAAAAAATATCTATAAAATATTTTTCCGTATAGCGGCTTTTTCTCATCCCTCTTCTTCGTTTGACCTGTTGTTGCTTCTTCCAAGTTTTCCTTCCCCCCCAAAAGGGGAATTGGGTCAGCCCATTTCTAAGCAATTTGCTAAATTCAGTATGAATGACGGCATTCTGCTTTTTGACAACTAGCCCGTTTATTTATTTTGAGAGTTTGATAACGGTCATTCATGAGCCGAGGGTGTCAGTGCTCAGTACAGTATACACATGACCACCATAAAAATAAAAATAAAAAGTTGGTTACATAGCACATGGGGTTACAGACCATTTAACCATTGTCATTTGTGAGTTATGTTATGTTATGCAATTTGTAAAGCGCATGGCTGCCCTGAGGCTTCCCAGCGCTAGAGGACCAAAATCAGGAGATCAAGGTTAACATGAACGACAGTCAATTCTACAACAGCCAACTTTTGAGTTCCTTACGGAAGCTGAGTTCCTGGCTTGTAAGATGGAGCCTAAGAGGAAGGGAATTCCACAAATTGGCCCCCAAATAGGACATCATGGCCCCACCCCATCTAACTTTGTTACAGTGTCAGTAAATTGCATGAGGTCAAACGACAATGGACACTGAGGTGATTATTTGCCCAAATGAGCTCTCTGATCGTGCCTTTTGCTATCAAACAGTAAAACTAAGTTATCTAGGACCTTATATGAACTTTTACTGAGAGAATCAGTGATGGGAGAGTGTACATATATCTCCTGGATGGGCAATGTCTTTCGAGCACATTCACGCACAGTTGTTCCCTTCACTGCCATTGTTCCCTTCACTGCCAGGGACTACAAAGGCAATGAGTGCTTTTTTAGATAAAAATATATTTGCTTTCAGACATTTTTTTTGATTGACAATGACCGGGCAGCTTACCCAACCATTCCTTTTCCCCCAGACCTTGGGAAAAATGCATTGACAAAACCGAAAGGGAAACAGCCAACCCCAGACCTATTGGCTTTGCCAATTCGTTTTAGTTAAATTCTTTAGATGCTGTGATGTGTTTTGCTTTATCTTTTGGAGAGAACCCATCCTATAAAATTAATCAAATGTATTAACTCACCTGACAAGAAGACTTCGTCTTTATTTTTTACACAAAATCTTGACAATGAATAGCTTGTCTTTGTCTCCAAAAGCTATTAAATGTGCTGTCTGAGACCCTGGCGGTTTCCCAAGACATTTGCACAAGTATGTTGTACTAAAAAGCAGAACTGTTAGAGGACTGCCTGGCATGGCATTACCCTGAGGCTACACTAGGGGATATTCCATGCAACTGCACGTATGGTCACGGACCAATATCTATCTGACCAAAACTCACATTGAGCAGGAAACATAGGTCCTTACTTAATTCAAAATGGTCCCAAAGGGAGAGAGCTTCCTACAAAAAATTATCAGGCTTCTTGGGAGAAAATACTTTTCTCTGTAACACCCAAGTAGAATTCTACCCTGGTTGGAGCATAGGATCTCTACTGATGGCCACTTGGGACAACATCAAGACCATGTCGTATTCAAATGGAATAACTGTATTGCTATTGGACCGTTCTTTGATATGGCCCCACCATCCTACACTGCTCCGGGAAGTCAATACTATAGGAATCCATGGCACTGCCCTTCGGTGGATTGTCCTTCCTCTTGGGGACCTCATTATCTGTACCCTTTTTTCTCTTCTCCTTCTTCCTGCCAGAGTTCCTAAAGTGCCCACCATCATGCCCGTTCCGCTTTCATGTTAGCATTATCCCTCTACCAGAGCAACTCTTCCCTTTCAACCTCAGCTGTGTTATTTACGCCAACACAGACTGCACTAAACTTAAGAACTCCTCTTATCTTTTCTTCTGCACCATTGGCCAGTGCCTTTTATACGATCAGCAATGGATCCTTTGGGGGACATCAGTGTTTCCTTAGTTAATGGACCATAAATGTCCGATCTACCTTCTTACCAAAACAGCTTAGTCCTCCTCCAGTTCCATCACAGGTAAACAAAATCTAGACTTTCATATGAAAACAAATTTCTCTTTGATCAATTCAGTGTATTGAGATGCAAGTGAATCAATTTACGTGAGGAGATGCCTACGTCAAGTTTTCCTTTACCTAAGATTCCCTCACAGGGTACATTCCGCCATCAGCCTACTATTCTTCTGTGTGGATTATATACCTCGGAACATCCCTCCATGTGCGGGACTAAAATATTGCAGTGCTCATATCACCTACCCTTCAGTTTCTACACTGGCCACAGGTAGCTTGATTTACCACTTTCAAAATATTGTGCACAGTGCATTGTGACAATGACACCTATTTGCATCAACGTGCACCACTCAGCCTCTTCCAACATAGTCCAAAGATATTACAACAAGGGCACCTGTTTGCATCAAACTGCACACACACACACACCCAGCCTCCTCAAAAACATTACGCCAAGAATACATGTGTGCAACCTCATGTACACACCACACTCTCTTACACACACATTTGACAATGGCACCAGTTTTTACACAAACACACACTCCCTCCAACCAAACTCAACCCAACCAAAGCGATCGTAGCACAGCAATATGTTCTGATTTGAGTGCATGTACTGATATTAGTAAAACTATATGTCAAAGAACCCGCTCCTTCTTGCATTCAAGTCCTCAAATCTAGTATTAATACATTTCATCAAGCTTACTCATCAACTTATCTGGCTACTCATTAATTCCCAGATTTATTTCCCAGCCTTGCTTATCAAACATAGAGACCTACATTTCGAAAATCCGTCAATCCTTGCAATTGGAGAAACCTCACCATCAGTCTTAACTTTCATGCCAGGCTGCCCACAACCAAACATTTTTGGGCCCTAAAATAAGCCCAGGTAAGCCAGGTAACATCACTCATTTATAGGACACACTGATTCGCTCCCTCACCCATCTGAGTCTCTCCTCTCTGCAGTCTGGTGTATAGTCACTTGCATTCTGTATCCCAGATCCACACTATAATGCTCCCAGTGCTTCATTTTTGATGATGGTTGGCGGTGGTGGGTATTGACACTTGTTTGTGGTGACTGGGACTTATTTATCTTCTCCAGTCTTTGACCCATATCAAGAGAGAAAAGAAGAGAGAAAGATCAGAAAATCGTAACATAGGGAGTAAGAAGTAATAAAAAGAACCTTTAAGATTGAGATAAAGAGACAGGAAGTGTAGGATGGTGGAAGAAATATGCAACCTTGTTGTTGGGCAATCTAGCCATTCTGCAGCGCTGGTGGTGGTATCGTAAGATAAACTTCAGGCTCCCGCACCTACCCATTTTTTCCAAATGAAGCACTACCAGTGGGCCAACTTGTAGGTGTTTAGTTCACCTTTGAGCTCAAAAAGACTTCTCATTTTGCCATCCGGTTGGCGGGGGCGGGTTGTTGCACGTTACCGAATTGAGTAGTCAAACAATAAATTGGCCATTTTGTTTTTCAAAACTCTGCAACGTCCCTTAATAACAGAATCTAGGCTCTTCCCTTGCCACCCTCCCCACCATCCAAAGCATAGACTGTGATTTTGTGGGCCCTCTTTCCTGAACACTTGTTATTTCGACTTGTCTTCTAAAGGATGTAGAAGCTTTGCCTTCCTGGCTTGTAGGAAAACCCCATAACTACCTGCCTCCTTCCTTAAAACGAGGACTCTTGCTTGAAAACTGGGCAACTGGCATCAGTACTACAAATGTGGTCGTTCTGGATCAAACCCATGCACGTGGCATCTCTGGATAAGCTGCTTTATTTCTTGAGCTCCCAGGTAGCTGCCTTAAGCCTTTTCTCCCCATTTCTAACCAGACTGTCTATGCCCTTTCTAACTCTGCACATACCCTAGCTGATGGCTTTCTGCATGTTGGATTGCCATCATCCCTGTGCCCCTACCTGTGGGTGAAACATCTGTCTTTAGCTCTAATGTTGGTCTTTTGGCTCATCGATGCTGGAACTTTCAGAGTTTGAAAGTGTCACGTACTGCGCTGGACTTCTCACTTCTGGATTTCGGATTGGCGAATACACCAAGTCTTCTACAGGTCCTGGATACTCCCAGATAAGGGCGACCCCTTCTAGTAGCCACGGTGCCGCTTGACAGGCTACGCCAAAGCGGACCGTACCCTCCAGAAGGAGTCCCATAGGGAAAAAAACCCAACACTGGGGAAAAAACCTCTAACGGGAACTCCTGAAGGAAAACAAGAAAAAACAGGACTTGGCAACAGGAAACAAAAATAGGCAATATCCAGGGTAAAGGCAGGAAAAAAGGAACAGGCAAAAATATCCCAAGGCAAAAGCAGGAACAAAGAACAGGCAAAAATCTCCCAAGGCAAAAAGCAGGAACAAAGAACAGGAGCGAACAGCACAACCAGAAGGAAGTGTTTGCAACGCAAGGAGGAACAAGACTGACTGACTTATATACTGAGAAAAGGGAAGTGACATCACAGGAAAGGGAAGTAACACCATCTTGGATTGGGAAAAGCCCATAGACCAGTATAGAAAAAAGGAAGTAGTATAAAAGAAAAACAGAGCATGCTGGGACAAAAACACAAAGAAGACAAGATGGACACAACATGGATAGAGACAGGCAAAAGGACCAGCAAAAAACCCACCACCAACAACAAAAGAAGAAAAAAGGCTACAAGTGAGTGTAGCGCGACCGGGAGCGAAATATATGCTTCCCAGAAAGCATAGTAAAAAAACGCGGGGAACGGCGCTCCGAATATCGGTAGCGCGTTCCACCCGCGAGGACAGAAAGAGACGCTGCGTCAGAGCGCGGCGTTACAGAAAGAGGTGCAATGAAGACCTCATCCTTTGTTCACTTTTGGTAGGTCCAACTGGTCAGAATTTAAACAGGGAAAACTGTATGTTATTTACCTTTAAAACGCATAGGGCCTGATTTAGATATTGGCGGACAGGTTACCCCGTCACATGGTGACAGATATCCCGTCCGCTAAAATCTAAATCCCATGGGATGTAATGGAATTTAAATTTTGGTGGACGAGATATCCAGCACCGTTGTGAATAAGTAAGACATCTCACAATATCTAAAAAAGGCACATAGTTTGGTCGTGTAGGCACCAAAATCCATATTTTGTTCCCAAAACCTCTGAATATGTGATAATTATCGCTTCCGATAAATACTGAACACTTCAGTGTTGATAGCTATCTCGTTCCCTTTTGGCCCACTCAGAATCAGACCTTTAGAGTGCAAAATGACACAAGACCAATGCCAGCCAAGGATAGTTTATTCCCTGTGCCATTTCAGGCAAGAATCCACAGATCATCTGAGTACCATGTTTCCAGTGCGTTTGTCTCAAAAACTATTGTGGTCCGATGGGAGAACAAAACTGGTGACACTGAATGCAGGTTAATACATTAAGCTAAACAAAAGTCTAGTTTTGGAGATGTTGTGACCTGCTGGTACTGCGTGGCTATGAAATCTTTTCCCAAATGTGGGCAAAGCTGGCATCAGGCGTAGCTTTTGAAGTGTGCAGTCCAACTGGGATTTTTAACTCTGAAACTGTGATGTGTTATGAATCTATATCAATTTGTAATTATAACTCTCTGTAAGATATTGTCTGTAATTGAGGTTGTTCTATAGTTATTCAATTTTTTTTATAGTAAAATTAGCAACCTGTAGTCAAATAATATTGGGATTTCTTTAGTTTACCATAGCCAAATATCGGGAAAAAAGCATTATTTTTGCAGGACTCAATGGTGTGAAAACCTTTGTCAAATTCAATTTCTATCTCCAGACCGAAAAACTCAGACCATCTAAAGATAGTGCAGAAGATCCTGGGGCAAGTTCTCAACCAGCCTTTGAGTACCAACTAATACTACTTTTTTTAAGCGGGTTAATGCGCCTGCTGCACAATACACAATATCTCACAGGGAAAAGACTGAAAGTACAGGTGAAAAAAATGTAAAGCATGATGTATCGAAATAATGTGGAACATGCAAGTTCCCAAACTTAAATGATATGCCATGGTGCTCATTTTTTCCCTTAATGTCCAAAAGTAGAAATAAATATTTTTTTTAACCCAAGGGTTTTGGGGGTAAAAGTATGGAATGATACTAAGTGACACAGTTACTGCATGAGTTGCATGATTTTACCTGGGCATTTACCGTCTTAATTTTTCTAGAGGTAAAAGAGCTTGTCCTTTCCATGCTCTGTAACTGTTCTTTACCTTGTTTCTGATGTGGGAAAATTGTACACTAAAACCTATAATGCACTCAAATGGGAGTAGGTGCAGAAATAGGTTTTCTGTCTATTTATGTAATATAGAAAATTAGTGCAAATGGGTAGGAAAGACATGAATAGAATTCTACACCAGTTATAATTTGGACCCAGCAAATTCAGTGGTTTTAGTGCTTGTAATTAAATTTTACATGGAACTAGAACCTATTTCAAACATAGACAAACTAACAATAATGATTTTAACCTTGGACAAAACAAACATGCATAAGTAATGTATCTTGTATCTTATCAACACTTTTAATGTCTTTGTTCCCATCGCACAGAGAACGTGAATCATTTACATTCCTCCTGCTGCTGGTGTATTTGGAAAGAAATGCAACATTTGGTTTCTAAAGCAACCAGATGCTTTCTTTTGGAAGTGTTGACATGCTATGACCTTCTCATTTCAGACTGGCCTTGTTATCACAGAAAGAATACATCAGTGTAAATAACCATGATAAAAGAATTAGCAACAATGTGTTGGAGGTGCCTGAAATGTAACAGCCTGTCCTTGAAAACAGAGTAAAGGCTGCAGGATGCTAAAAGCAATGAATGGATCTCTTTATTGCATACTCTCCGTGTGAACTTCTTCAGAGGTAACTGAGGGCGCTGCAGCGCCTTCCGCATTCACGGTTCCAGCACCACCGCGTGGTTGATAATGCCCACCTTAAGTCACTCTAATACCTTGCAATGGATCTGAAAATTGGTGCTGGGATTTCATGCTCCCCCACACGAATGGTCAACTTTCTGGAAGGCGGGATCATAATCACATGAGCGTCATCAGGTTATACATGAGGAAGCATCGAGAGTGTGGACAGCAAAAGTCTTTACAAAAAAAAAAAAAAAAAAAAACGATCCAACTGAACGATACGCGACCAAAATCTCCGTCCTTAAATCTTCCTACTAAAATTTCAAATTCCACCTAATGCCACTATCAAGCATTTACCCCCAAATATGATGTGTGAGCTAGACTAGTAGATAAACCCTGAAAGCATTGGAGGAATAGACGGGATGGAGCTTGGGCGGATTTTCAAATTAAATACAGGAAAACAAAATGAAGGAAAATATTTACCGAAGGTTGGAATTTTGAAAATCTGCTTCTGAGAGTATATGTCCTTGCAAAATATATTTTCTCAATTTATGTTTTCCCACGGACCAATACATGAACTGTTAGGAACACATATCTCAATGTGTCACATTTACAGAGGCATCCTCTGCGGAATGGAATCCTTTAAAAAGGCTCAATACTCTTCTGTGACTGCCTGATTGACATTGTTAAACTCTGGTAGTTCCTAGGCCACGTGGTAAGTCGTGTGGTGAATTACCACATGCCATCGATCTAGAATCCAGAGGGACCGCTGCCTTCAGGACCTTTATCAATCTACATCTGCCTTCTCCTCAAGTGATGGTGCTGGTAGCATACTGCAACTACTTAACAGTGTGTAACAGTGCTATGGGTATTTAAATGCCAATATATGTGAAAAATCCCAAAATGTGTCCACCCTACACATTCACTTGGTTTTAATTCTATATCTTTGAAAGAGATTTCAGGTAACATGAGAACCCAGTCAACGTGGTATCTACTTTTTTCTGAATAACGAGCAACTAAAAACAGAATTACCACGTATGTTCTCATAAAATTGTTTTTGGTTAGACCTCATTAACATCTTCATGGAATCTATATTTTTTCCACTATTCCTGGGAGGACCTCACAAACGTGTTACTTAGGAGCAGATTTAGAGTCTGGCAGACATGGTACTCCATTTCAGACATGACTGTCTGTAAAACTGCTCTTAAAACTGACAGCCTGGATGTCTTATTTCGGGTTGGGAGGGCTACCATCTTTCCGTCTATGAGCCCCCAGAAAGCTTTCTCTGATACCCGATGGAGAAGGGGCCATTTTAGGAAGGGCATTACACTACTTGACCTATTTAAGGTGGATGGTGTTTTGTCCTTTTTTTTCCTTTTCATTACTACCAGGTAAAATTTGATAGTGAGGGACAAAAAAACAAACAAATATTGGCCCCTACATCCCAGGAAAACTCCCTGGTTGTGGGGGTCAATATTTAATTTGTTTTTCAATAGAAATAAAATCTTTGGCAAAGTTTTATGAGCGGCCTTCAAAACCATGATGGTAGTTAGTCAGGATGGTCGACATTATCTCCTTCGACAACCCAACGGACCGTATTCCATCTGCTAAACTCCAGATCAGTCTCACTGCAACTAATGGACCCTGTACTTTATTTGTTCACATGTGGGTAGACTGTACATATAAATAGTACTTGTATCTGGTACTGGGGGGGCCCTCACATGCACTAAAAGAGTGTTTCTCAATGTTCCTGACAAATTGCATCTTGATGGATCTTGTTTAAACCGCTCTTTAGAAATCATTTTACTTCTATTCGGAGGGGAATGTTGGTGGGGAAGACAGTGAGTTTTACCATCGGCCAGTGAGTTGACTAATTTAGTGTTACCAGTTGTTGTTACTAGTGCTGATGTTTCCATTGCCAACACCTCTCTTGACTCTCTTTTACTGTGATAGCTTCTCTTTTCTCCTCCTACCTCAACCTCCTCGGCCATTTCCTACCCAGGATTCCAGATATTGCCCTTCCACCCACTGAGCAGATAGGCTTTCAGGGATCTAGTCTCCAAGATGGAGGAATATCCACAAATTCCAATCACAATTTTATTGGTCCTGTGACTACAGAGCCTGACCCAACTCATTGCACGTGCACCTCTGGATGAGCACTATAGCAAGACTCATGGACAGGACTTTCATGGGACACCACGCACGTCCATTCTTCTGGCCCATCCTCATTGGAAAGAGGAAGGGAGCCACCTATTATCAACATTCATTCAATGTACTAATCTTAATTAAATCATAACTATTGGATATATAGGTATCATTGTAAGTTTTGATTTTTTTTCTCCGAATCTTTACCATCCACGTGACACAGGCACACTCAAGAAAAAGTGTACAGAACATCTCACATTACATCAAACACTATTTAGAGATTTGTAAAGAATTACAATGACATCAATTCACCATCATTCTGGTCAATGAGGACATCCAGGTCCTACATATGAAAACACCTGATGTAGTTCATCTTCATTCGACACCAACAGTACACGTTAGATACACTAGACTGTTGTTTATCTAACTAGAACATCACTAACTGTTGTTTAATTTGTATTTTTTGGAAAATATATTATTTGTTTATTAATATTATATTTTCTCAATCTTTCATAAGTGTGGAATTACAGATACAATTGCTATGGTCATATTTACAAATTGTGATCAATAAAAACAATAAAAACATCTGTAAGCATGATATCAAATAACATATAACTTATCACATATTGAGATAGAGAAAATAAAATAAATAAAATAAAACAGACACTCATAGGCATATAATAAAATAATGTATGTAACTGTGCAGTAACCTATACATACATGTAATCAAATTATGCAGGTTAAGGTACACCAGCATATGTTGCATTTGTGTTTGAGTATGGTGGTCATGTAGGAGAGAGACAACTCTTGAGTAGTCTTCTGAAGACGATAGTTATACATGGATCTTAGGTTGGGGGTAGTTAATTCCATAGTTTGGCTGCTTCAACAGAGACATATACCACACATGTTTTTTTTTTCTTGTATGTTGGGTTTCTGAGTCGAGGCACCAATTGAAAGTGGAGTATCCTTTGCCGTATGTTTTTAGTGATTCCTGTTGAAAAGTGGTCCTGTTCTATGTATTGCTTTGTGGATTATACAAAGCAGCTTGAATGTGGATCTTCTGGCAGCTGGTAAATGGTGTAGGGCTCTCAATGCAGGAGAGATGTGGGCTTGTGGATTTCCATGTGGGAGTAGTCTGGCAGCAGAGTTCTGAACCCGTTGTAGTCTTTTCGTAGTTGATAAAGATGATACATGGTAGAGGCCATGGGTGTAATCAAGATTAGACAGTACAAGAGCAATAATAGCTTGTACCTTGTGTGGAAATCCTAGGTGGACGAAGATACATTGCACAGTTTTCATAGTAATGAAGCTTGATGTTGCTAACTTATCCACTTGGGCAGTAATTGATGGCTTGGAGTCCATGGTAATTCCAGGGTTTCTTACTTCCTTGGATACTTTAGGAGGTAGTCCCAGATCGTCTGGCCAGGCGCAGAGTTGGTTATAATCTTTCCTTTCACCACTTGTGAGTTTTTCAGTTTTGCATGCATTCAATTTGAGATGAATGCATGTCATCCACTGATCAACGGAAACTGAAGCAACTAGAGATTTTTGAGTTTGAAATGTTTTGGGGCTTTCTAGTTTAAAAAGGAATTTGTGTGTCATCTGCGTAGTTATAGCATCTGAGCTGAAAATCATTGATCATTGCCAGTAATGATTTCAAGTACATGGGTGAGATGATAGAGCCTTCAGGGACCCCTGCTTTTGTGAAGTATGGTTTAGATGAGAAAGTGGGAGTATAGTTGGCAATTGTTCTGTTTTGAAGGTAAGATGTGCCCCCCCCCCACCCCCCCCCCCCCCCCCCCCCCCCCCCCCCCCCAAGAGCTGTCCCCTCCATGCCAGCATAGTAAAGTCTTTGGATTAGAGTGCCATGGTCAACTGTCGAAGGCAGCTGAAAGGTTCAAGAGAAGTAGCGCAGTGACCCTGTTCCAGTCTGCTGTGTTTTTAAGGTCATCCCAGAGGGCTATGAGGACATTTTCTGTACCTCTTTCTAGGTGGAATCTTGTTTGGTAATCAGAAAGTCTGGCAATGTCTTCAATGAATTGTGACATCTGTGAGAATGCTGCTCTTTTTATTAGTTTGCCCAGGAAAGGCCCATTTGTAATTGATCTGTAGTTGTGGAGAGACGCAAACGAAGCAGCTTGGCAGATGTCCAGCACAGGTAGCCCATGTGCTAACACAGTAGTGCTGGCCTTGGCTCTAGTGGAATGGGCTTGCAAGCCCCAGGGAGGCTGCTTCTTTGCTAATGCATAGCAGATCTTGATGCAAAGTACAATCCATCGAAAAATGGTCCATTGCTGCACCGCCATGCATTATTTTTCACTCCAATAGAGAGGTGGTGGTCCACACTATGTTCTTTGGTTTTCGTTCGAAGTAAAATTAGAGTACTCTCTCTGGGTCCATGTTTTGGAGCCTCTCCTCTTCATCAGAAGGAGAAGGGGGGTTAAAATGTGGGCAGCTTCATGCTTTGGCCAATTTGGAAGGGATTAACCACCTTCAGGAAACAATGAGGCAAATGTTCAAAGAACCAGTTGGTTTGGGTAAAACCTGGTATACGGAAGGTGAACGAGAGCTTGAAACTCAGTGACCATCCTGGCAGATGTAATGATCAGCAAGAAAATCATCTTGAAAGTCAGCAGCCTGAGTGTGCAGTTATGGAGGGGCTTGAATGGTGAACCCATGAGAAACATTAGGACTAAATAAAAGCATCATTGGTGCATGATGTACGGGGTAGGAGGGAACACATATTTCAAGCCCTCAATAAAACAAGTCACAACAAGCGACTTTAAACAGTGACGGCTGATCGTGTAACTGTAAAAAAGCAGATATGGCAGAAAGGTAAGCTTTAATGGTGACTGGGGCAAGGCCTTGTTTGACTAAAGACCGCACAAGCAGTAAAACATCATACAAGGGGGTTGAAAGTGGGTTAACATAACTAGAGGAGCACCAAGCAATAGATATGACCCAAAGGCAGTCGTATAGTTTTTGCAGCCAAGATGACATCACAGATCTTGGGAGGCAGATGAAAGGTCTTCAACTGTTCCCACTTAATTTCCATGCATGAAAGCGGAGAATCTGTAGGTTTGGGTGTAGAACCCTGCCCAGATGCTGCAACAAAAACTCCTCCTGGAGAGGCTTCCTGATCGGAGGACAGATGCTCATGCTCAGGAGTTTGGGATACCAAGCTCCCTTTTCCTAGTCTGGAGCCACTAAGATGACTTGGGCCTGTTCCCTCCTGATCTTGAGAACTTGAGACAGGAGCGGTATCAGTGGAAAGCCATACGGGAGTCCTGTATCCAGCCTAAACAGAATGTGTCTCCAAGTGAGAGCCGTTTTGGAAGCTCCAGCTCATAGAACTAAGACATCCTTGCTCCACCTCCAGGTGTAGGCACCATTTGTGATCTGCAAGGCATCAGAGGCTGAGTTTGTCTGCCGTGGCATTCAGAGATCCCACCAGGTGCTGCAGAGCTAAGAAGAAGTATTTTCGCTCCAGCCAGGTACAGAGGTGCAGGACCATTTGACACAGTCCATGACCCCACACTGCCCTGTTTGTGGCAATACCACATGGTGGTAGTGTTGTCACTTAACAACTGAAGCAGCCTTCATTTGATGGATGGAAGGAAGGCTTTGAATGCCAAGCGAATCGCCCTCAGTTCCAGACTAATGTGGAACTGGGACTCCACTAGAGACCAGAACCCTTTGATCTCCACCTCTCCCAAATTGCTGCCCCAAACCGAAAGCAATGGGTCAATCACAACTGTCCACTCTGGTTGGCGAAGCGAGTGGGGTCTGCCGGTAGCCCAGTCGTGGTTTTTGATCCACCACTGGAGATCTTTTGCAGTGTGTAAAAATCTGGATCAGGCCAAGAGATGCTGATTCCCTGATGCTGTGCCACTTGGGACTTGAGGCCCCACTGCAGAGCCGACATGTGTCATGATGGTGCATGAAGCCATCAGGCCCAGCACTCTCAAAGTCAATCCCTCCAAAATCTAGGAGAGGTTGAACATCGTGATCACAGCCCAAATGTCCTGAGCTATTAGCTCTGGAGGGAACTGCACTGCATCCAGAATAGTTCCAATGAAAGAGCAACTGAAACTGAGTCAGGTGTGACTTCAGCATATTGATAGCGAACCCCAGCAAATGGAGAAGGTTTGCTGTAGTCTGGAGTAGTTGGGTGACGACTGCCTGAGGTGAGTCCACCTTCAGCAGCCAGTCAACGAGGTAGGGAAGCCTAAAACACCTAACCTTCGAAGGTGAGCTGCAACGACTACCATCATTTTCGTGAACACCTAAAGGCACTGGTGAGGCTGAAGGAGAGCACAGTGAACTTGAAATGCTTGTGGCCAACCATGACTGCCGGGAATGTCTGTGGTCTTGGAGGACGGAAATGTGAAAATAAGCGTGCTGCAAGTTCAACACTACCATCCAGAGGCCAGGGCAAGCAATGACCTGAGCCAAGGCGAGCATCTTGGTTTTCTCTTTCCACGGAAAACCATTGAGAGGGCAAAGA
The DNA here is from genome assembly GCF_031143425.1 of Pleurodeles waltl. Lineage (NCBI taxonomy): Eukaryota > Metazoa > Chordata > Amphibia > Caudata > Salamandridae > Pleurodeles > Pleurodeles waltl. The sequence continues at coordinate 645,065,307 of NC_090451.1, read as the reverse complement.
TCTAGCACTTTTTAAGGACGAGAAAGTAGTGGAAATAGCAGCCGTGCTACTTCTGGCCCTGGCACCCTCTCAATGGCTCCTTTGGCCAACAGAGCCTGCACTCCTTGATGGAGTATGATGAGATGGACCTCAGTCAGCTTCTCTGGAGACAGTGGGAAAGGGTAGAGGGGTTTCCACAAATGAAAGGGCTCCGTTGAAGCAGGTGGTGTCAGATCCTGCTGCCATCAGAACAACAGTGTTGAGTGGAGGGCTTGCTAAAGAGGCTTGGAGGCTGTATACCTATTCACTGAAAAAAACAAAGGTTAAAGGGAAGTTCTAGTGAGGTGGAAATGTTATTCTTCAAAAATACCATTTTAAACAAACAAAACCACTAAAATTCACCAGTTAGAATTATCTCAACTATAACTCCATCCTAAAGTAACTATAACATGCACCCCGCCATGCACATTTTTGTCATCGACATCATAGAACATATCATGAGTGCTGTAACTTGTGAGGTAATTAGCAGTGCACACGAGGGAGCAAGTTACAGTTAATTTAGGGCCCTAAACCCTCTCCCCTAAAAATAGAACTCGGCCCAAGGGGGATGGGGTTCCCAGGGCCTCAATGAAGCTCAGGGACGGGGATGTACACCTCACTCAATCAATATCGTCCCTAGAGGATAGGGTCCCCGTTGCTTCATAAAGGATCTGGGAGGTTGGCCGCATGCCCCTCCTCAAAAAAACAGTAGCCCCAACCCCTGGGCCTTAGCCCACACCAGGAGGCCTATTTTTAAAAGGGTGGTTGCCTGTCCTTTTATTTTTTTTTTATGGACTACAGATCTGTGCTCATGTTAGAAAGAAAGAAATAAATTTTTGGCTCCCAGCGTGACCTGGGGGTAGCTAGGTATCACTACCCTGCCTCCTGAGTTTTTCCCTACTTTTCACAGGACAGTGGAGCCCTGAGCCCTAAAATGCCTGCTGCTTCATCTTTTTGGTTTTGATTGCAGCCAATCAGATCATATCTTTTGATCTGTTTGATTCATGGACCCTCTGGGTCTCTATATATACATACATATTTAAACCTTAATTTCTCAAAAACTATTGACCACATTTTCACAAATCAAAAGCATGCTTTCTGGACCAAGATATAGCTTTTCGCCAAAGTTGGTGTAATTCCATTCAGCTGTTTATGCTGTATTGCTGTTCAATTTTCCTATGAAAAATTGCTTGGGACAAATGTCTGTTGGGAAACCTCTTATTCTCTGCCCCTGCTTGACAGATCACCCCGGAACATTTCAGGAAGAAGCGGAAGTGGATGAACTGTTTTTGTAAAGTTTCGTGACGATTCATCAAACAGTGCCTAAGTTATAAGCAAAACGAAAAAATTATTTTCCTATGGAAAGGTGGTCCTAACTATTGCCATTAGGACAATAATGGCACCTGAAACCTGTTTTGGCAGGGAGGAAAATAAGCAAGGACACTTTATGGGCACTCAAACAACTCTTTGGAGGAGGTAGCGAAAAATAGCAAACTGGTAATGCCACTCACATGGCACCTCAAGCGGTAAGTCTTGCTACCTATTTGTCGGGCCTACGCTGGGAAGTCTGCGTAGAAATTATGAGGCAGAAACTGAATAAAGCTCGGGCCCTGACTTCGTCTCTGAGAGCATTTATCATACAGAGACCAAATTATGGGCACACCTTTTAATAAAGCTATTTAATACTGGAGGCAAAGGTTATACCCATTGCTAGTCATTTGCTTATAATTGTTTCACTGCACAAGAAAGGCCGTTGAGGGAACCCAGTGGATTATAGGTCAGTTTCTCTACTAGTTGGGGCCTGCAAGATATTTGACTGAGTAATTCTCAATGACCTCCAGGGCTGGACTGACTTGGAGGGTATACTAGCAGGTGTACAAGGTGGCTTCAGCCAGGAAATAAGAACAGTGGAGAAGGCAACGTAGTTACACAGGCTTTGTGTAAAATATGTACAAGTAAAAAAAAAAAGTTCCTTTTTACTTGGAATCCATAGGTCAGCAGGCCATAATCTGTGGCATACATTAGACGACTGAGAATTGAGCAATCTTTACTAGCCAATTTGAAGGGTCTTGTCTTAGAAACAACTGCCTGCGTCCACTACCACTCATTTGGAGAATGTGGCAAAAGCTTTTTAATACCACACTGCGCCCGACAGGGTTGAATTTTAGCCCCACTGTTATTGTAGTTTTTTTTATTTTTTATAATGTTGCCTATTTGGGGGAATCTATTCCTGACGCAGCAAAATTATACAGCACAAAATTCCTAAGTTGCTTTTCGCTGGTGGTGCTGTCCTGCTGCCCTTGACCTATGTCTTGATGTACAAATTGTAGATTTGCTGAATGCTACTTTAAAAACGACCTGAATGAGAAACTCCCAAAAATATATGTTGGGCTGTGAACACCGCCCCTTTCCTAGAAGACAGCTTTTGGTGTGCAATCAGCATCTTCAATGCGTAACCAACTGCAAGGTATTTGCTTCAATAAGAAACTTGATTGGTCATTGCATGCAGCAAAAAGCTAACACTATATTGAGTCAAACTACCAGTGCACTGCTGAGACGCAAACAGAGGATCAGTAGTCATCCGCTCGGCACGATCTTCCAAGTATATAGAAAGATCTAGCCACCTATGGTGCTGAACTCTGGATTTGTACCGAAAAACAGGAGCATCAAGCTTCACTCCCTAGATACCTTTGAATTTTGGGCTAGATATTAGACTCAACGCAGCATGAAAATGTATTGGGTTTGGTTAAATAGAAACCCACCGGCTGCACCATATCTTAGATCCATGCTGGAGATGGTATCCTTCGATGGAGCTGCGGTAAAGTGATGGTCTTGGATTGCTTGCTTTCCGGGTCAGAAAAGACCTGGCTTGGCATTTTCGGGCTGAAATGTTTCCACTGAGGAAGGATCAAGGCAGATTTGCATACGGCTGGGTCTAATCTGAGGTAACACGGTGGGCAAAACAACATAAACAGTGATGCAGCTCGAGTAATTACCAGTGGCTGAGATTTTTTTAAGCATCCCACTCATCATTGTTTGTTTAGTTCAGCAAATTAATAAGCAGCACATTTAAAAAACTGCACCATGGATCTTTGAATTGGTGACTGCCTTAATTGGATCTGATGTAATTGATTAGATTGAGAAGGAAGACTGGCTCCAGGAACTTAGAAAGCAGTTAATGTGGTCAAGGCAGGCTCACTAACAATGAACTGCAACTAACTTACTTTTAAAGAAACTATCATCTCTGAGCCATATTATGATTAGATCCAATCTGAAGGCACAACACACTTTATTTTTAAAACTTAGGTCTGGCACCCTCTCTACTACAGTTTATTAATATTAGGGTTTTATAGAGCGTATAGCTACCCGCAATGGGTTTCTCGGCGCTATACCTCTCACAGTACCTCCTCAAGTAGTAATGAGATGCTTGTTCAGAACAGCCAACGGTTTAGCTGTTTATGAAAGGTAGAAAGAGGCTGACAAGATCTCAGTGACAGTGGAATCGAGTTCCACAATTTGGGACCTCAACTGGAGAATGGACGGCCTCCTTGATGGGCCCTTCCTACTCTAGGAACTGACAAAAAATTTAGAACTGCTAGAGCGTAGGGAGTGACATAGTTTATATGGTGACACCAAGCATCTGAGATACGGAGGACCCGTATTTGACAATAGTCTGTGTGTATAGCATAAAGCTTTGAAATTAATTATTTTTTTGACAGGTAGCCAGTGAAGCTCGTGCAAAAGCTTGGATGTGGAGGTAAGTCTAGGAAGCTTTAGAAGAAGCATTGTGGCAGCATTTTGGACTAGCTGCAGTTGCTTAAGTGCACCCTTACAAACACCCAGATAGAGAATGTTGCCATAATCCAGTCTTTAGATGATCAAAGCCTGTATCACTGTTCTTTGCACTGAAGCCGGAAGCCAACTAAGAATCTTTCTTAACCATCTGTGAATTCCAAAGCATGTAGCCACTAGCTTAGTGATCTGGCTGTTCATTAAAAGTTTATCTAGCCAGATGCCCAGATTCTTAACAGCCGGCACTGGAATAGGACATGCCCCAAGAATCGTAGGCCACGAATGGGGTTCCCAGACATGAGGCTGGTTGCCCACCAACAAAATCTGGGTCTATTCATTGTGCAATTTGCAGTGGTTAATGGTCACCCAGGCCGACACTTTTGACAGGCAGATGTTCAAAGCACTATATTCTGGTTTTCCTGAGCTGACAAAGAGAACACAATCTGGGTATCATCAGCGTATGAGAAAAGATTAAGACCGCAGCTTCCTACAATATCAGCCAGAGAACATGCATAGATATTAAACAGAGTTGGACTGAGGGTAGAACCCTGCAGTATGCCACAAGATAGAGGATAGATCTGTGAACATTGCTGTTTTTATAACATAAAGCGATGCCACGCACACCTGTTTCTTCTAGTCTTTGCAAGAGTAGGTTGTGAGTAACTGTATCAAAGGCGGCACTTAGGTCCAATAAAATCAGAGAAGCACTTTACAGGGCAAAGAGGGAGAGGTGAGTCTTAAGCAGACATCATTGTGACTGCAATCTTGCAGCAGGGAAGGCGTATCACACTTTATGCTGTATATAGCTGTTTGACTGAAATGGCTACTGCCTCTGCTTAAAAACTTTTGATAAACTCTGTTGAGGTGCTTACTCTTTGTTACAAACCAGATGCTTCCATGACCTGTATTTCTTTAGGATTCTGCATATGATCTGTTTAGCTTATCAAGGGGGGGTGTTAGGAGCAACACCATACTGTAAGGCTTCGTCTTAAGTTATTGGTTGTTTGCGTTGCCTGCACTTTATGCAACATGGACATTATTTAGAGGTTGCCAATGGTTGCAGCTTTGACCTCTGGACTACAGCTTGCTACCCCTGTCAGACTTCTTGCGACCCCCGTCTTCGAAATTAAATCTGTTTTATTCTGTGTTTTTTTACTCTGCTTGTTATCACACCAAGACTTTGAAAGACACATTTTGAACATTTAAGACCCTTACTGAACCCCTGGGTGAAGTGTCTGGTTTCATCCATTAAAAATGTTTGCAGGACGCTGTGCTTACAGAAACAGCACCAAATCAAGCATTTCCCACTCGGGTGAACTCACCCATATCTAGCGAGTACAGATAGACTGGTTTTGTTATACAGGGCGTCAGTGGACCTGCATCAAGTGCAACAAGTGATGTTTGTTCGGGAGCAGTAGTTGGAAGAGATTTTAACTAGTTTTGAAACTGCACCGGAAACAAGTACTTGCACAAAATTGGCTACTAAGTAAAGTAGGTCTGACCAAACTCTAGTCTATGCTGATGGCTTTTCATGATTGCTCTACGGGCACATCATCACGGCAGCTTGACAATATGTGGTGTATAACTAAAGCGCACACTCATCTATTTGGGTATACCTTCCGGTTTTTCGATATCACTCATTGTAATTTTTATTTTAATGGCGTCTGTTTTGTTAATGACACCAGAGTCAATGATCATGTGACATCACTTCCTATGAAATCACCAGGGTCACACTCAAATGATGTTAGTTCCCATTTTATCACCAGGTCAAAGGGGCATGTGATGTCACTTCTGCTACCCCTGGCATTTTGGTAAATCGACACCTAAGTCTTTGTTTGCAAAACCGCAGAAGCCTCACAGGGGAGAGTAGATGTCCTTGTTTTAGGTGTTGAGCAAACGCACATAAGGTACAGAAATGATCTACGTATTGCAAAGGATTATGTTTATTTTTTTTATCTGTTTGTACTGTTTTAGGATTTGTTGAAGGATACTGTTTGTTGTTGATATTATGGTATTATTGTATTTTAAGTCACAGACGACATCAGAACCCTGATGGACAACGGTGAAACAGTCGCCCTCATTCTTCTTGACCTCTCGGCTGCCTTTGACACCGTCTGTCACCGTACCCTAATCACCCGCCTCCGCTCCACCGGGATCCAAGACCAGGCCCTGGACTGGATCGCCTCCTTCCTCGTAAACCGCTCCCAAAGAGTCTACCTCCCTCCGTTTCGCTCAGAACCCACTGAGATCATCTGCGGCGTACCTCAAGGCTCATCACTCAGCCCGACACTCTTCAATGTCTACATGAGCCCCCTCGCTAACATCGTACGCAAGCACGACATCATCATCACCTCCTACGCCGACGACACCCAACTTATACTCTCCCTCACCAAGGACCCCGCCAGCGCCAAGACCAACCTACAAGAGGGTATGAAGGACGTCGCAGATTGGATGAGGCTCAGCCGCCTAAAGCTGAACTCTGAAAAAACTGAAGTCCTCATCCTCGGCAACACCCCGTCCGCCTGGGACGACTCCTGGTGGCCCACGGCCCTCGGCACCGCACCGACCCCCGCAGACCACGCCCGCAACCTCGGCTTCATCTTGGACCCCCTTCTCACCATGACCAAGCAAGTCAACGCCGTGTCCTCCGCCTGCTTCCTCACCCTCCGCATGCTCCGCAAGATCTTCCGCTGGATCCCCGCCGACACCAGAAAAACCGTGACCCACGCCCTCGTCACGAGCCGCCTGGACTACGGCAACACCCTCTACGCTGGGACCACCGCCAAACTCCAAAATCGCCTGCAACGCATTCAAAACACCTCAGCCCGCCTCATCCTCGACGTACCCCGCAACAGCCACATCTCCGCACACCTGAGACACCTGCATTGGCTCCCAGTCAGCAAAAGGATCACCTTCCGACTTCTCACCCACGCACACAAAGCCCTCCACGACAAGGGACCGGAATACCTCAACAGACGGCTCAACTTCTACGTCCCCACCCGCCCCCTCCGCTCCTCTGGCCTCGCACTCGCCGCCGTCCCTCGCATCCGACGCTCTACGGCGGGTGGGAGATCTTTCTCCTTCCTGGCGGCCAAGACCTGGAACTCCCTCCCCACCAGCCTCAGGACCACCCAGGACTACTCCGCTTTCCGGAGACTCCTAAAGACCTGGCTGTTCGAGCAGCGATAACCACCCCCTTTGTCCCTAGCGCCTTGAGACCCGCACGGGTGAGTAGCGCGCTTTATAAATGCTAATGATTTGATTTGATTTGATATTTTATGTCAAGAGTTGAACACAATTACTTTATGACTTAGTCTGACTTAGTCTAACCAATTTTGTAAAATATCGTTTTTGAAATCAAATCTGCTTCTGCAAAGATATTGGCCAAATATGTACTTTAAGCAATCAATGCCCACTTTTCTTACCATATCCCTTCGTGTCCAGTGCGTCACTTCCGCCCCAGACATGCTGGCTAGTTTTTCCTACATGCCCACTGCTCCTGACTCCGGTCCTCTAACTCGTTCACTGTTCCTATTTCAGCTGGTGGCTTTGTGTTGCTTACTACTAAATCTCACATGTTGTCACCCACTGCAGATTTAAATTCATTATCATTTTATTCCATTTGATGGCGCTGTTGTACAGTAATAAATCACTCCGTCCCAGCATATGTGGGTGTTTCTAAACAATAAATAAAGCATATGCCGGCGGGTGGTGAGGCAATAATTCGTCCCTCATTTCCTCTATTTCAGCAGAAGGAAATATCTTTCCGCAATAACTTAGCTGTTTCACAGATGCAGAATCATCTTGTAGGCAATCATTCTTATCGCTTTCCACAGAAGCTGCTTATTAACATTAATTCTTGTTAGTCCAGTGCATGAATCGATTTTGCAGCAATAACTGTCATTTCAGCAGATGGTGGTGTTACACAGCTATAATTCTGATGTTATGTTATTGCAGCAGATGGCTTTACGTTTTGGTGGGGCGACTAATGTTTCATTGCAGTGCATCTCTGTTTCCCAGTTTAATGCTTGGTTTACTCCAGCAGGTGGCGCTGTTTCCAATCATTGAGCGTAAGTGGCACTGTTTGCCAGCCTTGGCAAATGGGGCAAGGAATGTATGGATATGAATGTAAATGTATGTAAATTGCATGTGCATGTAAATATGTGTAAATGTGCCGTTTTAATGTAGCACTGGAGTGCTTGAGGTTAGCTGATTTCTGAGTGCTTCTAAGTTTGCTCGATAAGGGATATTTTTAGAACGGCGGAAAACATTTGTTTTCCAGAGGGCAAGCGGAGATTACAAGTTTGGTCTCCAGGTTCCGCAGCCAAAAATGTAGAGACTAACATCTCTCCTACAGGTACAAACATCCCGTGTTCATTCCCTCTTCTGGTTATAGGTAGAAAAGGCGGGAGTATGAGTTGACCAAGTGAACGCTGTCAATCATTGCAGCATCCGGCTGTCCCGTTCCCCTGAAGTCCCTCTCAGGTTTACATAAATGTCAGACTTTTACCCAATATTTACAGCTGGGAGAAACAAAGGTGTGAGCCATGGCTTTGGGACACAGTCTATGGGAAGGATGTTGGCCATCCGGTTGGTCCAAATAATGACTACAGAACATCGTGGGGCCAACAACAGCCTCCTACACAAAGTATTTTTAAAGGATTTGTGTGTTACTCCTTCCAAAGTTGTGAAATTATTTTTGCTTCACTCATTGTAACGCAGTTTGAGCAAAGTTTCCACCTCATTAGTGACAGTTTACGGGCACTGGAAATATGTGGCAATTCATCTTTTGGAAAGGGCATTCCACTGCCCTGCAACACGTGTCACTACATTTTTGTTAAACTTTTGATGTGATTGAGCGAGAAAAGTTGTTTTGGTGGGGTTCAATCTGCAACTTTTGATGCAGATGATGGATTGTGTGGCAAATGCAGAACATCCACAATTATGCGGAAAACGAATAGCATATTTCCAGTGTTTTTGTTTATGTGTGACTTACTCACAGATCCGGGTCACAGAAAACCTGTTGTAGATTAGTACTGTAGACCTTGTAAAAAAACATGGTTCGGTCACGTGAAACTCTTAGAGAGCAGCGGCGTAACTAAACTTGATGGGGCCCCCCTTCCAAGTACATGAAGGGGCCCCGTCTCCGGAGTCACTCGGGAGGCCTCAGGCCAGTGTACTGTGCTGAGGGGGGCCCATGGAGCTCAGTGCCCTCCCCGCACTGCAGAGGCCTTTGTTACGCTCCATTTAGAGAGAAGCCCGGGCATCATCTCTATGGATAACCATGTGGTGAAACCTGATTTATGATATCGCTTCCTGGGTAGCAGACCACTTGCTACCTTCAGAAGCTGCCCAGACTTCCCCAGCAGCTGACAGTGGCACTAATACCTACAGGAAAAGCTTCCCTCTACTCCACAGCAGACTCTTTCTGTAATTAGAGTCGGATTGGAACAGGAAATAGGCCCAGGCACCAAAATAAGTGTCCGCCGTTAGTGTGTTTGAAAGCTACAAAAGTGGTCCATGTCTGCAAATTGGGGCAGTTGTGAACTTGTAAAGACGCGTTGTAGAGATGTTTTTCAAGGCACTGAAAGAAGACTGCATAGATTTGAGGTTGTTGCAGGCGATGTTTGTTTTCACGTCAGGGAAATTAACAGTAAAACCCGGTCCATCAGACCATAAACTGTTTACAGTTAAAAAATGTCCCACACTCTAGCCTGTCATGCCTGAAGGCCCTATAGGCCAGTCCGACCTTGTCTGTAATACACCTGTAGGGCTGCCTTCCAATTAGGGGTAAGTTTGCAAGATAGTGCTTCATGTGCACCAGGTGCCTTTTTGGCTGAACACCAGCCAAACCACCTGTGTGGAGCCCTACCTAAGCGAAAGCGCACAATGCACCTCCTCCAGGAAGGAAATTGATGTAAGAACCTCTGAGGTAATGCGCTTCTGTGTGCCTTGGGAGTTGTGCTGTTGTCTTATGGGCTGACGTCATGTGCTTGAGTGTGTAAGAACAGAACCTTGAAGGGCTGAGCTTGGCTCTGGGGACAGCAAGTGATGCTCACCGGTGCGGCCAATGAGACAGTCCCATGGGGCACCAACCCTGGCATGCTCGGCATAGGCTAACATTGCCCCTTAATGAGGGTGGGGGGAACAACCTTGTTAGTCCAGGGCTCCCCATCTGAGAGGAATGACCTACCACTCTGCAGGCCACCCTGGACGGCCAAATGATCGGCCCTCTTGATTCACTGGTGGGCAGATTTCTTGAGGCCCGCCATGTATTTGGGAGAGAATTTCACTCATTATGGAGAGCTGACTGTGGGAATATGGTAGACAAAATTTAGTTGGGCCAAAATATCGAAGCTACTTACCTTTGTATATTTACCTTCACAATACTTTGGTCCTCTATAGATAAGTCTTTGATGCTTTGTCCCCACGATGTTCTGTAGTAAATATTTGGAGAATCATTACTAAGGTCTACCAACCGCATGGGCAACATCCTTCCCATAGCCTGTGTCCCAAAGCCATGGCTCACACCCTTGTTTCTTCCAGCTGTAAATCTTGGGTACTAGTCTGACATTTATGTAAACTTGAGAGGGACATTAGGGGGACGAGACAGGCGGATGCTGCAATGATTGACAGCGTTCACTTTGTCAATTTTCATTCCCGCCTTTTCTACCAATAAGCAGAAGAGGAAGTGAAGACAGGATGTTTGTACCTGTAGGAGGGATGATGTTTGTTACAACTCTCACTCAGACAAATCTGTGAGCCTTTTGCTCACATAGCCACTGCACCTAGAAGGAGGTCTGTGGCTTATGTGCCTCATTCCACATTTCACTGGCAAAAGCAACCGGAGTCACTGGTAACGCTGATGGCCTGAGGTCACTTCCCCCTATTTCGCCAATGACGCCCTTAAGCAGCATGAAGAAAATGGTAGGATTTGCCCACCATGCACTAATGAGCCAGTTGCCACTGCTACTGTTTTGTGTCTGATTGAACTGAAGTAGATGTGTCTAAGGGTGGTTGGTCAATGGGTAGGCTTGTGTGGTCTTAAAGATAACCCAGGGACTGACCTTGAAGGAACTTGTGCTTATGCATATCTTGATCTATCACACGTTACACTATCTTTAAGTTAACAAGGTACACCCAGGGGACACATTGCCAGTGACAAGATGCCACCTTGGTGATCACTGCTTGGCAGTGCTCAGTTCTTTTCTTACCAATAATTTCTCTCATGCACCCTTAAAGAAATAGAAAATTATCTGACTGGTTTGGGGACACAGATTCTAACAGCCTCAGGTCATATTTAGTCATTAAGGGCCATATGTACGAAAGCTTTTTCCCATAGACACAAAATGGGTAAAATCCTTTGGTACATCTGGCCCTAAGTTCTCACGCAGGATAAAGAAACCCCTTTCCAGCGGGCTCTCAGAGCTTTTGGCAGATATATTTAATTTCCTATTTCACAAGAATTACCCTCTCAAAGAAGTATTTCCTTCACACCACTGGTCTTAAATGTGACGTCTGCAGCTCAAGATGATTTACAAATGTTGTATTATCCCCTTAGAAAAATGTACATTCAAAATGTATCTGAAAATACATAGACATATAAAAAATAACATGAATGCTTCACCAACAAACTCAATAAAATCAGATTTATTTTGCCCACATTCGCAAACTCTCTGAACTGAAGGCCTTTCAAGGGAGGACGTTTTATTTATGCATGCTATCACAGAGATAAGTTGGTTCTAAGAATTGAATGTGTTGTTTAATTTCTGATGCTATTTCCCTTCCATCTGGGTTTAGGTAGCTCCGTTATCTGCACTGCATAGCGCCTAGTCTGCCCTTTGTTTCACATCTCAGCGCTATTGGTAGTCTGGAGATAAATCTCCAGACATTTCTGAGACTTTCATCACGTACAGGAACCTGATTCGACTTGAGAAGATGGGCTGTCTGTAATGCCCAGTGATAGCTCATTGTGTCAACTTCAGTGAGTTGTGTGTAACTTTTCTCTGTGTTAGATGTGGTACTATCTGTGTGTAAGAGAACTGAGGGTGAGTAGTATCGCTTGGTGTCATAATAGCCATTTAATGGCACATTGGGTTGTGTGGGGGATGTATCTATATTTTGCACACTTTCTTTCACAGTCATGTCTCCAGCCCCAATGCCTATGAGACACTAGATACATTCTGTCATGCACATGTCAGGCATGCTCAGAGATTCTGTATTGGATGCTCTAAGGACTGCCTTTAATTGGCGGTTGTTTGTTGCTTATGCTGTAATTGTAGGAGGCTGGACTGGCTTGTAGTGAGTACCAAGGGGTACTTGCACCTTGCACCAGGCCCAGTTATCCCTTATTAGTGTATAGGGTGTCTAGCAGTTTAGGCTGATAGATAATGGTAGCTTAGCAGAGCAGCTTAGGCTGAACTAGGAGACGTGTGAAGCTACTACAGTACCACTTAGTGTCATATGCACAATATCATAAGAAAACACAATACACAGTTATACTAAAAATAAAGGTACTTTATTTTTATGACAATATGCCAAAGTATCTTAGAGTGTACCCTCAGTGAGAGGATAGGAAATATACACAAGATATATATACACAATAGCAAAAATATGCAGTATAGTCTTAGAAAACAGTGCAAACAATGTATAGTTACAATAGGATGCAATGGGGAAACATAGGGATAGGGGCAACACAAACCATATACTCCAAAAGTGGAATGCGAACCACGAATGGACCCCAAACCTATGTGACCTTGTAGAGGGTCGCTGGGACTATTAGAAAATAGTGAGAGTTAGAAAAATAACCCTCCCCAAGACCCTGAAAAGTGAGTGCAAAGTGCACTAAAGTTCCCCTAAGGACAAAGAAGTCGTGTTAGAGGAATAATGCAGGAAAGACACAAACCAGCAATGCAACACTGTGGATTTCCAATCTAGGGTACCTGTGGAACAAGGGGACCAAGTCCAAAAGTCACAAGCAAGTCGGAGATGGGCAGATGCCCAGGAAATGCCAGCTGCGGGTGCAAAGAAGCTTCTACTGGACAGAAGAAGCTGAGGTTTCTGCAGGAACGAAAGGGGCTAGAGACTTCCCCTTTGGTGGACGGATCCCTCTCGCCGTGGAGAGTCGTGCAGAAGTGTTTTCCCGCCAAAAGAACGCCAACAAGCCTTGCTAGCTGCAAATCGTGCGGTTAGCGTTTTTGGACGCTGCTGAGGCCCAGGAGGGACCAGGAGGTCGCAAATTGGACCAGCAGAGAGAGGGGACGTTGAGCAAGACAAGGAGCCCTCTCTGGAGCAGGTAGCACCCGGAGAAGTGCCAGAAACAGGCACTACGAGGATGCGTGAAACGGTGCTCGCCGAAGTTGCACAAAGGAGTCCCACGTCGCCGGAGACCAACTTAGAAAGTCGTGCAATGCAGGTTAGAGTGCCGTGGACCCAGGCTTGGCTGTGCACAAAGGATTTCCGCCGGAAGTGCACAGGGGCTGGAGTAGCTGCAAAGTCGCGGTTCCCAGCAATGCAGCCCAGCGAGGTGAGGCAAGGACTTACCTCCACCAAACTTGGACTGAAGAGTCACTGGACTGTGGGGGTCACTTGGACAGAGTCGCTGGATTCGAGGGACCTCGCTCGTCGTGCTGAGAGGAGACCCAAGGGACCGGTAATGCAGCTTTTTGGTGCCTGCGGTTGCAGGGGGAAGATTCCGTCGACCCACGGGAGATTTCTTCGGAGCTTCTGGTGCAGAGAGGAGGCAGACTACCCCCACAGCATGCACAAGCAGGAAAACAGTCGAGAAGGCGGCAGGATCAGCGTTACAGAGTTGCAGTAGTCGTCTTTGCTACTATGTTGCAGGTTTGCAGGCTTCCAGCGCGGTCAGCAGTCGATTCCTTATCAGAAGGTGAAGAGAGAGATGCAGAGGAACTCGGATGAGCTCTTGCATTCGTTATCTAAAGTTTCCCCAGAGACAGAGACCCTAAATAGCCAGAAAAGAGGGTTTGGCTACTTAGGAGAGAGGATAGGCTAGCAACACCTGAAGGAGCCTATCACAAGGAGTCTCTGACGTCACCTGGTGGCACTGGCCACTCAGAGCAGTCCAGTGTGCCAGCAGCACCTCTGTTTCCAAGATGGCAGAGGTCTGGAGCACACTGGAGGAGCTCTGGACACCTCCCAGGGGAGGTGCAGGTCAGGGGAGTGGTCACTCCCCTTTCCTTTGTCCAGTTTCGCGCCAGAGCAGGGCTAAGGGGTCCCCTGAACCGGTGTAGACTGGCTTATGCAGAATTGGGCACCTTTGTGCCCAACAAAGCATTTCCAGAGGCTGGGGGAGGCTACTCCTCCCCTGCCTTCACACCATTTTCCAAAGGGAGAGGGTGTCACACCCTCTCTCAGAGGAAGTTCTTTGTTCTGCCATCCTGGGCCAGGCCTGGCTGGACCCCAGGAGGGCAGATGCCTGTCTGAGGGGTTGGCAGCAGCAGCAGCTGCAGTGAAACCCCAGGAAGGGCAGTTTGGCAGTACCAGGGTCTGTGCTACAGACCACTGGGATCATGGGATTGTGCCAACTATGCCAGGATGGTATAGAGGGGGCAATTCCATGATCATAGACATGTTACATGGCCATATTCGGAGTTACCATTGTGAAGCTACATATAGGTAGTGACCTATATGTAGTGCACGCGTGTAATGGTGTCCCCGCACTCACAAAGTTCAGGGAATTGGCTCTGAACAATGTGGGGGCACCTTGGCTAGTGCCAGGGTGCCCTCACACTAAGTAACTTTGCACCTAACCTTTACCAGGTAAAGGTTAGACATATAGGTGACTTATAAGTTACTTAAGTGCAGTGTAAAATGGCTGTGAAATAACGTGGACGTTATTTCACTCAGGCTGCAGTGGCAGGCCTGTGTAAGAATTGTCAGAGCTCCCTATGGGTGGCAAAAGAAATGCTGCAGCCCATAGGGATCTCCTGGAACCCCAATACCCTGGGTACCTCAGTACCATATACTAGGGAATTATAAGGGTGTTCCAGTAAGCCAATGTAAATTGGTAAAAATGGTCACTAGCCTGTTAGTGACAATTTGGAAAGAAATGAGAGAGCATAACCACTGAGGTTCTGGTTAGCAGAGCCTCAGTGAGACAGTTAGGCACCACACAGGGAACACACACATATAGGCCACAAACTTATGAGCACTGGGGTCCTGACTAGCAGGGTCCCAGTGACACATACCAAACATACTGAAAACATAGGGTTGTCACTATGAGCACTGGGCCCTGGCAAGCAGGATACCAGTGAGACAGTGAAAACACCCTGACATACACTCACAAACAGGCCCAAAGTGGGGGTAACAAGGCTAGAAAGAGGCTACTTTCTCACAGTAATGCACTGGGAAAACGTAGTTTCTCTTTACCCTGATGCAAGAGACTATTTGTGACTTTCTTAAAGAATATCATAAATCCAAAAATATGCCGGCAGCCTTGGTCTACTTTGCATTACTTTTAAGTGCAGTTCATAGTGTATTGCGGGCTGTGACAACAACGCTGAATGAGAATATCTCCATTATTTCAGTGTTTGACAATATCGAATATTAAAACACTAGTCCTGGGGGAAAACCAGTGCTTAATTTGAGCCGGTGGTTTCCGTTGCAGGGTACCAGTACTTATTTTTGAGGGCTGGCACTTATTTTTCTCACTCAAGCATTTACTGCAAACAAAAGGCACATGGAAAAGACGGAGGAAGAAAAAAACTGAAAAGCGTCACAATGGGAGTAAGCAGAAAGCTGTAAGAGTGAGTGGAAGGGCAGGGAGTGGTTTTAAGAGGATTAAAGAGGCCCCAGATGATTCAGGACCACCCTTCCTAAGTATTCTGTATTCACACATTTAATTGCAGCAGCCGCATGTTTCAGAGGAGAGCTTTGGTTGCCAGATGTTTTTATTTACAAATTAAGCACTGGGGAAACCATAAAGGTGAGAGATGTAATTGCATTTCGCCCACTTTGCCACTTTAGGCAGAGACCAGCCACATTTAAATCAGCCTTGGGCCTGTCTCCAGTAGGTACAGTCCACCCCGAAATGCCACACCAGGTCCCATCTTAAGTGAAGTCAAGCTACCCTAGATCCGTTTCAACCTACATACGCCTTGTTTGTTTGAGTCCAGTTGCACATTCAGCATAGTAATTCTGCAGGACTCAGTTTTACGATAACAGGCAACACTATTTTGAATCAGGTCCCTGCTTACAGGAACAATGTATTATTCAATCAGGACTCTGTTTTGCAGTACCAGTGGTGAGCCATATATTGGTCTCTGTCTTGAATTCGAGTATTGCAATAGCAGCGTCCCACAGACCAACATTGCACAACAGCGATTATCCATTTCTGGTAGCCAGTATCTATGAGGAATAGGTTCATCATTTTCACATTTCTCAAATTGTAGAATGTGTCCTGGAATATTTGAATATGCTGGAATCAAGGGAAAGAAGCTGCAAAACATGGCGCATCCAGAGGTATTAAAGTAAAACTGCACCCCCTTCTGGAACGAGTCAGATATTACTGCATAGAACAGCACCATCTGCTGGATTGGGAAAAAGATTGCGGTTACAAAGATTCATGAACCGGAAACAAATGTTACATGAAATGGAGCAATCTGCTTGAACAAAGCACATAATTACATATGGCTAAAAGTGAATAACAGGGGTGTTTTTCCCTGAGGAGTTCTAAGAGACATCAAATAGACAAGGAGGGTGAAGCTGAAGGTGTACATGATGTCACTGAGAAACCCATAGTGAAAGCATCCCCATTCTTCAGTTTTTACTCATCTATACATTTATGCTATGTATGGCCCTCAAAACCATCTGGTCTTGCTTGCAGCTGTTACGCAGGGGCAGAGGAGTAATGAAGTAGCAGTAGTGTGATCAACTTCATCAGCTTCTCTTTCCCAAGCGACATCATAGCAGTGAACAACCAGATTTAGAGTCTTGTATTCACATAGAGGCTTCCGACTGAAGCTTACATAACAAAGTAATCTTCGCTAAGACGTAAAAAGAAATGATTTATGCTTAATGCCCACTACAATTGCTCTGTATAGCAACGAAAAGGGAAATAGGTCTGAAATGACAATTTTAACTCTATAAATGGTGACTTTTCCCTCTACTCTCTCACGACAGGGGTGTGGCTACAATTGGTACAACAGATGCAGTAGCACCAGGGCGCGAGCCGCGAGGGGCACATTGAACAGTGACAGTGCTTTATTTTACTACCTCAACAGCAGTCAAAGTGGCCATTTTCCTTACTCACACCAGGGCCCATGACAATCTTGCTACCCTACTGGGTATGGAATGGCCCATTTGTGTTAAGGTAATGAATAAATAGGATCTGATTCTTTTCCTGCTGTGGTGTCCTATGACCAGCTAGATTTCAGATTTTATTGTCTGGGTTGTCAGCGCACCTTTGATCAGACAATTGTGAGAGCATCATTAGGGAGGGATTTTTTTTCTCTGCCACATTTTGGGAGACAGGAGTACATGTTTTGTGGGGGCAGAAGTTGTGGTCTTCCACCAAAAATGTGCTTGCCCTACACACAGCTGTGCTCATTTTGTTTATTTCTCCAGCTGCCTAAACTTAAACAATCAGGGGCACACACATCACACTGGAGTGCTATTAAAGGACCTCTTGTAGCAAGATCATTTTTGGTGTTATTCTCTGCCAGCATCACAGATGGGAAGAGGGCAGTCATTAACCTACAGGGATTTTTAGGTCTGGCTTGACAGTGCTGCTGACACCTGATAATTTAACCTATATCAATGAGAATCTATTCCCATACTATTTATTTGTAATGCTTCACAATACCATACAATATTCCTCTAAAACCAGACCTATTGCCATTGTCAATGCTTGTTAAAAGTAGTGTAATGATCAGTGTTGGTAAAAAAAGATCCCCTTCTACTGAACGGGATACACCTTGCCAGCATCAGCAATATCTGATGGGCAAGGACTGGATTTATTACTGTCAGACGGTGTGTCTACTTCTGGAATTAGGGAAAGCACTTAGCCAAAAAGCATATCCAATCAGTGAGTTCATGTTTTTAGTCAGCACCTTTTATGAGAACATTGCTGGAAGAAAGTGCACTTCTCTCTAATAAATTAAGAATGAGTTTTATTAAATCGAACATGATCAAAATTTAAATGTAAAACTTGTATTTGTGTAACTTGTGGGTAGGCATCCAAAAATCTACAACTTTGGAATTCTACACTTGCAAACGAAGTTTGGGCATCCTAGGCTTTTCTGGGAATGGTACCCTAATTAGCATAATAAGACCATTGCCTTTCGAAAATGGTTTGACGGGGGCAGGTGCTGAGGTTTTTTTTCTTTATTTTTTTTGTTTATTTTGATGCTGTTTCTGTCTGTCACACAAGTATTGAAGTCTTTTGGAGTCCTTTTGAGATAAATAGTTTTACACATGGACGAAGGAAAATCTGATATTATTTATATTATTGATCACTTCCGCCCTGCCAAAAAAGGTGCTAGCAGGATCCTTCCTCTTCCTCACTGCCTTGATTGTGCCCTCCACTCCCCTCCTCTTGGCTGGTTGCTCGAGGGCCTTGCACTCACACTCGTTCCTCTATAGCTCCTGTTCATTGGCAAGCCTACGTCCAGTGGGGCTCTGGTGACGTTTAAGTGCCAATGTTTGTGACACAGAACAACGCTTTGTTGCAGAGGGGCTTCTAGGTGCTGATGAGAGCGTTATTAATTGTATTGTATTGTATTGTATTGTAATCGTATTTATATAGTGCTTACTACCCCTGACAAGGCGTCGAAACGCTTTTCGATGAGTAGCACGCTACTCTGGAACCCAACAAGAATTAGTGATGGATTAGTATAGTTAAATAATGAGTACAGTTTTAGCATTATTATGCGTTAATTTGAGCCGCGGATATGAGAGTTTGTTAGTTAGATTGACTGGAGTAATGGAGGGGTGGAGGAGAAAAGAAATCCAGAAATGTTAATTGGGAGTATAACCTTCATTTACTCAACCCAAAGGCTTGGGATGAGTAAAGGGGGGTGGAGGGGGAAGAGTATGTGGAAGGGTTAGGGAGAGCATAGTAGCAGGGTGAGATAAATGCAGGAGAATTTAGTAGGGTTGTGTGGGAGGTCACAGTAGTAGAGTGAGGTTTGGTGAGTTAGATGTGAAAGTGGAGGGAAGAGCTTAGGCAGAGATATTTAGGAGATGAAAGTGGTAGAAGGGATTTGGGATGAGTCAGAGTGAGAATGGAGGATAGTTTGATAGAGACATGACATAAGAGTAGATAAGTGATAAGATAAGAGCAGGAATTCATAGATATCTAGTATAACAACCCACCCAGGAGCCATGTAATGATCTACGAACATGCCAAGCACAGAAACAACATATACACATATATATATATATATATATATATATATATATATATATATATATATATATATATATATATACACACACACAGACATATACATGAATACACACACATATGCACATACAATACATAATTAGAAACATGGGTAAAAAATACTTAGTCAAACAGGTTTAAAGAGTGTGTGTGTATTTTATTGTTATGACATAGTAGCAATACATATTTTCTAAAGAAACTAAATAAATAGAAATATACATATAATCTGAAAAAATATTTATCAACATAGGCATATGCAGTTCATAGTTGTTTGAATGAGGTGGTTATGAAGGAAAGAGGCAACTCTTGAGTAGTTTTCTGAAGACAAGAAAGTTATCTGTGGCTCTTATAGTTGAGGGTAATGAATTCCATAGTTTGGCTGCTTGGACGGAGAAGGATGTACCACCTACAGTCTTTTTCTTGTATGGTGGTGTTCTAAGGCGGGGTGCCAATCTTGAGCGGAGGGTTCTTTGTTGGATGTATTTGGTAATTTTCTTTCTGATAAAAAGCGGTCCTGTTCCATGTATAGCTTTTTGGGTGATACAAAGCATCTTGAAAGTGCATCTTCTGGCAACGGGTAACCAGTGTAGTGCTCTCAGGGCAAGGGAGATGTGGGCTTGCGGCTTTATATGTAATAGTAGCCTGGCTGCAGAATTTTGGATACGTTGTAGTTTTTTTCATAACAGATAGAGATGATCCATGGTAGAGGCTATTGGCATAATCCAGTTTGGATCCCTAGAGAGGTCTCCAGGGAACTGAACTGTCTAATACTGGATCTCCAACGGCACGGCAAAAGATGTAGAGTAAGCTAATCCACACTAAGAAGGGTAAGGGAAAAGCATGGTCTGGAGGCACCTGATTTGGAGCTGTACTATTCGGCCGCACAACTATAACATGCGGTGCACTGGCTGGATGGGCAACAACACTGGGAGAGGACCTTGTTGGGGGAAGGGTCCCATTGGAACGACCAGTTAGGGGAGCTGCTGATGAAGGGCAGAGTGCCCCACACGATTCCCCATGTAATCAGTCTTTTGCGTAGAATATTGGAGAGAACCGTAGTAAGGGTTCTTAAGAGAATGCCTTATGCCCTAGATATGGATATCTGGATGCTGTTCCCCTTTGTACAAATGAAGCATACTATGACGGTGACCTGATGGCAGGAAGGAGGTTCCATAACATTTTCTGACCTGTACCCTGTATGTAGATTTATGACATTGCAAGAGGTGTAGGAGTGGTTTAATCTGAGTACAGGGCACTTTCTACAATATGCAAAAAGTGCTGCATTAGCTAGACAATTATGGCTCACACTCCGGAAGGCACCAGCACCGACTCAAACACTAGTCACACTACTTGCGATGGCGGACGGGGGGGACGCAAGCTCATAACCCATTGGTACAGGACACTGCGCTCTGAGAGGAGAGTACATCCCCTACCAATGGAAAGTACTTGGCAACATCACATTGGAGATTCATTGTCTCCACAGGATTGAAAAAAAATACATAAAGGCATGAGGGAAGTGGCAGCATGCATCCTCTTTAAGCTAATTCAATGTATACTTTTATACATATGGCCTATCTAATCCCCAAGCGCAGGCATGCTATATATCTCTTGAGGGATCAGAACTGCTTGACGTGTAAGGAGGAATGTGCTGATATCATTCATACAACATGGTATTGCCCTTTGCTACAGGATTATTGGGTGGAGGTCCTCATTCAGCTGAAGGTGGCCATAGGATGGGAAATCAAGTTGACAATGGAAAAATGCCTGTTGGGACTTTTCCCACAGAATCCGAAAAAGAGGTTTAGTGGGTGTTACACTATGCTAGGCCTAACAGTTGCAAAGCGATGCACTCCGATCCAGTGGTTGAGTCACAGGGCCCCAACGAGGGAAGCGTGGGAGCTCGATATGGTGGAGTGGGGGTGGGATGAAATTTACATGAGAAGGATGAGGAGAGATGACAAGGCACAATAAATATTCATAGCCTGGGCAGAGATGACACGAGCACTGCTCACAAATAAGGGTGTGCAACGGGGAAACGTCCCTTTATTGCAGGAGGGTGGACAGTGACAACTGAGGATTGGGAGGTGTGGGTTTTTTTGTTATCTGGTGCATGGACACTATGACCAACGGAGACCGGAAAGAGACAATCCTAATGAACACTGATGAAAAGAGTATGATGGGCCTTCCATGGAAGCTTTGGGCGTTGGGAGAGAGACGGTGGAGGAGGGGAATACTGTTCTATTTTAGTTTAACTGAATAGAATGTTAGCAGATTAGTTGTGATATGTCAGGCTAAATCTTTTGCTGATATTTTAATATTGCTGTATGTTATTGTCTACCTGATGTGGATGTTAACTGTTATATCACTTAATAAAAAGAATAAATAAAATTTATACAGATAAAGTGATTGGCTCACTATCACACTGATTCTGGTCAAGTGTGAAAGCTGGGATTAGACGTAGGGTATCCAAGATGAAAAATCAAGAAAATAAGCCAGCAGCCTCTTGACCAACCATAAAATGGGTAAAATATTTAGGTCCAGAATGGAAGATAAGTTCCAAGCCTCTGGTCCACAGTCAGTAGTATAAAGTTTGGTCTCTGGATATGGTGCTACTGCTCTCAGTTTGAGAAGCTTTTCTACCTTGAGAAAAAGCTCTAGTTATTGTAGATGAAGGTGAGGCAACAGTGCGGTGAGTTATAGGATCAATTTAAAATGCAAACTCCTGATCAGTCACTGCACAATGGCCAGGCTTTAAGAGATCAACCACCATTAAGCAATGATCTCTGATGGTCGACTGAAAGCAGTATCCTTTGCTTCTTTAACTCTGTATTTGAGAAAAAGGCAAAGAAGCTCCCGGAAGGCTTCTGAAAATTCCTCTTCTAGATCTGTGGTTAATGTAGGCACAAATCTCATGCATTGATCTCTGACTGTTGAAAAGGAAACAGTCTTTCATTGGGCTACAGCACCTTGAAAGGAGGATTGGACGGCATAATCTATTATGATTTGAACTTCATCTTGTCTTCTATTATGACCAGACCTACCTAGGGAATCAATGGAGGGATGTAGGTGGTGGTGGGATGAGACCTGAGGGCAGAAACTATGCCAGGAGAGAGACAATTTCAGAGGATGTGCAGTACTTTGTGTATACCATTTATATCAGTTATTGAGGATGAAAAGAATTATTGTCGCCAAATGTGAGGATCATCACTTTTTCCTGAGCCCCTGAGGGAAAATACAAAGACTTAAGCCGAACCTGAATGTTGATTGCGACTACCAGGACAATGCCCATACTAACATGATCACTAGCTGAGGTTAACATGTACACTGTCACATGTCTTCAGTCTGTCAGTCTTCGTAATATGTGCTCATAACAGATAAAGTAAAAATAGCAGATGATCCAAAATATATGTAGTTTGTAGCACAAGTACAGACTGCAAGTGACAAAGACATAAGTTATATTTCGCCCTCTCAATGAGAAGGCACCACGTTGAACCACACAAATGACGTGAACCTCAGCCTAAAAGTGGAGCCTTACCATCTCACTTCAGAAGACTCATAAAGACTAATCTGTTTAGAGGGCCAGACATTTGATCACTTGCTTTGGCGAACAAGTTACTTACCTTCGGCAACGATTTATCTGATAGAGACATATTCTAGTTGCAGATTCCTTACCTTAGAATTTCCCCCGGCGTCAGACTAGATCCGGAGATTTTCTTCGAGCAGTACCCTTGCGCACCATCAGGTAGGGTCAGTCGTCTCCGTTTTGGTCGTAGGCGTCGTGGTTGCCGTGATGACGTTGCATCGTACTTAAGCGGCACCCTGGCGCGCTGACATCAATTTCTTTTCACGACTTTCCACACCAGTAGCGCGGAATGATGATGAACACTGAAATTGGTGCACCAAAGATAGGGCCCTGAAAGGGAAATCCCCATCCCTAGAAATCAGTTTGCAAGAAGGAAGGATGGGTGGCTTGTTCATCTGATTGAGATTTCTAGTTGCAGATTCCTTAGCTTTGAATAGATACCCAAGCAATACCATTCCCAGTGGGATACTAATAAGTGCTTCAGGTCTGAATGACCTAAGTAGCTGTCTCTGCGGAGCTGACTCTCCAGGCAGTAATGTTTTGTGAGCGTGTGCAGTGATGCCCACGTTGTTGCCTGGCAGATATCCTGGACAGGAACTCTGCGTGCTAACCCTGTGGTAGCAGCAGTAGGTCTAGTTGAGTGTGCACACAAGCCCTCAGGGGGTTGTTTCTTTGCCACAGCATACCACATTTTGATGCAGAGCAATACCCATCGTAAGATGGTACGCTTCTGCACCGCCTTCGCTTTCTTTCACCCACATATCCAACAAAGAGTTCTTTGAAATCTTTAGTACGATTGAGGTAGAATGCCAACGCTCTTTTTTAATCCAGACAGTGGAGTCTCTCTTCTTCATGAGAGGGATGTGGGGGTGCGTAAAAGGTAAGCAAAGTGATGAATTGGCTTACATGAAAAGGGGTAACAACCTTAGGAAGGAAGGAGGCCGTTCTACGAAGCACCACTTTGTCAGGGCGGACAGACAAAAATTGTGACTTGGAAGAAAGAGCTTGAAACTCACTCACTCTGCCAGCAGAGGTGATGGCAGTCTTGATGGTTAAGAGCCGCAAGGGACAATTGTGCATCAGCTCAAAAGTGGCACACATGAGATAAGTGAGGACCAGGCTCAAGTCCCATTGTGGCATAATGAACGAGGTCAGAGGAAACAAATGGGTAAGTCCCTTAAGGAACCTTCCAATAATGGGAGGTATGAATAAGGAAGGTTGTTCTGGCAATCTAAGAAAGGCAGATATGGCCGATAAATAACCTTTAAGGGTGCCTAAAGCAGAGCCCTGCTGGGCCAAAGAAAGGAGGAACAACAGAACCCCAGAGAGAGGTGCAGAAAGGGGGTCAACAAACTTGTTGGTAAACAATGCCACAAATTTATGCCGACTACAGGCATATACAGTTTTAGTGGAGGGACGCCTGGCTGCCAAGATAACATCACAGACTTCGTGCAGAAGGTCGAAAGCTGTCAACTGTCGCCGCTCAAGCTCCAGGCAAGAAGGTGGAGACTGGACAGGTCCAGGTGGAGAACCGTCCCCTCCTGCTGCGACAGAAGATCCTCCTGAAGGGGCAGTCTGATTTGGAGGATCCGTAGCCATGCTCAGTAGCTCTGGATACTAGACTCGTCGTGCCCACTCCAGAGCCACAAGGATTACTTGGGCCTGGTTGTTCTTGATCTTCTTCAGAAGTCTGGACAGAAGTGGCTTTGGCAGAAAGGCGTAAAGGGGGCCTGAGTTCCACTCAAGATGAAAGGTGTCGCCGAGCGAGTGCTGCCTTGGATACTCCAATGCGCAAAACAGCTGACACTGAGTGTGCTCACCCCACTGCTGAAAGAGACCATGCGTCCTGATGGAGACGCCATTTGTGATTGACTATGCATCAACGGCTGAGTTTGTCTGATCTAGCGTTCAGAGAGCCCACTAGATGCTAAACCAGCAAGGTGATGTCCTGATGTTCCAGCCACATCCAAAGGCATGAATCCTGTTGACAAAGTGTCCATGCTCCCACTTAGCCCTAAACTCCTGCGTAACAAACTTGCTATAACCCCTTTCGAAAAAAAAGCAGTGGTGTCAAGGACACAAACATTACAGTCTCGAGCATGGACGTCATTTAGGGAATCGCAGCTGCACCCCCTGGCTTGCCCCTTGCAAATCCAGGCCTCACAGGTGGCAAAATCAGTGCCTGGGACACAGGGGTAACTCTTGCTAATGGATGTAGAGGCTTCACTTTCCTGGTTTTCTGTCAGTGTTTTTTTTATTTTACAAATAGTGATTAATATTACAAAATGGATGGGTGTGATAAAAATAGAGTATAATTTGTTGGGATAAGACCCTAACTGGCAAATACGGTAAGCAAGCAATGTTTTCAAATGTGTGTGGTATGCATGCTTGCAGGTGTGTCTTACGTGAGTGTGTGAATGTGGGTGTATGAGTAAGCATGTGTGTGAGTCACAATAAAGGTCAAATGGTATGTAATATCACTCCCGCCAACCCTGCATTTTGGTGAACCGGCGCCCATGGTCAAGAGGGGCACATAGCCCTTAGAAGCCAAGCAACAGAGTAATGGAGCACTTGTTGTAACACCAGTACAAAGCTTGGCTAGGATCTAATGAGTTGTAAGTTAGATCTATCCTTAATACAGCTAACACGTTCCATGTGATCCTGACACCATTTAAGACAGGCAGTTCTCCCTATGTTTCCTTATACAAATATACTGCTATTCCATATTCTTCCTAACATGAAAGCAACAAGGAAACTTTTCCCAACGAAATCTAAATTATGAGCCAGACAATATGAACACATATCCCGAAACAAGAGAACCAGTGCAAGGACTGGGTTAACTTTTCACAACAGAAACGTAATAACATGGTTCTGTGCATCTAATAGGGTTGCACACTAGTTTACCAACTCTAAATCATGTACATCTCACTTTTTGTATTGTTTGCAGAAGCGGTTTCATAAAAAGCATAAATTCACGTGAAACAGAAATGAACAGCACTTCTAGACATCAACAGGAAAAAGCAGGAGCAGGTGTCCCTCGAGTCAATTCATGGTCCGTGATGAGGCATGGATCTTAACAGCACATGGGTCACCAAAGTTAATTGCAAAAACACTGTTCAAAGAAACATGAAATGCAATCTGAAGCCCTGCTGCTTCAGCTAACTGCATCTAGCAGGACGCTCCGACAAATTTTGCAGGAGCCTGGGAGTAGAAGACCGTAATACTCAGCACAAAAACATACCCATTAGGCTGTAGGAACCGGCTGAGGCATGGCTGGTGGTTGCTGCGGCGGCTGTTGTGGGGGCTGTTCTGGTTTTCCTCCTTTCTGCTCAGACATGGGAGTTGTAGGGAGGATCTCATCCTTGGGCTCAACAATGCTGACATGGTCAGGCAGTGGCTTCTTGGGCCCAGTCTTGCCGCTTGGGTCCCATGGAAGCATGTGCACCGGGGGGTGTAATTTCATGTGCTTCAACACTTTGGGGCACATTTAGAAGCCCCTTTGCACCACCTTGCATTATATTAGAGTCATTATTTTTTATGCTAATGTGGCTTTAAGGTGGCCTTTTCGTCGCAACATATTTACAAAGTGGAACAATGCATGCATTGCGCCAATTTGTAACTCCTTGCGCCACATTATGCCTACGCCACCCATAATGTATGCAAGCGGGCGTTCCCCCATTAGGAGGTCTGTAAAATTGGTGCAGTGACATTTACAAGCTTTCACTGCGCCATTTTTAGCGTCATTTTTAATGCCTTCCTAAGGCAGGTGTTAAAATGACACTCCCATTGTTTTCAATGGGCCTCCCTTTACTTTGCAGGATTAGCGGCATCATTTTGCACTAATCCTGCAAAGCACCACAATAGCGTCAACATTTTTGATGCTATTGTCCTAACGACCGCCATGGTGCACCGTATTGTAAATACGGCGCAGCCATGGTGTCTTTAGGTGGGGTAGGGGTACGCAAGATAAGTGGGGCACCGGGACCGATGCGCCACTTTCTTGTAAATATGCCCCTTATGTCTTTGTGGATGAACAAAGCAGATTGGAACCTGGCCTGGGCCAAAGGTGAAGCTCAGGCCACAATTCACACAAGAGCCAGCGCTGCTTTCTCAGCACAATTATAGAGCTCAGTAAAAAAGAAAAAGACGAGCAGGTTCCTGCATAATGAAGGAGAGCTTCTGCGACTCTGTAGGAGCATGAATAAAATACGAAATGCTTTTTTTCTACTTACACAGGGCTGACAGTTTTAATTAAATTCAGAACAAGCAAGTTAAATGATATCTTGCAGATGTGATGGGTCTTTTGATGGCCCAGCTCGCGCTTTGGCACTCAGGGCCAAGACACACTTATGGCTCGCATAGCTCTATGAAGTCTGATAGCTTTACCAACTCTGCCATGGATCCATCTGCTTCTACACTGTGATGGCAATTTTCAACTCAAAGAAGCTTCTCTTGGTGGAAGTGCTTATAAAGTCTTAACATTGTAGGTCTTTTTGCGTGTGACTGGCTTCTTCCTCTCACAGGAGTAGATATGTATCCATATGTTTCTAGGTGTATATATATATATATATATATATATATATATATCAGTGCGAAGCAGCAATTGACTTCATATGTTTACTGCAATAAGCAATTCAAGGGTGATTCTTTTGAAACTATTGACTCAATTATTTCTCCCAAAAGTCAGTTTACATAGTATGATGCGATGTGTTGAATGTTCTACACAACAGGATCTTGTAAAAGGGATACGTCAAGCATACAGTGATGTAAGTCTACCACAGGTTCTGGTTCTGACCCTGACCCTGTTTCTTCATTTTAATATCTTGCTCTGCATCACCAGTGTAGAAGCTATCATCATTTGTGAAGATTCTTCCAACAGGGTATGTATGTCCACTCTGCCAGACTAGAGAAGTTCAAAACTTGACATCTATGCTGGTTTTTAAAGCAAACATTGTTCAGGCTACCTTCAAATAGCACTTGTTGGGTGTAGTCTAGATACTCGAGGCTGGCTGGATGAAGCTTAAGGCCCACCAGATCACATCTGTCTTTGCCTGCAGGCATATGCTTTGAGTGGCCTCTTGGAGTGGTTCTGGAGTGTTTGTCTTCAGTTTTTTACTTTTATTAGAGGCAGCAGCTTCTCTGTTCTGTTCTCCTTGCCGGATTATTGCAGTTGCTTAACAACTGCCTTTCTTTATCACTTGGCTCAGTACAGTTAGTTTTCAACATCCCTCCACACCTCTGTGGGAGAAGATGAGGATTTGTTTCTCCCTTGGAGAAGGAAATAATAATATTGTTTTGGTTTGGAAACGGTCTGTATAAAGAGGCATCTGACTCTCTTACAATGATGATGGAGCATTTCAGAATTTTTCTATGGAGTTGAAGGCTCAGTCCAAGCCAACCCTGAAGATGCAGAATATTCAGGCCAAACACATCCTGAAGATACAGAAGGTCCATTTCAAGTAGACCGTGAAAATACTGAAAGCTCAGTCCAAGCAGCCCCGGAATGTGCAGAATAACCAGTCCAAACACACCCTGAAGATAAGAATTGGGTTCGTCCAAACGGACCCAGAAGACAGAGAAGGTCCAGCCACTGGAGATACAGAAGATCCAGAGCAAGCACATCTTGAGGATATAAAATGGCCAGTACAAGCAGACCCTGAAGATACAGAAGGCCTAGCCCAAGCACATCATGAAAATAGGAAAGATCCTATCCAAGCAGTTCCTGAAAATGTAGATGGTCTACTCCAAGAGGACCCTGAAGGCAAAGAAATTAGAGTTCATGAAGTCACTTGAGACACAGAAGGTCCAGTCCAAGTGCATTCTGAGGGTATGGAAGATCCAGTCAAATTGCATTCTGAACATATGGAAGGAACTATCCAAATAGGCCCAGGAGATGCAGATGATCTGGCCCAATAGGTCCCTGGTGATACAGACGATCCAATCCAAGTACATCCCAAAGAAGAAGAAGGTCTAGTTCAAGCATAACCTGAAATACACAATCCCCAATCCAAGAAGACTGTGAAGATACAGAACGTCCCATACAAGTGGACACTGAAGATACAGAAGTTCCCATAGAACCAGTCCATAAAGATACCCATAGTTCAGTCTGTCTTGACCCTGAAGATAAAGAAGGTTTCATCTAAGAACACACTCAAAATATAGAAGGCACAGTCCCAGTAGTGACTGGAGATACAGAAGGTCTAGGTTTTTTGGGTTAAGTACTCCTTGAATCTAGGGATCTGTATATCAGATTGAAGGAGGCTGTTTGCGTCAGGTTAGTAGCTTGAATCATGAAGGTTGTTGTTTTTTCTCTTAGAACTCTTATCAGTGTGTACTCCACCACAAACATAAAGGAGATCCCATCAGCCTTATTACAAGCGCATTAGGATGCAATGCACTTGAATGATAGAGGACACTCTATCCATAATGTTTGTGACAAAGTACCCATCTGCTAAACTCTAAATCAGCCCCTAGATCTACACTTACTTGACATTTAGGCTTTGGTGCAAGAGATTCTTCATTGTATTCCTTCTTTTTTTTCTGTATCATAGAATCGAAAGAAGCACTATAGTAAAGGCTCCCTTGTGATCTGACCTTCATTTTGCATGGAGAGAAAATCAGTCCTGTAAGGAAGGTCAGAAAGCCTTCAATAGACACATAGGGGGTCATTCCAAGTCTGGCGGGCGGCGGAGGCCGCCCGCCAGACTTCCCCCCTCCGAAATACCGCTCCGTGGTCGAAAGACCGCGGAGGGTATTCTAAGTTTTCCCCTGGGCTGGCGGGCGGTCGCCAAAAGACCGCCCGCCAGCCCAGGGAAAAACTCCCTTCCCACGAGGATGCCGGCTCGTAATCGAGCCGGCGGAGTGGGAAGGTGCGACGGGTGCTGTTGCACCCGTCGCGTATTTCACTGTCTGCCAAGCAGACAGTGAAATACTTGTAGGGGCCCTCTTACGGGGGCCCCTGCAGTGCCCATGCCAGTGGCATGGGCACTGCAGGGGCCCCCAGGGGCCCCGCGACCCCCCCCTACCGCCATCCGGTTCCCCCGGAACTGGATGGCGGTAGGGGGGTCGGAATCCCCTCGGCGGCGCAGCTAGCTGCGCCGCCTTGGAGGATTCCAAAGGGCGGCGGTACACTGGCGGGAGACCGCCAGTGTTGCCGGTCCGACCGCGGCTTTACCGCCGCGGTCGGAATGCCCTTGGGAGCACCGCCGGCCTGTCGGCGGTGCTCCCGCGGTCCTCCAACCCGGCGGTCATTGACCGCCAGGGTTGGAATGACCGCCATAATCAGAACTATAAAGAAATGTCAATTAAGCTTTTAATATAGACCAGCTTCTGTTTCTTACAAGTGTCGGGCTTTAATGTGCTAATTATGTGTTTCCAGGTGTAAACACTTTAAACCCATGCCTAAGGGATTTGTCAATGCTTGTTTTTATCGGTTGTTAAGGTAACAGACCCGGATTTTCTGTCCAGTTTTGGAAAATGTTCTTCCAAATGTATTTCTTTTCCTAATATTTTCTCATTTGGTGACTTTCTCTCTCCTGTTAAGACTGATGATGAAATATAAGCCCTGGTGCCCAAAATTGAGTGATGGTTGGCCCCTCCTGCAACCACCACTTCAAATTAAACACTGCTTTAGTGAGTTGTTCTAGTGAGTTGTGAGTTGATTTAGGAAGGGAGCGCATTGCACACTCCTAGTGGTCTACAGCCTTTGAGTGCATTTATCCTGGTGAAGAAACTGGTAGCCTTAGATAGGCCAATAGGCCTGCATCCTTTTGGGAGTGTATCCTCAATGGATTTTGCTCTTTGGTGGGTGTATGTACACTGGTGTAGGAAGGGATATCAGTGGAGAGTCCATGGGATCTTCTACTGCTTGGAGAGTGTATCTATCTTAATTTATCTTGATATATCATTCTAATTTAGTTATGCTCCAATGTGCTCCCATTTAGTGAATATATCTACCCTGCTTTAGGGGGAGTTGGCAGTTGAGAGAACCTGTGGTCTTGTGTCCTTTGGTGAGCTTTATCTACCTTGGTTTAGGAAGTGGTAGCCGTGGGGAGGACTTGTGTGATCTGTTGGCGTGTGGATCCATCTTGATTTAGTGATGAATAGTAAAGGACAGTTCTTGTAATCTTCGCCCTATCCTGATTTAAGGAATGATAGTAGTATAGTGTTCTCGTGTCCTCTGGCAAGTGTGTATCCCTTGTTTTAAGGAGGAATAGAAGTGGAAAGGTCTTTTGGCCTTACCCATATTGTTGAGTTCTCCTGGTTTAGGAGGGATAGAACTGAAGAGTTCTGTTGGTGTGTGCTATTTGGTGAGCGTATCTATCCTTGTTTAGAAAGTGCCAACAGTGGAAAGGCCACATGGGTTTGCGTCCTTTGATGAGTGTATCTTCCCCACTTTACCAAGTGATAGCAGTATAGAGGCTTTGTAGTCTTGCATCCTTTTGTGAGGACTTAGGCGCTAAAGGTGCAGTAATATATGATTCTCATAAGATTCTGTTTTATGGCACCAATGATGACACATAAAAGGTTCCCTACCCTGAAGTCAAGTACTGCAGCAGAATGGCCAATTGACTAACATTACACAACAATGATGATCAGTGCTTGATTTGTAAAAGAATAAGTGCCAGTGACCAAAGCTCTGCTCAGAAGCCCCCGTCCTGCACTGGGTGGTCGAATAATGTGTAATCTAGAACCCACCTTATGCCTCTTTAATCAACTACCATATACTCCCTGTGCCTTTTCAAATCACTGAGAAACTTCTAAATGACAGCGTTGAAGTTTGATTACCGTGGAAATTACATCTGTAGCTAGATGGACTGGCAACAAATGTTACAAAAATGGTAGCAGTCTGCTTAAACAAAATATAGAATTATAGATGGGTAACAGTGGATTTCTGGTGTTTTTCTTTAGGGGGTTCTGAGCGACATCAAATAGATACAGGGGGAATCGTGAGTTGTGTACAATGTGACTCAGAATGCTGAAGTGAAAACATCCCGTGTGCTCAGTTTTACCCATCTGTACTTATTTTACGTATGGTCCTCAAAATTAGTTGGCCTTGCTTTGCACCTGCTAGGCAATGGAATGGGATCAATGGGAGAGTAATACGTAAAATGGTCTTACATGTTCAAAACAATCTGTCCTTCTGCCATCCACAGCTTCTACCCTCTGCCAGTCTACCTCGGTCCACTTCTCTCATAGAGCCCTGCCAGGGCAGCCTGGCATTCCTTTATGATGTCACAACCCTGGGAAACAACATTTGTATATTCCTTCCTCTATTTCATTGTAGTGAATAACCAGATTTAGAACCTGGTATTCACTATAGAGGCTTCCAATGGAATGTAAATTATTAGTTATTGCTTAGGTGTAATGTCTTCTTATTAACCATAGAAATGAGTGTCCATGTCAATCAAGCCCTATCTAATTTAGTACAATTATTGATCATTAGAAGATTGAAAAGTTGAGAGCTCCATTGCAGACAATGGAGTGGCTTTGGTATTACTGTGCTTGGTATAAGCCTTCCCCTCCAACATCCCAATGTTTGTCTTTCTGTTTTTCTCTCTTATTAGTTTAGAACATTCTACTCTTAGTGAGTGGAGTGTTCTGATAGCATTATAGCCCTTCTGCCTCAGGCTATACCTGTTGTTTAAGGCCCTCACCCTCGTTATAGGCCTTCCCCCGTGGCTCGGTCCTATAACTCGGGTTCAGGGCATTTAACAATCTGTATAGCCCTCGGCAGTGAACTATAAGGCTATATCAGAGCTAAAAATCAATGCAAGTGATAAGCCACATTAACAACTTATTGCTATTGATATTTCCTTCCTATATTTACTGTGAAATATTCCATCATGAAAAGTTATATAATTGTGTAATTAAAAGGGATTTGTTGCAGAATGGTAATATAGATTAATGCCAATTATCACTCCAAATGCTGTGTGTATTAGCAGGAAAGGGGATTAGGTCTGAAATCACCACTTTAACTCTGGAAGCGGCACCTATTCTCTTTTCTCACCCATGGAATGATTCATTGGTGTTCAGGTATTGAATAAATAGTAACTTTCAGGCTGGCGTGACCTGCAAGCTGTGAGATTTCCATTTTTGAAAGAAATGTGACCATCAGTGTTGGTAAAAACAGATCCCTTTCTACATAACTAACGGGATACACCTTGCCAAAATTCAGCCATATCTAACGGGCAAGGACTGGATTTATTACTGTCAAAACGTGTGCCCAGTTCTTGAATTAGGAGAAGCACTGAGCCAAAAACATCTCTATTAAGTGAGGTTATACTTTGAGCCAGGTCATTTTATGAGAACATTGCTGGAAGAAAGTCACATCCACTTAATATATTAAGAATTATGTTTATTAAAATTAACAATGACTAGAATTTAAATTTAAAACTTACAGTTATGAAACGTGTGGGTATCATCCAAAAATCTAAAAGTGCAAGTGAAGATCGAGAGCCTCAGGTTTTTCAGGGAATGTTACTCCAATAAGAGTAATTAAAAATGATTAGTCTTTAGACCATACTTTGGGTGGTCCTTCATTAACCCACTAAACATCAATTTTCAAATTGTTCTGTCCTTCTTTACTTTTCTTTTAAATATAATCACTAAAACCAGAAACAAGACATGGCCTTGAGAAAAGGTGAATCTTTTCATTGCATCAGATCAGGGCAAAAGACAAAGGCTACGAGATAGCCAAAACATGTAGATGTTTGTACTGCTGCATGAGTGAATACATTTCACAATACGCCTCCTGAGTGATGCTATACATTTATTGATATATGTGTGTGTGTATACATATTTGTATTGTCACGGTTTCGGGCGGGTCTGATCAGGACTCTGGTTGGGACACCCCTTGAGGTCACTGAATATCCTAAAGAGGTAGTACACTGGGGCAGAGGAGCAGCTAAAGGCATACACGGAAAGGACAGCTATGGATAGGCACAGGAAACAGGAAAGTGAAAGCAGAGCAACCCTTGTGTGAACAAACAGGAAACGGATTACCAGTGGACAAACACGCTGGGGTTGTACACAGAGTAAGGCGCAGAACCTCCCACAGTGACAGGGAATCTCAATGCCTCTGTGCAGTTTGCTCTTACAGATAGTCACCCTGCCAGCCCCATAGAAAGGAGGCAGCAGAAGTGATTCTGTCTCTGGACCCTAGAGCACAAACAAGGATAGTACTTACATACACAGGACACGCTCTTGTGGGTCCAGCTGGAAACACAGTGGCGATTCCTGAGAAAACAGCAATAGCACACTGTCACTGTTAGGCACGAAATACAACGTATAACACTGGACAAGGATGGGGGCTGAAATTGCCTCCTGGAAACCAGGAGCCAACCCCAGTACACAGGAGGACACGTATACACTGGTGAAGACTGATAGAACACTTACCAGACACAAAGAACCAAGAAGAAACAGAAACAGAAGGGAACAAACAAAGAGGCAGAGGCAAGAACTAGGAACAGGCTCAGGCTGAAGCAAAGGCGGGTCTAGGACTTGAAAACAGGGCGCAAACTTCTGGCTGGGACAGACAGAGACAGGACTGGGAAACTGAGAACAGGCTCTGGCTGGAACAGGCAAGGACAGGACTGGAATACAGGGAGTAGGAAATGAGCAGTAAACAGGACTGGGAAACAGAGAGAAGGTTCAGGCTGAAACAAGGCAGGAGCAGGGCAGAGAAACGGGGAGCAGGCTTTGGAAGAAACAAACAGGTACTAGGCTAAGAAGTAGGGAGCAGACTCTGGCTGGAACAATCAGGAGCAGGGCAGAGAAACAGGATCAGGCTGGAACAGAACAGGAACAAAACTGGAACACCATCCGACAAGGGGTCTGTAACACAAAGGAATTGAAGTCCGATGCACGACAGGGAGCATGAGGAAATGGCTGCTTATAAGCAGTTCCAAGCTGGGCTGCACAGGAGAGGTTTCAGGTGTGTGTGGTTTCGGACACTTGCAAGTCCTGGAGGAGAGGATCCAGTGAAAAGGAGCAACTGGACTTCTCCCATTGAAAACAATGGGAAACAGAATCCGGGTTTTCCTGACTACCAAGCTGTGCATTATGGGATTTGCAGTCCCAAGAAGCAAATGTAGTCCTACACAAGTGTACCATGGAGAAAAGAGAAACAAACAGGAGTCAGCAAGGGACTCTAGATAGGTGTTCAAGGTGATTCCCAGGCTTCTGACAGTCCCCTTACAGCGCCCCCTGGAAATGGGACGACCGAGTCGTAACATGTATATCTGAAAAAAACAAAGGTTACAGGACATTATAATTAGGTTGACGTTTTACCCGTACAAGACCATAGAAATTCAGTATTTATAGTTACATTTATGTTAAGAAACTATAACTCATGGTCTAAAGTTACTTAATGGCACATAAGTATAACTATAACTGCTGAATGTCTATGATTTTGTACGGGTAAAACATCAACCTAAATATAATGTCCCTGTAACCTTTAAAAAAACAAAGGTCACAGGGACGTTATAGTTAGGAAATAGAATTTATAAAAACAGAAATTTGCTTAAAAACACCAAAGATTATAGAGATGTTATAGTTAGGCTCGCATTTTAAATGTACAAACCCATAGAAATTCAGCAGTAACTATAACCCGCACCCTGGGGTAACTATAACTCTCTCCCTCGCAATGCAATTTTTTCTTCAATAATTTGACTGGTAATATTTCATTTATATTTTTAATGATATTATTGAAGTCATGAGTGCAGTAATATCTGTGGTAATTAGTAGTGCAAAAAGCTGTTAAAAAGCCAGGAAAATTCTAGCTACCCTCCAAAATAAAGCAACTTTCATAAGGTTTTACAGGACAGACCCCCAAATGCATTTCATAGTCTGGTATGACATCACAGGGTTGAACTAGCAATGTTGCAAAAACATAAACCAAACAATATTCTGGTAAATAAGATATTTCTAGAGACATTTACTTCCTAGTGCATCTCAATGGCTGGGCTGTGCATAACTAATTAAGGAAACAAATTGACATTTTATGTAACACAGCATTACAATAGTTTGTTCAGCTAATGAATTACATACACAGATCATCAACAGGAAACCTTGGAATCTTTTAAAATGAGGGAACATCCTGAACATTGCTTCCGCAAATTAACACAAATATCACATTATTGACACTGGAATTTCTGATGATTTTCCTGAAATGGGAAAACACACAAGCATACAGAGAGAGGGAAATGTTTGCTCACATAAAATAGACATGCAGTCTTGTTCTGCAAAAATGAGTAGCCATCTATCCAGACTGAGGCCTCATTGTGCCAAATACACTACATCTCAAATAGGCATTATTTCTAATTAGAAAACTCTTGCCTACAATTCTGTAGTGAATTGTTTGAACAAGGAAACAGAGAGATCTGGGTGAGTTTTTTTGGATTCTTTTGTTAATCATTTGACTGTTCTGCAGTGTTTACTTCCACATGAGCCCTTTTAGACATGCGTCTTTGAGAGGCTGAGGCAAAAGTCTCTCTATACGCAAGAAGGCTAATTTAGAGTTGGATACTGATGGGAAATCCTTGACTTATGGTGGAATTGCTATATCTACGGAAGAATGATTCTACAGCGAAAATTTCAACTAAAGAGACAGTTTCAACTTTGTTTAAACAATTTCAGCTTATGCGGCTTTTGGTGCACACAGAGGAAAAGATAATATTTGGACAGCCTGATACAAATCATACACCACATTTAAAACCGATTTGTAAAAAAGATAAGAAAAAGAATACATTTGCAAAAAAACAGGAAATGTAGGAGTCATCTCAAAGACAGTCTGCTTACAAGGCACTATATCGGAAGAACTAAGATATGAGAAAAAGAAGTAGAGAACAATATAGCATTTAACAATGTGATATTGAGCAAGGCAAGCATTGGCCACATGTTTTAGGTGTTTAAGGTTACATGACTTTCTACTCAATCATAGATTTTCTCTGATAGATTACTATGTCACCAACTGATGAAGACACAGTTGTCTTCTACTTCCGCTTCAGGAATAGGGACTCTCTGAAAACTCCTCAAGTTCTCATGCTAGATGTGGCCTGAAATAACCTGGTCTTCCAGCCAGGCCAAGATATTGTTAAAAAGAGTCTCTTGTGGTTCCCAGCCTCTGTGCTTGGGCATTTTTGTTATTGTAATGTTCCATTTGTCATGTAGCTGGACTGGCTATCTCATGATCCCAGAATGTACAGTTGCCAATAACAACCAATAGTTTGCATAAGAGGCACCTTCTTGTGGGATCTATTACCAAATATTGGTAAAACCAAATTCACCCGTAAGAGCTAATGGTAAAACAATTTAGGCTCCTTCATAAACTTTGAAGGATGCTGTTCTGCTCTAGAAAGGATGCAGAAGAATTCATAGAAATGTAGGTCAAGTTTAGCAATTATATATAATGATTCATATATCACACATCACCATTATGATGCTTCATGTTGATGCCCAAAGATAGGTGTGTTGATTTGCCTCCATACACTATCAATATCTTCTCCATGTACATTACTTGTAGATATGGTCTTTGATAGGAAGCATTAGTAGTTGAGAGGCCTTGTTGTCTTGCACTCCCTGGATAGTGCACACATCTTGTCTTAATAAAGCTTAATAGTAGGGAAGCCTCATGTCGCCTTCGCAGAGGAGAGAAGCCACACAAGATTTTTCCAGATAGATGGCTCATACCCCTCAACACGTATGAAGTATAATACAAATCTTCCAAGGCTGTCATCTTTTTCCACACAAGAATTCACCCTGCTGAAAAATGAGGGATGGGAGATTCATACCGCGCTTCAATACATTTGAAAATTAAATTCTTCCACCGAGCATGGCTGTAATTCAAAGGACCTTCCACCTGTCAGTAAGAGGAGCTGAAGAAACAGCGCCCCATGCAATGCAGCAGGAAAAACCCTTTTTGTCATTAGGTTACACACAACCAGCTACTTTCACCGCTTTGCTTCCTCAATGGCATAAGTGGCTATGACCTATGCAAAGTAATCTATATATCCCTGATGATGTCATTAATTAACATTGTTAACAAAACCATGTGGGAGTCAACAGCAAAGTACTGAAGGACAGGGCTTAATTAGCTTTACGCCCTAATGCAAATGTTCCATTTGCTTTGATGTATCCTATTGATACATAGTCACTTGTATGTTTTTCATTAATTTATTTAGTTTGGCTTAAAAACGTTAAATTCTCTTTTTCATATTCACTCCCCTCTTTCAGTCTCTTCCTTTCTTCTGTTTTCTTGTCTCCCCATTCACAAAATTATATTTAAAGACAACTTTTTTGAAATTATGCAGCATGGAAGGACCAAATTATGCAGCAGGCGTGGCTGATTATGTGTCAAGAGAAGGCATATTTTGAGATAGTATTACCTCATTTTTCTGTTATTTTTCCTCATGTTAACACTATCTAGGCAGTGTTTTCACCTCATTAGAACCAGTTCAACACCCAAATATAGTAATACACAACTGAAAGATGGCCAGTTAACCTTTGAAGTGCCTTCCACTGTGTGGCAACATGTCACAGCACATTTAGTCAATTTTGATTAGTTTGAGCTAAAGACAAATTTTTGTTAAATTCTGCAGATTATGCAGCAGTAATGGATTATGTGTCAGAAGCAGCTAATTGATAATTATGCTTAGAGCACCGCTGCTGAAAAATTGCATAATTCCAGAAGCCTTGACTAAGGTCAGTTGCAACCATCTAAACTTACTTCAAGGAAACTAGCTGAGGGTAAGGTCAGGACATCACCATTTAAGGTTGCTCTAACAGCATGTCAGGTCTTCCAGGGAGTACCCGATTCAAGTAATCACCATAGTTACTGTAATCAGTAACAACTATATTGCTATAAATTTATAGTTAAATGGAAAAGCAATGTTTCCAAGTGTTTTTCAACTTTTAACAGTGCAAAGCTGACAAAAGCTTTTTTCTGGTTTACAGCGGGCATTGATTTCCCGTGCTTTGGAGTGTCCTTGCCTGTATGCGACAACAAGTCATGTTTGCTGTTGGAGCTGACGACTGCAGCTCTGTCATGTCTGTGGACCTATATCCTATGAATTATGCCGATGGACGAGCTTGTTTTAGATGAGGGGCAACGGTGTTGTTTTTATATAACAGTACACTCTGTTTTTGAATTTGTATTCATAGGCACTGTAGAAGGATTGTACAACCAATATTTGAGTAATTTGTAAATAAATCCTCCAGGAACGTTTTGCTGTTTGGTTACTATTTACCCAGTTCCCTGTGGGAATATTGGGTGGCTCTGCTTTATATTAGTAGAGTGTCATCGCTGCATTTTAGATCGGATAATAAAATTTTTCTCTAAATTTCAACATTTCTGTAAAATATACAGAAACCTCTTTCTGCACATTTAGTGCGTTTTTTTCACATTCCCTGAATTGCTAAATGAGGAGCTTTGTATCCAATTAAATTTGCTTTATCTTATTTGCAGAAAAATCTCCTCGCCTGTGCTGCCCCAGGGGGATACACGTGGTGCAACACACACCTGTGACCCCGAACTGCGTACGTGTAATTCTCAAGGGCCAACCGCTCAGCGTATTTGCAGAAGGGTCTGCTTTACATTACACTATAGATTGTCAACATCTGATATTTATGCTGTTTCATGCTTTGTCCAATAATATCACTAGAGTGCTAAATACTAGCATAGAAGCTTCAGGGTACTAAAACAAAGATGGCAGAATACATAGTATACAGGGAATATTACAATTCTAAAAATACAAAAATACTACATTTAGGAAGTAGGTTAATAGAGATTACTAGAGCAGGGAGTTAAAAGCATGCCAAATAAGAGTTGGCTAAACTGCTTTTTAAATATCCTGCGGTAGGGAGCAACGTGTTAGTTCAGGTCATAATCTCTAGGTAGAGTTCCCTAGATCTAGGCAAATATTTGCAAAAGAGAACCAAGCAATCATTTTAAACTAATGCATTCGGACATTCATATTTTGCATTTAGATGCAGAGAAATGATCAAACGAAAAAGTGAATAAAGCAATAGGTTGCAATGACTATGTTTGAAAATGCACGTTTTTCATTGGGATCTTGGTACAATTTGAAGGCAAAAGTGAGAAAGGGAATAGGTATTATTGAATATACTCAAAAATTGTATTTTGCATTGGGAAATTAAAAATGTTGGTTACAATAAATTCGAAATATCCCAAATTTGGGAAAAAGTTACTTTTTTAATTAATGTCTTAGGTGTGGATATACTGTGGTGAAGCAAATTTCGAATCAATAGCATTTTCCTTTTTTTAATAAAATTTGATTCCTGGTCGAGTTTACTGATCTGTTCAACTTTTTGTGGTCAATAAAATGTGTATTATTAGAATAGTTCAACATCAACGACCCACAGTTGAACATATGCTTTAAAAATATTCCTGTGATGTTCTTTGCCATAAACACCAGATATAAGGCAAACACCACTCGCTGCTCTACCACACAATGTACCTGTAAAAACCTCTGGATCACACCTCTGATCCCAAATCACCTCGGACAGCACCTTTGGAATTTTTTTGTCACATTTTTTAAACATAACATCGGTCATCTATGATTTATCCACGGATAGATCACATGTTAGGCATCGTCCATTATCAAACATTCTTGAACAAAACCTCCAAAACATGTCATACTTTGGCAGGACTGAATTAGGTGAAAAGCTTGAAGGGAAAATTGAGAAACACAATTAGTCAGAAAACATTCATATTATAATTACTAAGATATTGAAAAGTTTTTATAACGGGTAAACTAAATAAAATAAATATATTTTTTAGGCTAAATCATAGATGACCGATGTCATGTTTAAAAAATGT
Source organism: Pleurodeles waltl (assembly GCF_031143425.1). Taxonomy (NCBI): domain Eukaryota; kingdom Metazoa; phylum Chordata; class Amphibia; order Caudata; family Salamandridae; genus Pleurodeles; species Pleurodeles waltl. The sequence continues at coordinate 645,024,669 of NC_090451.1, read as the reverse complement.
GACAAAAAAAATTCCAAAGGTGCTGTCCGAGGTGATTTGGGACCAGAGGTTATTCTGCACATCACACTCATCCCCTTTTCATGATCCTGCCTCTCTCTTGTCCCTTATGGGTCCCTCCTTGGTGCAGGTTTCCAAGTTTAACCTTTGTCAATTTGCAAAATGAGTAAATCTCTACCCGAGCAAGATAGGAAATCCCTGGATGAAGAGTTGCTAGTTTATGTGTGACTTGGGCCGTGGGTGTCACGACCCATGAACAAACCTGTGCGAAAGAGTTGAATGATGGAATTGAAGCTGCCTTACACACTGTGGACCCCTCCCTTTGCCCAGTTAAGTGTATACTTGTGTATTCTTCTGGTCCATAGAGTATTTTCAGACTACAATTTAAACCCAGAAGGGGTTAATATTTTCTTTTGCCAGTCTTACTGAAAAGCTCATTACAACCACATTTCAGTGATATACACCGTCACTCAGTGATGCTTAACTACAATTGCTATATGTTTATGGGTCGTGTAAAAGGTATAACAATGTCACAATATTTCACCCTCGGTTTGCCTGCACTATGACTGTGTAAAACTGGGAAACGTCCAGATTTTAGTTCCTCCACACGAATACAAAGGCCAGTTTCTAGAAAATATTTATTTGGAGCAAGAGGTGGCCCTCAGATGCATGTGAACGCATTTTGACACAGGATAGGATTGTGGAAAGAGTCAAAATGTACTTCTTTAGTGGATTTCGTGCTCTCATTACTGATGTTTATTTAAAAAATGCAACTTTGGCTGCCCTTCACTAATCTCCAGTTTAAGTATCTCTGTAAGGTTTCTCTGTTGACAGAACTTAATGTACGGTTGTTCTTTGTACCTTTCAAAATTTCAAAGCCTACAATCAGCGGAAGCCCTGAACTTCCACCCTCTCGTGCATGCACCACAGCACAACGTCCGCTTCTGCACGTGCCTGAAGAGCCCTGCGCGCGCTCGCGTTTCCACGGCAACAAACCACTTAGATTATATGATTGCGGCTCATCCAACACAACTGCGCGCCTTCTCTGACTGAAAGTTCGACGTGGATCTCGTTGCTGCCATTTTCAGGGAGGGAGGGCGCGTTCTCGGTCACTGGAATGTACGGACCAACAAAGAGTCTTGAGGGGTGTTGTTCCCGAAAAAAAACAGAACAATCTTTTTGGGTTATTTGGTTATTTTCTGAGGTTTTGCGCGGGTGTATGCCTGTGTCTATTTACTTACCATTATGAAAACCTGCGTAGCACGCCCCAACGTTGCACAGCGCCACGTGGGCACCCGTGTACCCCCTAGTGCATAACGCCAATAACGTTGATGGGTAATTGCGTCGACCATCTGCCGCAATGAGTGTGTTGGGGTTGTAACTTGGAGTGCCAAGGAAAGAGGATGAAGATGTGCTTAATTTGAGCCGGAGGTTTCCGGTGCTCAGCACCAGCGCTTACTTTTCAGCGCCGGCTCTAAGGACACTCCACTGCTTGGTGGTGCTGTCTGTCAAATTTTGAGATAAGAAGAACAACAGTGTATAAGCCAATGTACATTGAAAATTAATATTACCTGTAGCTCACACCGTTATTATAGCTTTGCGTGGCATGAATATTTTGAACTGTCACACTTTTAGGAGAGTGAGGGGGTTAGTACTTGTGTTCGTTCTGTCATTTGCATCGCTGGCTGGGGCAACAGGTGGTTCGGTGTGCAGTGGCCTCCTAGATGGGCCCTGGTACTTATTTTCTTACAAATTAAGCACTGGGGGCATGTCAGGATACAGCCCGAATGCTGAAATCAGAATATTCTAGAAATGTGTGGTCAGTGACGAGCACTGCAGACCACATGTGGAACTGAATAAGTCTCAAAGTTATACAAACCCAAGATTTATCTTAAGAAAGCAGTGGGGTATTTAGAGTTTGGTGGATGTGTGGCATTCGCAAAAAGTTGGCAGTTCCCATCCATCCTAATTTAATATATAACGATGCGGAAAGGATATCCAGCAAGTTTTGACAGCTGTTCCGCCTCAGCCAAAATCCAAAAATAACTCCTGAGGGCCTAATGCTCCCTGTTACCTGAATAACAGGGAGCATTAGTTCATGAATGTGTAAGCAGGTGCCACGTTTAAGTCAGCCAGCTATGTTTACGATAAACTGGAGTTGGGACAACATCCCCACCTGACCCATAGTGGTTGTATTCTGTGGGTTGACTACTTAATCAAAGAATAAGTCGTTATTAGTTTATTTTACCATCCATCTTCCTAGTCATGGTCCTTACCATGTAAGGTGTACTCTCATCCAAGATACAGGAATCCCTAACCTAATCAGAAAACTGTATATATTTTTGCGCCTATGGTTCGCTTCTGTCTTTTCATAAAGTGCTCCTATGCCTTCCCATCATACTGAGGCAGACTCAAGGTCCAACTGTGGTCAAAACACTTACGGGGCACGGGAAGGAGAGAAGCCAGGATTTTGAGTTGGAAGATGCAGATCGGGAATAATGAAGAGTACTGATTTATAACCAAGGCATGACTAGGGAAGTTTGGGCCAGACTTGTTCACAAATAGCAAAACCTAAAACATCATATTCACTTAGGAAACGAGTTGGTGCTATGCTTTTTTATGGGCCATCACTAACCAATGTGAATTCAAAAGACCCACATTTTAAAAGTTTAAAAAATTCAAGGTTTGGCCCCATTCGAAAAGCTAGCAGGTACTCAGGGTAGCGCTGGTGGCGCTCAGTGTGGCAGTCAGTTTGGTGCTCCCCTCCGTGATCCCCTTTTGCAAAACTTCACTCACTAGACCCTCCATCAGTGCCCTTCACCTCGCCATAGCCCCTCTCTATCATACATTTCATTTCTAATAGCACAACTCATAGTTCACTCACACTCAGTTCTGTAATCTGCATGGTATATGTTCTTTGCAGCAGACACATTAACCTTCTGAGCTAGTTTAGAAGGAGTCAAAACGCCACTAGACAAAACTCTGTTCTCTATCCAGCAGAACCATTAATCACGAGTTATTTTGACATTTATATTGCTGTCTGAAAACTGCTGGACACACAAGGAACATTGCAGCAGTGCTTTTAAACCAATATGTTATTTTTAAACACAACGATCCCCACCGCCAGGTCAGCTCCAGATGCGGCTGCACCAATCGCACCACCGCCTGCAGGTACCCATAGACTTTCTGCTGCGTAACACTGCTTTTTAAACTCGTAAAAGGATTAATTCACACAAATAATTTCATGTGAGTCGAGCTACTCTGAAGGGCAGGTTGTGGGCGCCTCAGGGTTTGAATTGTGCACATCAACAAAAGTGCATATTGAAGAGAACCCTTAAACTCTTCACCGATATCTCCTGCCGGAACAAATTTGGAGATTTACTCCTTACAAAGAAGGGGAAGCAGAGTGGAATCGCAAAAAAATGATGTTGGTAAACGAGGAGGATTTTTCTTCGGAGGCAGATATAATATTTGTGTGGAGAAAAAAATTACAATTGCAAAAATACAGTTGCTTTTGCCCATTCACAGTGGCGTCCCATGTGCAACTGTGCAGGAATACATGCCTCTCCCCCGATACACTCCCATATTTACTAAAGTTTTCCTAGGGTACAGCTGGACGCTTGCTAATGTTGCCAGTTTCCTTCGTAACAGTAGACACCTTTATAAATTACAAAATTAAGTAAATCTAAACCCATGCAAGGTTGTAAATGTACATTGCAGATTTCCTTTCTTTGATAATCGGGCCCTCTCTGTCTCGATCACTTTCCAGCTATAGACATGCCTGTGATGGGGAATTCCCTCACAGTGTCACGATGCAGTGCAGATCTGTCTGCTATTAGATGGAAATCAAAATGTAAACTTTGTAGTTGGGTATCTGCGGAGAGACCTGAGACTGAATAAACACGAAGCTTGTGGTCATCATCAGCAGAATGGTTTAAGATTGAATGAGCATGTATTTTTGCTGATATTTTATAGGTGAAATTAACCTCATTCCCACGTCAAGACATTCTAGGAGACGACTCTACCTTGCAAAGAGCACAACGCAAGACCCTTTTAACCTTCCTGTGTCCGGGGCACGGTTTTGAGGCATTCGCTGCTATGACTATCCTTCTGTATCAGGCTGCTCTCTGAAGCTCTCAGCTGGGTTTCAATCGAGCTAGTGCCACAGCAGGAGAGGATCTATTTGTGAAGGCTTGACATTTTTGCAAGCAACTCACGCAATCCCCGTGGACGTTTTACGTGAAGGTCTTTTTAGACCACAAGAGGGCACCAGTTTGCAACAAATAGGCTCACAAAAGGCCGTTATGAAAGGGGACAGGGAGCGCCACAATGGCGCAATTTAATTTTGTCCAGCAGTTCCAAAATTCCTTCCACTGGACATGGCCATACCTAGGCCAAAGTTGGTGATTGGCATTTTTTTTTAAATACAGGGTGTGTTGTGCCAGAGATTTTGGCTGAGTGAGAATCGGTAGAGATCTTCCATGGAGTCTCACCAAGTGTTTGAAAAAGAGCTGAGGGTGTAGTGGCACTTCACCCCTTTTATCTTGATGTACATGTGTCTGGGAAAAATCATATGCCACGAGTCACTTTCAAGACAGTTGCCCAAAAGTCCATCTAGTAGCCCCAACTCTTACACGTGACTCCGGGAAGACTGCAGGTAACACAAATACAGCAAATAATCACTTGTGGTGAGCGGCCAGAACAACAGACTGTAAACCAAAAATTGCTGATAAAAGAAAACCAGAAGGCAAGCTTTCTCTATCTATGCTCACAGGATCTGGAATAACATTGCCCCAAATCAGAACCGCCCCAGGCTTCCTGCGATTCAGAAATATGCTGACGACCCACCTCACTTGCAATTTTCACAACAGGATTCACTACATATTAATCTGTCTTTAAAATGAATCTGAATCCAGTGCCTAGCAGTGGTAACAGGGGGCTGTAATGCAAGCAAGGAAAACAAGCCTTCCACCCCCTGGCCTAGTAGTAACAAAATACCATATTTGAAGTGTGGTGGGCCCTCACAGCACTGGGCCCTGGTGTCACTACCTGCTGCACTATTGATAACTGAAAGCCTGCCTGCATCGTACCCCAGGACTCTGACCCATGTTCTGTGCTCCAAGACTCTGTAGCTCACTTTGATCTCTACAGATACTTTATATCTATGACAGACAGGTAGACACTTTAAAGCTACTGTGTGGCTTAACACTGCGCTTTTCTGAATGTATGAGCTGGCCGGGCCTAACTGTACTTTTGTCCACCACTCAGCAGTTAGAGCATCACCTGCCAAGCTATCCTAAACCAACTGGAATTATGCATTTTTTCACATAATTATGGATTTGCAGCATTTGCCACATAATTCATCGTCTGCTGCATATTCTGCAGATTTTGACAAACAAATGTTCTTTCTAGCTCAAACAGATGAAAAGTTATTAAAAACAAGGCAACATGAATTTGGATAGATGAATGCCCTTTGCGAAGGTTAACTGGTCAACTTTCAGTTGCTTATTTCTGTATTTGATTGTTGAACTGGCACTAATGCTGTTTAATCTTTGCCCAGACAGTATCACCATGTGTAAAAATCACAAAAATAATGAAGTAATACTGTCAAAAAATATTCTGCGTTATGCCACATAATTTGCCTTTCCATGCTGCATAATATAGTCAGTTCTGACGCATAATCCAGTGCGCACATGCCGCATAGCTCCTGTGGCACTGGCTACCAGTACCTCACACTTTTTGCTGCACCTGATTATTTGTAGTACTTGTTTTCCAAACTTATTTCACTCTATAGTGTATTTCTACCCAATTCCTCCTGGCTAACCCTTCCTTATTTTTAGGTCTGGTCTAGAAGCAGCTTTGGTGGTTTTGTCAGCTTCAAGTGTTCAAAAAAATCCATAGCTAAAAGTACATAAATAATTACATAGAATGGCTTTGAGTCAGCCTTCTTCATCCATTGGCCTGTTACTTTGTCTGTCACCTTTTACTTCTCCCCGTACAGTAGCGTCCAGTACGGGGTCAGCCCGCTTTAGGCATTGGCTCTTGTGCTGTGAAGGACTGCATTTTACCTGACCTCACATGTACATCCACCTCACAAGTGCACACCAATGCCAGGGGCTCGGGGGCAAACCTTCCTACCATTTTTTTGAACTTTCTTTTTTTTTATTTTAAATTATTGATTTCTATTGCATATGGAGAAGTATATTTAAAAAAAATGATTCCGTTTTCCAAGGTCAGACCGATTCACTTTTGTCAATACTTGTTCTCATCGGATTCAATTTTCTTCCTTTTCTTTTCTTTGTTCTGAATCATTTCTCCCCATTTTTGTAACCTAACAGTCATCTTCTTTTTTGTAACAATGTTTCCTATATATATATATATTTTTAATAACATTTCTTCTGTCCTAAATTACTCTATTCTCTCTTCCCTAACTTCTCCTCCTGCCTCCATCTTTCCCTGCTAGTTTTATTTCACTCCCACCATGTTTCCTTTTTCTTTCCTTCCTACCTCCCTTTGTTCCTCCCTCCCTCCACTCCTCTCTTCCTTTCTTTCTCTAACCCTTCCTTCCTCACTTTACTTCCTCCAGGTCTTCCTTTCTCCTACAGCTGCCCCCTTAGATCTATTTCTCCTCCTCGTCTTCCCTTCTCCTTCAATCCTCTCTCCAGTCCTTCTGTTCTCTCTTTAAGTCTCCCCTCACTACCGTATTCATCTCCTGCTTACCTTCTTTACCTCCTTCATTCATTTCATTTAGATTCAGTTTTAATTAATTTCACTCCCCCTTTACAAGTCTCATCCTTTTCCCCTTCTTTTCTTTTTCATGTGCCTTTTTCTTCTAATTTCCAGTCTTTACTTTTTCTTGGGATCATCGTTAACCTTTACCTCCTTGCTGCATTGTTTGTCTCTTTGCTGTCAAGTACTTTTCTATTTACTATTATTTCTATATTATTGCGTACATTCCTTTATTCCATTTTTATTTCTATCTTCAGGTTTTTTTGTTTTTCTCATTTTTTTTCTTCCTTTCTTATCCTTCGATTTTCTTCCTTTCTCATTGCCCACTCCTAATTTCACCTATTCTTCTTCTTTTCTTCCTTTCCCCTTCCATTCTGTTTTCTCGCTCCATTTTATCCTACTCTTTCTTCCCTTTTCTCTTTCATTTTTCTTACCCTCTCCGCCATGTTTTCTGTTCCCTTCCACCTTCCTTTTGCATTTTCTTTCTTTTCGTCCCACTCTTTCCATTTATTATCGGTCTCCTTCTTCTGTTTCATGTTTGTTCGACTTTATTTCTTTCCTAAACGTACTTTGCTTCTCTCATTTTCCTCTTTTGCGGTTTTCATTGCTTTTGTATTCCCTTTCTCCCAGTGTTATACTTTGTCTTCACTGGTCATATTTTGTTTACTCATTCTCGTCCTCTTCGTCTATTCCATTATTTAGTTATTTCTTTCACTCTTTTTTCCATTTTTCGATCTAGTTTTCTCATTCCTTCTTTTCTTCTTCCCTTGACAGTTGGAGAAAGTTTCTGATTCGGGTAACGTGATCCCAGCCTTGCTAGGACTGACAAAACGAATAGTTAAAATAATGAAGTATAATAGTTCAACTTTTCATCTTAATATTCCCGTGAATGTAAAAGTTTGCATTGTTTAATTAATAGTCATGTATAGAGCTCGCGTATCAGTAAGAAAGGAAACACTTCCTCAATTAATACCTTTTCAGCCCTCTGGCTAGTCTAGTTTCCCGCAGATAATCTGTCGGTCTTGTGCTTTGCTATTCTTCGTTCCTGATGCAGTGCACTTCAGACTTCCACATGGACATATCAATGGTTCAATTTCTGTTAGCCTATAAAACTACATCTCCCGGTAGGCCAAGAGGCTCAGTGCATGTTCAATGGTGTAGCTTGCTGAGGGAGGCGGACCTGAAGGGGTTTGCACGGCAGCCAATGGGAGTCGTCCCAGCTGCTAAGCTGTGGGCTCGCCTGCTTAGCAGAGCAGAGTGTATTGCCAGAGAGAAGCGGCAGCTTCATCGCTACCTCTGCCTCTTGCACCCTCCTCCCTGCACTGACACAGTGCTTCTCTGAGGGATAGCACTTGGGCCCTGGCCAGGGAGTGTTGAAGCCAAAGAACATGGGAGCCCTGCCAAGGCCTTTCTTGTGGTCTACAGCATTGATGTCTTCTCTTCCTGTGGAAACCTTCTGAAAGAGGGGGGCAAGCCTGGGGGGTCCTTGGAAGGAAGTCCAACCAATCCAGATCATGGAAACCGCTGGCCACTTCCATGACTCCGGGGTTGGGGACTTGGACGACGACCTCAAGTGCCACTGTCCCATTGCTGGGGACGAACAGCAACAGCAGCACCACAACCTCCACCTCACGCACCCCATACACCACAACCTGTTGAACTCTTCGCCTACAGCATTCAGGGTGCCTCCATGTCCCAACTCCTGCCCCATAGCTCCACCTTCCTCGAGGCATGGCAGCCAACTGAACTTAAATGACCACTTGGCTGGTCATTCTCCAGGGTCCACCTCTTCGGCCGGTGGCGGAGCTGCTGCCGGGGGCTGTAATAAGCACAGACAGGCTAGTCCACTAGTGCACCGGCGGGACAGCAACCCATTCACCGAAATCGCCATGAGCTCATGCAAGTACAGCGGTGGGGTGATGAAGCCCTTAAGGGGGCTGAGCGCCTCCCGCCGAAACCTTATTGAGTGTGAACCTGAGGTTCAGCTGCCCCTGCAGACCTTTGGTGCCGGCCACCCACCTGAGATCGTCATCTCGTCACGGGACGAGAACCACTCCACCCAGACACTGTTGCACCATCATCAGCTCCACCACCACCACCCTGGCAGCATTGGCAGTGCCAGCAGCAACTTCCCTAAAACTACCAAGAGGAAGCACCAGAACATTGGCTACCGCCTGGGCCACCGGAGGGCCCTTTTTGAGAAGCGCAAACGGCTCAGTGACTATGCCTTGATCTTTGGGATGTTTGGAATAGTTATAATGGTGATAGAGACCGAGCTGTCTTGGGGTTTGTACTCAAAGGTAGGGTCTTTAACCTTCTCTTTTCACAGCACTCCTGTAGGCGGACCAGAACTAATCTGTAAGAACAAATCTGTGCCCTTTATGTGTCTTGTACATGTCAGTGGTGAGACCAGAACAAATATGTGCTCTATGTGTGCCTGGCCCCATGGGTAATGGTGACAGAACCAAGCTGTGTGCCTATCTGCTTTACTTGTGAGAACAGAACCAAGCTTTGTCCTATGTTTGCTTTTCAAAAACAATACGTAAATATGTCTATCAAAAGTGAGAACAGGTAACATTTAATGTAGACATGCCTTTTACTTTCATTGGAGAAAATAAGACAAATTTGTACTCTGGGGATGTCCATCAACCACTAGTGAGAACAGAACTCGCATGTCCCATGTGTGCATTTCACTATCACTATTGAGAAGAGCTCGAGTATGAACCTTATGTATATCTATTCTCATCACTAGTGAAAACAAAACGAATCTGTGACTGGTATGCGAGTTTCCTCATCAGTAGTGAAAACAGAACCAATCTGTGGCCACTATGTACCTTTCCCTATCATTAGTAAGAGCAGATCTAATTAGTGTTCAGTGTGTGAGTGTGCACCTTTCCTCTTCGCTGGTGAGAACCTGATCAGTCTGTGCTCTATGTGTACCTTTCTTCATCACTAGTGAGAAGAGACCCAAACGGTGCCCGGTGTGTGCCCCTCCTCATTTGTAGTGAGAACAGGATAAATCTGTGCTGTGCTACTGTCACTGGTGAGGACAGAGTTAAACTGCCCAGTATGTAGCTTTCCCTGTCACTACTGCGAACAGACCTCAACTGTGCCAGATGTGTGCCTTAAGAGAATCAATCTGTATCCAGTATGTTCCTTTTCCTATCGCTAGTGAGAAGAGAACCAATTGGTGATCGGTGTGCGACTTTCCCTGTCATAAGTGAGAAGAGAATATTTTCTGTGCCTGGTGTCTAGTGACAACAGGATCAATCGGTGCCCTGTGTGTGCCTTGTCCTATCACTACTGAGTAGAGAACCGACCGTGTGACCGCTGTGTGTCTTTCCCTATCACAAGTGAGAAGAGAACCAATCTGTGACTGGTGTGTACCTTCCACTATCACTAGTGATAAGGTAATCAATCTGGACCGGTGTGTGCCTTTCCCTATCACTAGTTAGAAAGGGATCAAACTGTGACCGAGGTGTGCCTTCCCCTCTCACTAGTGAGAAGAGAATCAATCTGTGATCTGTGTGTGCTTTCCCTATCAATAGTGTGAGCAGGACAAATCTGTGCCCTGCGTCTTCCCGCCTCTCCCCATTACCCTAGGACCTGATCTTTGTGTATAGCTGCCCTCCCTCATAACTAAGCAGGCGACCTTTCTCTGCCTCTCGTGTGCATGGACCCTTCTCTGCCTCTCGTGTGCATGGACCCTTCTCTGCCTCTCGTGGGCATGGATCCTTCTCTGCCTCTCGTGGGCATGGATCCTTCTCTGCCTCTCGTGTATCTGGACCCTTCTCTTCCTGAACCCTTCTCTGCCTCTCGTGTGCATGGACCCTTCGTGTGCATGGACCCTTCTCGGCCTCTCGTGTGCATGGACCCTTCGTGTGCATGGACCCTTCTCTGCCTCTCGTGTGCATGGACCCTTCTCTGCCTCTCGAGGGCATGGATCCTTCCCGTGCATCTGGACCCTTCTCTGCCTGAACCCTTCTCTGCCTCTCGTGTGCATGGACCCTTCTCTGCCTCTCGTGGGCATGGACCCTTCTCTGCCTGAACCCTTCTCTGCCTCTCGTGCATCTGGACCCTTCTCTGCCTGAACCCTTCTCTGCCTCTCGTGTGCATGGACCCTTCTCTGCCTCTCGTGGGCATGGATCCTTCTCTGCCTCTCGTGCGTCTGGACCCTTCTCTGCCTGAACCCTTCTTTGCCTCTCGTGTGTCTGGACCCTTCTCTGCCTCTCGTGTGTCCCCTACCCCCATCAAACGTAAGAACACCACACATCTCCAGGATGTCTTTCTATCCTCTGTGAAAAGTGAGAATAGAATCAATCTTTGCTGGATGTGTGCCTATAAATATCTATCTACAGAGAAAGCAGCCTGTGCCTCCGATGCATTATTAACACCTCTCCTCCTTTAGAACAAGACACTTCCACAGTAGGGGTTGGACTATATGTTCCCTGGTGTCTTTCAGGGGTGCTGACAATCGTATGCGACTTAGAAAATTCACCATTTCCCTCCAGCGAAGACCTCTCCAGGACCTCCACTCAGGTGTACCTCTGTAAATGACCCCCCCCACCCCCACCCAAGGGAAGACCCCGTCCCCCTAAGACCCCCGAACCAGCCTGTCGAAGGTCCATTTGACTATAATAAAAAAAGACAGCGAATGTTGCACATGGCTCCAAGCCTCACCTTACAAGCCCCCCTCTCCCCGTCTGTTAAACTTCTACACATTAATCATTTATCACGTTCGGGTGCTGCCCTCGCTTTGATCACTCTCCCGCCCCCCACTTCTCTCTGGGCTCAGCCTGCTACAAAATAAACTTGCTTTTTTTTTTTTGTATTGCAAACCAGCTTCCCCTCCCTCCGGTCTGCAACCTGTTCCACTCCCCGAGGAGATCTGGCTGCGCGGCGAGCGCGAGGCACCGCTCCTGGGAATAATGTCGGTTTAACGGCTGGGTGTGGGGGGCGGGTGCCGTGGTGGAAGATACTATCCCGTCCGCGCGCCGGGGGTCGGCAGTCACAGAATAAAGTCGCCACGCGCACCCAGCACACCAAAATGGCTACAGGTGTCACCGAGAGGAGGGAGGGGGGTAGAGCGCCGCAAACGGAAGGAGACGCTGGATAGAGGGAATGGGGACAGACGTCTGGGAATGAGGGAGTGCTGGAATGAAGGGGGAGAGGCGGGGTGGTGAGGGTAGGTAGCTCCAGAGCTAGAGAGAGGTCGTGATGACGGGAGGGGTGGGCTGGGGATGGGACGAGGTGAGAGGTTTGGGGCCAAAATGGGATGAACGAAGGAGGAGCGAGAGGGAAGGAGGAAGGGGCCAGCGAGGTACTCGAAGAGTCAGTGGGGTTCTTGAAAAGAAGAGGTGGAGGAGATGGAGGCTGTTGGGGCAGGGAGAGGAAGGAGGGGAGGCGGGGAGCAGAGATGGAAGGCGGGAGATGGAGAGGTGGACGTGAAGGAGAAATGGAATCCATGAGGAGGCTCTTCGGTGATTGGATGGAAATAGGGGGCGCATGCAAGCAAATTCCATCGCCTCAAGGCGCACAGTTCATTATAGACCTAGGCCGACCAGCAAATGTAAAGAAAGTTCCAGGTCCTGGGTTGGGCATGGGTTTAAGAGCAGAACTGCAGCTTAGACAATAATGTTAGGAGATGCGAGTCTCAGATTTCCCAACAAGCAACAAGGTGTACCCAACTAAAAAGGAAAGGACAGGCTGAGGCCACTGGATGGTAGTAACGGAAAGGGACATTCATCTTCAGTTATTTGGAACCGTGAGGCCAGTTACTGATGGGCTTCACTGAGGTAGTTTGGACCCTAGCTCAATTGCTCCTTTCAGAAATGTGGGCAGAGTGCAGTGCTTAATTTGTGCTTGTTGTTTCTGGTGCTGAGCACCGGCACTTATTTGTGAGTGCCGGGCTTATTCTTATGCCTCAAGCATTTGCTGCGAGCAAAAGACACATATGAGAAAGACAGAAGAAGGAAAAACTAAAAAGCGTCATAAAGGGAGAAAGTGGAAAGTTGCCGGATGAGCTGAAGGGGCAGGGGTGGCCGTAAATGGATTGAAGAGGCCCGAAATGGCTTCAGGATTACGCTGCCTCAGTATTCTGTGCTGGCAGATTTAATTACAGCAGTCTCTTGTTTAAGAGAAGGGTTTAGAGAACCAGCACCTCTTTATTTACAAATTAAGCAGTGGCAGAGTGGCCGAGGAGAGCAGGCTAGCACAAGCACATACTTACATCATCAAGCCAGGTGTATGGTGTGCTGCAGGAACAGGCCTTTTTAGTAGCCAGGACCCAGCCGCAGACCATGCTTGAAAGAAGAAAGTAATCCAGGATCGAAGGCTAAGTGAAAACTTCAAAACAGTATAAAATGCTGTAAAATACATAGCAAATAGTAATGTCATAGGGCACTTGAAACGCCAGGAAACAGGAGTTTGAAACTACCTGGACCAGTGCTTTAAATGGGCCGGTACTCTACGGTACTGAGTACCAGCACTTTTTTATTTTGAGAGGGAGAGTACCGGCACATCTCAAGAAAAACGTAATACTTTTAATTGGAGAGTACCTGCACTTCTCAGAAACAAGCAGGTACTCTGGTACAGAGTACCTGCACTTCTATTTTTCCATTTAAAGCACTGACCTGGACCATAAAGACCTTGTTCACTGTGGTCATCTACACAGCAAGGAACCCGTGATTCCTATTTATTTTTCTTTTTTATAGAAACTGTAGAAAAGGTATCACACATTTAAAGATATAAATATTATATGCATTGATTAGTGTGCTGAAGACATTACAACTTGTTTTGTCTTACGGGGATATACCTACGGTTGTCCATTACGAGTCTTCAAGTGGTTTCGTTTTGAACTACCTTTTCTAAGTATGTGGCTCTGATGGCATTCTAAGTGATTGTAGATGTAGTAGGTTTAATCTACTTCCTTCAAATAGCTTGTTGTAAATCCCAATTACTATGTCCACAAATAACCATAATTCTCTGCATTCTTCAGAGGCGCAAAGGATTGTATGTGCCTGAAGTCTGAACACCTTTATGTCACACTGTCCGGCACTGTGAAAAATTGACACTACCTTTGGACTCATTGCCAGAGCTCTGACTCATGCTCCATCATGAACACTCGCTTCAACCAGAACTTATTCAAACAACTAGAGACAACTACTTTTGGAGGAGCGTCATATGTTGCATGAAAAGGTACAGAAACACAACACATGGATAAAACAAATTCTCTTAGGGAATGCAAGATGAAGTTAAAATTAAATGTAAATGGACTGCATTGCTATTATGAATTACCTCAAGGCTTTCTATAGCCGTTGTCGGCAATTGAAGCATTGTTTTTGTCTGTGTAGGACATACATTTCGGACCCCTTAGGGACCCATTTCAAACACATTTCTTAATTACTGCCACATGTGAGGCCTGGCAGGACCTGACCAATTAAAACCCTAGAGGTGGCACACTGATATGGAGCAAATTACGGGCGGAGGCCCACTCATGCTCTCTGCCCTGCCTGAGAATTACACATACGTTCTTAGGTCACTCTGCCATCCCAGGCCCAGTCCTAAAGGTGGGTGAGTTACTGAAAGCTCAAGCCAGATGCCTGGCTCTGTCTCATCTTGAGGTTCTTTTGCAAACTGGAGCCCAAAAAACTACGCTTTCATGTGCCATTTGCCTACCCTTACATTCTAACCTCATGCTCCAAGAATGAACGAAAATGCAGTGACATTTGATGTACAACAAACAAGAGGAACAGATACCCATCTAGTAATTAAATTGCGGAATGGAAAACCAGAAAATCTGGGATCAATTCAAATTGTGTGATCCTATGCAAATAATTTATTTCACTGAGTCTCCTTTTTGTTTATTATCACACATGAGAGTACCTTCAAATGTGTGAGTTCTGGAAGTGTGCTGTACAAAAATCTTGAGTTTGAATTAAACTGCTATGAACAAAACTTGAGGTTGTCCCCCTGTAAAGCAAATGGAGGGGGGCCCCCTCCCTGGCCCACCACCTACCCCTTTTGCTGAGGCCCCTCCGCCCCCCCCCCCCCCACACCACTTGAGCTGCAAGGGCTCAAGTTACCCCACTGGGAGGAATGAATACTTCTAATCTCATGTTTTAGAACTATGACTTTAAATAAATGCCCCTCAATTCAGTAATACAACTTGAAGTTATAATGTGCAATTCTTCTGCTTATTAAAGCAATGTACTTTTTAAAACGTTGAAGTGATTTTGTCATGCTTTTGCATTATTTTTGTTGCATGATTTACATGCCCGCTATTTTCATCGCTCGGCTCATGTACAGGCTCATAGAGTTAAGTCAGACCTTTGGCTTGGTTATGGGTTGACTCTCCTTGTTAATAAGCTATCTTATCTACCCTTACCAAGTCTGCAGCAACACTGACTTGACAGCTGATCCGACGATACTGCCAGTCCAAGAGCTGACTAAGAAATTAATAGGGGAGAGTACCACTCTATACACCACCATCTGAAGCTATGTCCCTAAGAGCCAAAGCACTAGCTGAGACATCAAATGATATCCCATGTAAATAACACAGTACATGCCATTTACAATATGAAAAAGGCTCTTTCAAATTCAAATTTGATTATTTCTTGAACATTCGAGTTTCTCTTTAGAACATTACATTAAATCAGGGCATCCACATTGTTAAAAAAAGTTTTTAATCAGGATCTCCCCACCATCAAATCTCTTATGACACAGCCACGAGTAAGCCAAGAGATGTCATTTTGTTGTAACCATTCTAAATATGTCCAATGTTGTTGTTTTATGTGGAGCAACAGTACTGTCTATTAAACATATACACAATGTTTTATACAGCATACACCCAGCTTCAAGGTGCTCTTGGTTTTGACAATCAACTTTAGACTCAATGAAGTAAAATGATTTGTGTAAGATCACACAATTTGGTCAAGTGGGGAAGCTGAGATTTGAACTCTGGTTTCCCAGTTACACACTGTGTACTTCAGCCACTGGATATATATCTCCTGCTCTCTCTCTCTTATTACCAAAGTGTAGTGTTTTGTGTACAGATTATTTCATGGCCTAAGTTACTTTACTATATTTAGAAAATGCAAGTATCACGTGAGTTTATTCAGACACACAATATTTGGAAAATGTCACAATGTCTTCTTCAGAAAATTCATTTTATGTTAATATCACTGCCTCCCCCTGACTTAACAAACAATAAAGTCGGAGAGTGTCACCACCTCAATGACACAATTACACCAATTAGCCAAAGAAAGAGGATTCTGACACCCTGCAAGGTTTCTGTCTAGTTGCAGGTTTTCAGTGACACATGTTTTGCAGCTGCGCTCCATTGCATACTCCCGAGCACAAAAGCATTTTTAAAGATTTTTTGAGATCAGTACTTCTGCATTTAGTACCTTTGTCTTAAAAAAAAATACTTTAAAGAGAAAAAATAGTGGTTTCCAGGATGCTGGGCTCAGCCCTATTTTGACTCGCCAGTCCTCATATGGCAGAGCCAGACACAGCCTTTGCCAGACTTGATCCTTGCTTGACTTGGCCACCTCAAAATAGGACGCAGCTCCACCATTTTGTACCAATGAGGACTGGGCGCCCAGATTTACAATGAGGAATGGTACGCAGGTTTCAAATCCATGTGGGCAGGATGCACTTATTAACAGCAGACCAGGAGAGAACAAGACTGTGGGAATGAGGGTCTGGTTTAGAAACTACGCTGGACATTTTTTCAGATTTAGAACCCCTGAGGATCGAAAAGTCTGGTATAGAGCTGATGAGATCAGAACATGTTTAGATGAGACCAGGCCAGGTTGAGTAGATTTTGAACCCCTGAAGGTGGGACGGTGCAACTCAATACCAGTTATGGTATTGGATGGTCCAATCTAGAAATGATAAAAACAGTATGCACAACTTTAGAACTGATAAGGATAGGAAGTTCTAATCTAGAACCCATGACAATAGTGTGATCATCTTACGAATCAACGAGGCCAGGGCTGTCAGGATTAGTCCTGATGAGGACAGGAGGGGCTAATTTAAAGCCAATGATGAAAGGACAGCCCAAATCAGACATGATGAGGGCATAACAAACATATTTTGAACCAACATGGCCAGGACAGTCTTGTTTAGAAGGAATAATAACTGGGGAACACAGGATGTCTGAATAAGAACAGATGAGAATGGGGTTGTCCAATTAGAAAAGATCATGACAGACTGATAAGGACCAATGAGAACAGGATGGTCTGATTAAGAACCTATGAGGATAAGGTGAGCTGATTAAGAAAACTATTGAGGATTGAAGAATCTGTGTAATAACCACCATGACGGTCACCAGACTGTCCATTTAAAAAAACATTGAAGAAAGGATGATCCCATAAAGAATTGATGAGGATATAAAGGTTTTATTAGAACTAACGTGGATTGGACTATCTGATTAATAACCAGTCAGATCAAGAACCGATGTAGTTTGGATGGTCTAATTAATACAGGTGATCAAAGAACATCGAGCTCAGGAACTAATTACTAGGACAGGCTGATTAAGAGCAACTGAGTAGAGAAAAGTCAAATTAAGGACCAATGAGGAAAAAGCAGCCCGATTAGGAACCAATGAGTTTAGGACAGACCAATTCAGACAAGCCGGTTCCCAAAAAGTGACATTAAGACTCTAGGAAGGTAAGTGTGTGTGATGAAGAACCTGCAAGAATAGACTGGTACAATTAAAAGCCAATGGAGATTCAACAATCTGATTAAGAATCAATGATGATCGGAATGTCTAATTGAGAAGAAATGAAGATAGGATGATCCAATTAGGAATAGATGAGGACAAAACTGTCTGACTGAGAACTGAAGATGCCTGGAGAGCCTAATTAAGACCAGATGAGGACATGATAACCTGAATAAAAAATTAGCAATTGATGTGGCTAGGATGCCCTGAATGAGAACCACTGAAGTTGGGGTGGCCTGATTAAGAATGTATTAGAACTGGATGGTCAGATATCATTTAGACAGACTACTTGATAGTCTGTCGAAATCAGATCTGATGGGGTTAGGGCAGTATGACTGTCAACCAATGAAGGTACAGTGGTCAAATTAAGACCCGATGAGGGCACAAGTTTCTGAGTAGCAACCATAAGAGAAGGGTGGTGTGAAATAAATTAGGGCAGGATGGTCCAGTTGATATCTAATGATGATAGGTAATCTAATTGAGAACCTTGGTGATATGACAGTCTGATTGTAAACCAATGAGGATGTGGTCATGTGATTGGCAACCAATCAGAACAAGGTTATCCAATTAAGCCTCGATAAGGACAGGAGGATCCGAATAAGAAAAGATAAGGATGGAATGGTCCAATTGAGAACCAATGAACCTGACATGGTTTGACTGATAGTGGGTGAGGATAGGGAATAAGGGCCATATGTACGAACACATTTTCCCATTTACACAGAATGGGAAAAACCCTTTGCTACATCTGGCCCTAAGAAACAAAGAGGTTAGACGCATATGGCTTGATTCTGAGTTTTGAATACTGACCCAGGAACCTTCTGGTCCAGTATCTCTTAATTAACAGGAAGTCATTACAATTTGTTGGTCTTTGAGCAGGTACTTGCTTGTCATTTCCAAAATATACTTGTTATCCAGACAGGTGACTCGCACATTTTATCTAAAATACGTCACTAGGACAAAAGAACAATGGAAGGGAAAGCCAAAGAAGAAAATAAAGTGCAGCTAAGAGAGTAGCAGGCTGGTGTGTGGTGGAGAGCAGGAGGCGACAGAACTAGGGATGAGAATCTAAAGTGAAAGGGAACAGGGCTGGACTACAAAGCGAAGCAAGGAAAACAGCATTTCAATCTGGGGAACTGAGTGAAATAAACGTCAAAATGACAGCAGGAATAGCGAGAGAAAGACACATAAAGAAAGTGGGGTAATAAAGTGAGAGAGGGAAGAAAAAAGTGAAATAATAAAAATCTAGATGTAAGAAAAGAGCAATAGACAAGAGAAAGGTTGATATATGAAAAGTGTCAGGGAATAGAGAGAAGTATGCAAGGAAAAAGAGTGTAGAGAATGAGTGATGCAAGGTAAGAGAAATGGGCAAGAGAATGTGTGAAACAAGGAAAGAGTGAGGGAATACAGAGCTGAAATAAGTAAAAACAAAAGAATAACGTGTTTAAAGTAAAGAAACGGAGGGTATCGCGAGCGAGTGTGATGGAAGGAAACAAGGAAGGAATAGAGATTGTACATGGAAAAAACATAAACAAATTTAGAGAGGGATTCAAAGAACGAGATCCCACGCGGAAAGCAACAATAGAAAAGAGAGTAGCGGATAAGAACTAATGCAAAGACAGAGCAATGCAAGAAAGTAAAGCAAAACAATAGGAGAGTGTTTCAAAGAAAGTGAGGCAAATAGGGAGTGTGACGTCCAAAGAGGTCCCTTAGGGATGCTCTAGAAAGAAGATGGACTTCAGAGTCACTGGCTACCACTGACAGAATCACTCCTACCTCTCCACAAAGTTTTATCTCCATGGCTAATTATTATATGTGCGAAGTCAAAGTCTGAATCATGTTAATTCAATGTCAATTGCAGTCGGATAAAAGGCCAGTTACCCACTTCCTACTGGATGAAATCTAGGTATTGTGATTCCTGAAGGGTTATCTGCCTGGAACCTGTTGTGGGATGGGCTGCCCTTGGATTCATGGGAACAATATCTTGTGAAATGCCAATTGCGCTTGTCAAATTCAACTTTCCCAGGGTCAGTAGAATGTGGTGACAAGCTACAAATAAGCTCAGACGATCCATACAAGTTAAATTGACAGTTATATTGGAATCATAAGTCGTGATCAAAAAATTCCCACGGGGATGCGCTTGGCTGTCAGCCTAGTAGAGTTTGGATGTTTAGAACTTTTGTAAAGGGAAGCCTTGAGTGTGTGCCTCGGTTGTCCCTGACAACAGCTTCCTCTACTGAATGAGATTAACAGAGCCGAGGCCGCTCCAATGAATGGAAGAGAATGGCCCAGCTTCCACTGATGGACGGGATCACAAGCCCACTTCCTTCCATCAAAAGAAATCTATGCCAGAAGGAATTTGCTTATCATATTTTGTAGAGTCTTTATGCAAAGCCTTACACAAATGAAGGCGCCAGGCACATAAGTGAATATGTAACAGAGAAGCAGATAATTTGAAGCAGGCAGCAGCGTCATCAGCAAGTTTTAGATAAGAAAAACAG
Source organism: Pleurodeles waltl (assembly GCF_031143425.1). Classification (NCBI taxonomy): domain Eukaryota; kingdom Metazoa; phylum Chordata; class Amphibia; order Caudata; family Salamandridae; genus Pleurodeles; species Pleurodeles waltl. The sequence goes on along the minus strand of NC_090451.1, from coordinate 645,004,719 downwards.
GTAAGTGCTTTGTTCTTTTTTTTTTTTTTTACAAAACATGGACCGATATAATTTGAAAGACGGTTTCAGCGTCTGATCAAGAATGACTAGTTAACAACAGAAAATACACCAGACTGTGAAACAGGGTTTAGAGAAAAATAGAAGAGAACAGAACGGTTTGCCAGATAATTACAGTAATTGAGAAGTGGAAATAATAATGGTATGACAGATATTAGGCCAGAAGTGAAATGCCAGAGCAGAGTGATGCAAAGGTTAAGAACTCCAGTGTCACCTAAGAGACAGTGAGGGGCACTACAGACTTATGGTGATCTAGAAACGTGGAGAGTGGTCCACGGGAGATCAACAATTTCACTGGGGTTTAGCTTGTTACAAATTATGGATTCACCTGCTTTACCTTCCCCATATATATATTCTCCGGGTTCTAGCTGCCACAATGTACTGATTCACTAGTGTTCATCTACACCACAATATGGAGTCATTGGGACCAAGCGTCCCCCCTGTGTTGATTCATGAGGCCCATCTTCCTCATAATATGGATTCTCCGTGTTCTAGCCTAGCAGATTGGTTGGATTTGCCATAGCCCATCGTCCCCACTGCATGGATTCATTGAGGTCTAGCTCAATCTGCAGTGTGGACTCACCGGGCCCAGCTTTGTCTGTTCACTGGCTCCTACTTCCTGTTCTGTGTGGTGCCACCAGAGACCTGCTTCTTCCACTTCTACGGCGTCCTCCAGATCTATGCAATTTTCAATTATATGGATTCACCGGGCCATTCTTATCCCACTACATTTGATTACCCAGCTTCTACCTCTGCATGAAAACATCACATCCATCTTCCTACACTGTATCGAGTCCCCAGGGCCCAATTTTAACTGCATATGCTGTCACCACCGCCCAACATCCTCCAGGCCATTGAACTTTCTCACATCTATGCATTCATAGGGCCCATCTTCTCCCACTGAATTAAATATAAGGGCTTTTCTTTATCCATTTTACAGAATCAGTATATTCATATTCCTCTTATGTCAGCAATTACCAAGACCTAGGCTCCTCCACTGCATTGAGTCACCAGGGCCCAGCTTCCTGTACTCTATGAAGGGACAGGTTGGTGCTTCTTCCACTAATAAATCATCAATGCCCAGATTCCACCACTGAATGGAACCATTGAGGACCTAGCTCCAGGTAAAATTTAATTTATGCTGGTGTAATTTGGGGAATTTCGATTTACGCTTGTTAGGCAAATTCCTGAAACTACGCTGTTTGAGGTATGCACAATTTGGGGTAAAAAGCTTCCACAAGGGTATGTGGAAAAAAAACTATAGAGGCTGTTGTTTGTGGTGCTTTGTTTAAATGCATCCAGGCACCTAAAATTGATGCGAGGATGCATTTAATGCTAAAATATAGCACAAAAATACAGATTTCCCAAAATTGTGCATAATTATGCAAAAGCAAATTTCTCACACCTGGCTAGGCTTGTGCCACTGAATGGAATCATCAGGCCCAGATTCTGCCACTTAATGGAATCATCAGGGCCAAGTGTCCACCACTTAAAGGAATCATTAGTGCCCAACTTCAACCAATGTCTGGAATCATCAGGGCCCAACTTCCTCAATGTCTGGAAACATCGAGGCCCAGCTTCCACCAATGTGATGAACTTATATCATTGTATAAAATCAGCAGGTCTCAGCAATTTGCACTGCATAGAATCATCAGGGCCCAGCTTCCACCATTGTTATGAACTCTCGACATTGTATGGAATCATAAGGGCTCAGCTACCGTCACTGTATGGAATCATCAGGACACTGCTTTCCTCATTGAAGGAAATCATCAGGGCCCTGCTTTCACCACTTTTATGAACTTCCGACACTGTGCGGAATCATCATGGCCCAGCTTCCTGCACTGTGTAGAATAATCAGGGCCCAGCTTCCACCATTGTTATGAACTCCCGACACTGTATGGAATCATCAGCGCACTGCTTTCCTCATTGAATAAAATCACAGGGGCCCAGCTTCCACCCCTGCTTCTTTTTACAAGCAAACTTCGTTCACGGCATGGAGCGGTCAGAGCCCAGCCTCCTACACTGTGTGGAACAGCCAAGCACTGGGGTTTCCACCCTTGATGTCAACCCTTTGTGTGGATAGGGAGGGGTGCTCTTAGCTTTTCAGCTGTTTCAAAATTTGACATGGATCTAATTTAGGGCTGGCCACAGCTGTTGCTGGATGTCACGTCACATTCCCGTTCCTACTCTTCGTGCTTAAAAGGATTTCGCACCCACCTGCCTGTCCAGTCCGAAAGGCTGCACACTTCTGGCAACGACAACAGGCTACTCACAACCCATCCACCAAATATGTCAGCAGAGAAATTGAATATGTCCGCCCAGCTAGAAGAGGGCACCTTTTTGATTCGTTCTCCCGAAGTACTTCCCCTCGATCCACAAGGCGTCTAATGTGCAAAGTGATATTCTAAACCCGGTCTGCCTAAAGTTTGCACTTGAATGGGGACTTCTCACATCAGTGACAACGAGAAAAATATCCCATAATCCTCTGTGCAAGTATGTCAGTTGTTCAACCCCCTGACCTCTCTGAAGTGCTCCACCTCTTTGGGAATGATGTGAGAGGCTGACCTACCGCTAATCTCTCTTGATTTATGTCCTCCGTAGCAAAGTGGCTGAAAAACTAAGCTCGGGAAAACTAGCATTGGCAAAGCTACTTGTTATGGGTTTACTATGCTAACAAATTCAACTTTAGCACATTAGGGCGGGGCACGAGAGGAAGCTAGCAGGGGAGGACAGAAAGAACTGTATTTGTAAAGTAGCCCCTTGTGTAGTTCAATGCAACCACTCACTTGGAGGCGGAATGATACACCCAAACAGCCAATAGCATTAGATCTGAGATTAAACGCCACTGGGTTGAACAAGGATGTGATTGGCTGAAAGAGGATGGTAGGAGAAAGCCAATGATTGAAAGGGATGGATCCAAATATTTCAGTATGTATAATGTAACCCATAGGTCTGAATGATAGCTGGACTTTCAACACCAACACCTAAAATGGTTGGTGTGTTTCAATATCCCTTTTAGTACCACCAGGCGCAGCAAACGTAGCGAGGGCAGCTTCTAGGACTAATAGTGACAAATAACATGTAGGCCCTGATTATAACAGCAGCAAATCATGTTTGAGGGCAGCTTCTAGGACTAATAGTGACAAATAACATGTAGGCCCTGATTATAACAGCAGCAAATCATGTTGAGGTGCAAACTTGTGTTTGCCTCAGAAACGGAATTCCAAGTTAGGTGCAAATTTTGTGTGAAGCAGGAACCTGCCTCTCTGATAAGATGGTGCAAACTGCAAATAAATCAGATGTATGCCTGGTCAGGGAAAATAATATGCAAATTGTGTGCAATTCCCACTCCAGGTGGTGCAGTTCTAAAGCAGGTGCAACCGCTAATTACAGTGCCCAGTGGTTGTGAGAATTAGCAGATGTGTAATCTGCACCAGTGATTTGCACCATACATGTAATTAGGGACGTATGTGGCAAGTTCCAACATCTAATAAATGATGCATACCACAGCATAGCTTAATGTCATTCATGAGCAATTTTTTATTTGGCCTGAGAGAGAAATGTGCACAAAGACCCTTCTAAAAATCTTCTGGATTAGGCTCATAGACATCAGTTCACAATCCAAATGCCTACCTGGGAAATTAAAAAAACAAAAAAAAAACGTATTTTTAAAATAATTATCTGGAAAGGTTTTTTCTGCAAAAACCTAAAACACCCCTACATAAAACACTTTATACTCACTTCCAAAGTCAAGACTTTGACAGAGCCCTCAAAGTTGGGGGCAAGAATTCCATGTCCATTTTACTGTGAGGTGGAGAATTATAGCATTCACCCCAACCACATTAGTAACTGATAACATTCACAATAATAACAACCAAATGTGGACATGTAGGTCAAAGTGAGTAGGGTTTACGTTTTTATAGTGCTTTGTATCAGCATGTAGCGCTTGTTTATAAGCACTTCCAGTTTTGCCAGATTTTGCAGTGAATTGGGCTGTTGGGTTGGGCTTGAGAGCACAGACAGAACTGCAGTTTGCTCTCACGTCAGCTTTGGGAAAAGATGGCTAAAAACTATGCTGAGTTCAGCTTCCGCTCTGTACTTGGCTCTAGACCACTGGATGTGGTAACTGCACACCAACCGGGTAGATTTACTAACAAGTCACACAAAGCAACGAAGCAAGACAACTTGGCCAGGAATGCGCCATATCTCAAAAGAGATGGCACATCCCTCGTCTCTGCCTGTGCTGGCACACTAACCCCAACGCAGGCACTCTTGCGCAGTAGTACAAGAGTTTCTGCGTTACAACAAGGATTGTTTTTGTGCAGGAAGGGGCACCTTCCTGCACAAAAACAATCATGTGAGGCATCTTCCTCTTTCTATGTAGGCCGCAGAATGCAGCATAAGTAGAAAGAGGGAAAAACAAGGAGAAATAAACATATTTCTCCTTGTTATGTCCCACCTGGGAAGGCGTAGTATTTTTAGGCATTCTCATGCTAGTGTTAGGAAATCTGGGACTGTTCCGAAAACCATCAGTGGATGCGTGGGAACACCCATGAAATGCCCCACCCATGAATGCAGTCCCAAAGCAATGAGTAATGCTTGCGCTGCCTTGCCTTACTCCAGATTTACTATGCCACACAGAGCCACCTGCCATAGTAAATCTCACTTAAGGGATTGCATCGCCTTGCGTGATGCAATGGAGATGCAAGCCCTTAGTAAGTCTGAGCCCCGGTAAATACCAATACGCACCCCGATAACAACAAGCATAGCAGTACATGGTGCAGGGATAGCAAAGGGCTGGATGCCCTGATTCTGGACAACATAGCTGAATGAATCAGAGATATCAGGACCTGTTCTGGAGATACCAAGTCCTTTTCTGGGCAGTTTTCGTGGATTCCAAGGAGAATCTGTTGACATGTTCCACCTTCTCAGAGAAGACAGAAAGTGTCAGTGTAGGTTGTCTGGGATGCTGCTATGATGCTGCCACGGACCCTGCAGCAAAAAAGAAGACAGGCCCAGAGTCTTGCACACCCTAGAGTAATGCGACCAGTGCTTAATTTGAGCCGGTGGTTTCCGGTGCGCAGCACCTGCACATATGGGAAAGACTGAGGAAGAGTGAAAAACGAAAAAGGATCACAAAGGGAGAAATCTGCAGGAGTGAGCTGAAGGGGCAGGGAGTGGCTGTAAATGGATTAAAGGGGCCCGCGATGGATCCAGGCTTAGGCTGCCTCTGTAGTCTGTGGCCCCACATGTAATTTCAGCAGCTGCGTGTTTCAGAAGAGAGCTTTGGGGACCGGCACGTTTTTATTTACAAATTAAGCACGGAAGTGACCTGTCCTGGAATTAGGGGTGACAGAATTCCACTTGGACTTTTTTATTCCCGGTGAAATTGCACAACTCGTAGTGTCGGCTACATTATTTGCCACGTGCGCAAATAGCATACAGTTAAGAGTTCTACTGCTCAGAATGAGACATAACATATACAATCAGAGTTTGCACACAAAATTTGCAAGTGTTTTTCCTCTTTTTTGACTTGCTCTCTGTTTCACAATTAGCCAGCTTTTCCCGAGGCAATTCAAAAGGGAAGCATTTTAAATATAAGGCAGCCAGGAGTCTGTCCCCAGATCTGGATATGTAGGACCCCTGTAATTAAGTCATTAATCTTTCATCTGGTTATTTGTCATAAAATGCGTAGCTATGCCCTAAGGTGTGATGTGTGATATATAACCCGCCGATGTTATTTAAAAGTAAAATGACCCGCCAAAAAATGCTTCTACGTACTCTAGTGTTATTTTTAACAAACATGGGGTTTGTGTGGACTTTCAAGGTACCGTACTGATGAGAAATGTAGCAGAGAACTCTGGACTGTACAGCGGCTCGAAGGTCCAAGATGCGACGCGCAGCGCTACATACATCAAATCTTAGATAAATACTGTTTTTCCCAGTCCTCTGCCTGCCCTGAAAGGCTGAAACCTACTGGGACCCCAGTTGGCACTTTTCTTCAGTGCTCCACAGGGGCCTCCCCTTTGATCTGTCATTTTGAGGCACAGATCTATTGGGAGTTTTATAATTATGACTCCTTCAGATGGCGTGTGCCAACTAATTGATTTGATGCATCTGAGAATACAGAAATATACCACTTGAATTTTATAAGTCTTTTACTGAAAATCAAATCTTTTCCAAACGGCTTAGTGCTATCAATGAATTACATTTGCATAGCCCTTAATGCCCTTGGCATGGCTTTGCAGCGCTTCAGATTCTGACCCAGAGTAAGAAAGAGAAAGGCAGGAAAGGGAGAACGAATGAGGGAGAGAAAGATGAGAAATCAATGACACAATGAGAAAGGAGGGATGAAAAAGAACCTGCAAGAGAGATAAAGAGGCAGGAAGTGTAGAGGAGGACGAAAGAGACAGGAGCCGGTATAAAGACAAGGATGCTCCCTGAATGCACCGAGAGGGTGTTCTCAAGAGATGTTCCTGGCACCTGAAGGGTGGATGGTACCTCTGAGTTTCTATTGGCTGAGCGGACAACAAGGCCCCAATTATGAGTTAGGCGGAAGTCCACGCGGAGATTCACAGCTGGAATTACTACTACTGGGCAGAACCTCCCATGGAATTCCACCTTTTGCGAGCTGGGCCCTGTGAAGTGGGTAAATAACTGTGCAGGCCCAGAGCTACCATGCCAAAAATCTGCACAATATTCCCTGTTTAAAGGGGTTTGCACTGCCTAAGGGGTAAATGGGAGCAGTGGCTACCCTGCAGGGCGGAGGGCAGGATGCAGGAACGGTACAGGAGGAAGGGGGAGAATATTTGTGGAAAGGGGAGCTAAGGGAGAAGCCTGTCAGGGACTGGGGAGAGGCGGCTTGGCTGCCACGGCAGCCAAGGACTCCTTCCGTTTCACCTGCTGGAATTTCCACCAGTTAAATCGAGACCGGTATTCCCACACTTAGGAAAAATAGGTGCAAGAATACTGGGCCATTCACAATCGGGGATAACTGTATCCCGCTCTACCTGACTCATAATCCAGCCCTAAAATGTACCTTGCCTTTCTTAATCTTCAAAATGAAAGATGAGGGACGAGCAATTTAGCCAAGAATTAAGTAACCAGCCTTGTAACCATGTATGAACAAGACAGAGAGATTTAAAGTTATCTGTCTGTAATGGAGAGACTACAGGGGGTGATGTGGCTGGGATGAACAAGACAAGCAGAAGATGGGCAGCATGGTTCTGGCCTATTTGGAGTATAATTTGTTCTGTAGACCACTGAAAAGGCTGCTGTATTGATCAGTGTGGGAAATCACCGCTGTCAGTATTTGGCAATTTTATGCAAGTACTGAAGGAGTGAAAGGACATCTCTTAACAGACACAAATGGTTCAGGGTAGATTTGGAAGACATCATGTATTTAGGGTTTGTAGGAAAGAGCACTATCGAGCATAACACCTGGTTTGCATGCTATGCCTGTTTCATATGTAGGATCAGAGGCATTGGGCATTGCTTGCACCTCATTAGTGCAAGTTTAAGACCCAAATGTAGCAACAAGCAACAGAAGTCAGGCCAGTCAAGCTCTGCAAAAGGCAACACACCTTGCTGCATCTTTAGTAATTTTTGAACGGTTTGAGCTAGAAACAACATTATTTTATGTTCAAATTTGCAGATTATGGAGCATATGATGAATAATGTGGCAAATGTTACAAATCTATAATTATGTGAAAAATGCAGCGGCCACAGAATCGCATAATTCCAATGGCCCTGTATATTGTACATATATGTAGAGAACTTTGTACATGTATTGTGTAAGTACGATAACAAGTACATGACACATGTATGGTGAGAGGCAGGTATACACATTGCATATGTACTCTAAGGGGTGTATGTGGTAATATTGTATTTGAAAGTTGTATAGATTAAGTGTATTTTTTGTGTAAGTGATGAAATGATGTATTTGTATCATACTTGTAGAGTGAGGAGTATGAATTTATATTAGAGATCTAGGATGCGAATTAAGGGGAGTACACACATATCAATTGCATATATTTCAGAAATTATATTTTATATATGGAATTTGTTCTTGAAGGATCTGCCCCTAATTTGCAGCGGACCATGGTACACAGCAAGTGGGTATGGTATGTGTACATGTTGAAGTGTACAGAGCCAAATATAGAGAGAATCAGCTGCATAACGAAACTCGAGAGGACCCCATTGCACAGAACATGGAGGGGGCCAGACTCACTCAGACTAGTTGCTGTACCGTAGGGCCCCCTTGAGCTCAGGGGCCCCCCTCATTGCAGGGACTGCGGGGGGGCCTTTGTTACGCCCTTGGAGAGAACTACACACAATATTGGAGAGACCATCTAAGTTGTGATATGCAAATGAAATGTGTGCTTTACAAATACACATAACGTAACAAGAAGGCATGCTATGAGCGTGTGTTGGGTGGTGGAGTAGTGGGGTTGCTAGAAGGGCTAATGTCCATGTTATGTCTAATGTTATTGATTTTGTTGACGAAGTAGTGGTTGGTGTGCTTTCAGCTCTGGGGTGATTTATTGTTATTGCTGTTTGGCACTAATGTAGCTCACAATCGGCCATTAGTGAAGGATCCTACCTGGAGTAAGAGGTTAATGCACTGACTTACCACTTTGAAGAGTGCTGTGCTCTCATGTTGGCCGGGAACAATCAATAGCTTGTTTGTGGGATTTCCGGGTGGCTTTCAGTGCTGTGAGGCTTGTTGTGGCTTGTGATTTATGCCAGAACTTCTTAAGTTTGCTACCTCCTCATATACGTGCTTGACTCCTGAGAGAAGCAGAGCTGAAGCTTTGGGTTAATGGTTTTAGTACTTGGTGCGCTTCAGAGCAAGCCTCAGTGCACAAGACTGTATTGATTATTTCAACATAGGAGACGATTTATTGAGGAATTTGGATGGTAGTGAGGAAAAGGAAAGCTGCCGTTCTTGCATAGTGGGTGGTGGCCTAGCTCTTGATTAGTTCAGGGTTTTGTGAGGTGGGTGGTGGCCCGAGCTCTTTGATCTATACGCTATACTCAGTGCAGCCTCTCTGTGCTTTATCGTTCCACGTCTTACTGCATTCATTGGTGCACAGAGACTGGAATATCCAGATGTTATCCATAAACAGTTACTACATATAAAAGGACTGTGTTTCTCCTTGCACTTTTACAATTAGGGAGTTGAATTTTTTGGGGCTGATCACAAAGGCACGTAAGAGTACGTAAAAGAGTATTCCTGTAGTACTACTTCCGGTACTCATAATTGCTTTTAAGAGACGTTCTTTTGTGTTTATTGCATTGACACTACTCTCCCCACATTTAGCATAATTTTTCTCAACTCACCACCCTTTCTAAAAGAAAGCCTTTTGTCAAAATAATTTTTTCTAGTTAAATAATTGAGAAGGTCTCCGAAAATGTTCAGCGTTGTTTGACATTTGGCAATTTAGGCAAACTTAGGTCAAACTTTAAAAAAATATATATTTTAGAAGACGGTTTACATTCTTGAAGCCTGGAAGAGCTAAAACTGTGATTTGACCATTCATTGATCTGCCTTAGGAGTCAAGGGGTTTTTGTTTGATGTATGACCTTTTTCCAGTATGAATTTACCGAACAGGGGGGCAAACTCCCTCCACGCTGAGATGAAAAGTGAGGAGCAGAACTTGGCAGGTGCTCTTTAGAAGGGCTATGAAGTGTCAGGCAGGAAATTACGCCGTTAGAAAATGTCTGCCAAGAGGAAGCAGCTCGAATGTATTATTTCGTTTATTTTTTAGCTATTTCGAAGGGTGGATCTTAAAGATATGGGGAGAGTAGCGCTCTTTCCTAGACAGACCATAAGCCACCATTCTCAGTGAAAAATAACAGTGGATTTTCCGGAGAACCAGTGCCCTTAGAAAATTTCATAAGTGACTGAAGGTGTTCAGAAAGTCCGTTATGATAATTCACAAGTTAATAAGGGGTCCGGGGGCTTTTTGTAAGTCATTGGATTGAAGATAAAACTGTTTTTTCATGTAGCATGTAACAAATCCCATGCAAAAAGCATTACATGTCTCGTTTTGCGGTTTAATTTCTCCTGTTTTTTTGGTCCAAAAAAACTTCGGTGTTGAGTTGGGGAATCTTACAACATTTTTATTCTTTCAGCTCAGGTTATGTTACCCAAAGAACATGTTTTCCTACAAAACCCATTTATTTGCCTGATATTTCTTTCACAAAAAGGCAGGCTGAGCTGGATTTTCACCTGCTGTTATTCATACTCTTTGAAAAAGTTGTAAAAGCTGCCGAAATTTTAAAAATGACTTCCCCCAGATGATAAAGTACAGCTTTAATGTGAAGTGAGATAAACTGTCATGCAATAAGCCTGCATGGAACTCCTCTATTTAACAAGCAGTTATTTTTCTGGATGCCGCCTTCCTGGAACTATGTGGGAAACCCCTGCCCTACATGAATATCATGCAAATAATTCTTTGGGTGATGTGCACACCTTTGGGGAGCTATGGTAGTTTCTCAAGAAGGGGAATGATGTGATCATGTGTGTTTGCACCCCTTACAAAGAGGGGTGCTGACCGCAGAACAGACCAGAAAATATTGATAGTAGCCGCAGAGAACATGGAACAACCTTCCAGAATGTCTTTCCTTCTCTAATATGGGAGAAAAAGTAGGCTTCTAGCAGTGCTCTCAATATCAAACGCAGTTATCAAATTATTTATTCATCAATGTCAAACCTAGATTTTACCCACCCCGGGGAGGTGGGTCACAAAATTAATTAAAATAGCCTGAGTGAGTTACCTAGTAGAATCACCTAAATTAATCATCTGTTAAATTAATCATACAGGCGCATGAATCTGGTTTCTGTTACTGTTCTTCCCACTTCCATCAGTATCTTTCTTTCACTGTCCCTAAACCCCTGTAACTACAAAATAGGGCTGTTTGGAACCAGAAAAAATTTATCTTATAGTGCTGAGTAATTCTGATAATAGATAATGGGCCTGGTTTACATGTAGAAGTAAAAGACTGACATGGAAAAGGCGGGAGGTGTTCATGTAAAGAATCCCTAACATTGATTAGAACACCTCCCACCATGTTAGGGAGATTTAAAAGGTGGGTATTTCCCTCCAGCTGTGTGCACCTTTTAATTGTCCACAATTGATGGTGAAAATTCACACATATAACGTAAGCACTGGCAGATTTACATTGGATGTTATCCTCAAAGTGCCTTTCTCCTTGACAAATTTTGCCACTTTAAACTTCAAATGCAATGGTGTTTAATTCTCAATATCGGGTTATTTCTGTTTGCCTAAGCAATGGAGGGAAGTCGATGTAGCAGTGCGTGCATTAGTCAGGTTTGAAAATGCTGGAGCTGAATATGTGCCTGTCTTAAAAGGGAGCAATACCAGGAAATCTACCAAGAAATGGTGGGTTTCCTCTCCACAATGACTGAGCCACAATCGCTGGATTCAGAGTTCTCAAGATGATGCATTGCCAACCACCAAGATTACTCCTCTGGTCCCCCAAAGGTTGAAACGTGCCCACAAGGATATGTGTGTGGTTACCCAGCAAAAATAGAGCGGTTGATCCATCACAATGCCCGTCACAGTTATGTTTGTGAAAGTCCACTGTGCAAAAGATGGCGAACATTTATTTAGAGATTAGTGTCCTTAACGTCTTGCACAACACCCGTAGGGGGGTAATGTGACTGAATATGCGTGCTTCCTTTAAGTTCACAATTCCTTTTCCCACATTTGGTGTTGGAAATTCCCTCTTAAGACATGGGAATGGTAATTTTCCACTAAAGGTTCCCCTTCAAAGTGTCTCCTTCCATGATGAATACAGTCACTTTGGTGGTGAAATCTCTGCTACCCTGTCTAACTCTGATGGATTCTTCTTTGCAAATTGGCAAAGGTGGGACGTCCACATAATGGTGGATGGAAATTCCACCATTCAAACTCCACCTCAGGCTATATTTTGGTACAAAGGCAACTTTAAAGACAATCAGAGCCAGGCCATGAAGTTAAAGCATGAACCGAGAACTTGTGAAGCGATTGTCCTCGAAGGTGCTGGAACAATTTTCAGAGTGGAGGTGCTGCCATCAATATTACATCATTGAACCTCATACATATTTTCAAATACCCTAATGTCACACAAAGATCAATCCGACAGGAGAGTGGTAAGGGTGTATTATGTGTTGGTGGTGTATTTTTGGGGCAGGTTGTTCCAAATATGTGGCTAAAGCCTGGTGTTCTATCAGTGTCATTTACAAAGAGCAATTCTTCCATTCTAATGGCCACTAAATTTACATTGAACATGCAGTTTTACTAAAAACCTTTATAGTGTACAAATGATAATGTGAGGAAATTAGGTTCACCAAGTAGTTATCAATTGTGCATCACGCAAGTAAAGTATCTTGATTTGCTTTGATCTTATTAAAATCTCTGGGGCGAATTCACACTGTGCATTTTGTAGTACTATAAAGTGCTATTCTGGTGCTAAAAAATACTAATTATCAACCTTCGTGCAGGGGTCTCCTGCTCTGTCTTTTTTTGTGCGGAGATCTCCGCTACAAATGCTGAGATCTCTGCAAATGAACGCCAGAGTTTTAAAAGTAGATGTGAGAGGGACTGAGTAACGACTGGAAAATGTGAATACTTACTACAAAGTGGGACAGGTTAAGTAAGGGAAGAGTCAGGAGGGGACTTTATGGATGTGAAGGAAGGGTTTATGGGTGGACACGCACCCACTTAAAAAAGAGCAAGAACATTTCTAATCATAAACTACACTTATATAGTTAACTATAGCTATTAAAGAGCCATAAGAGTCATAACTGTACTCCAGCTCAAGCCTGAAGTGACACCAGCACCACACACTGCCAACCACTAGTACCTCAACACCTTCTGGTAGAAAATTATGAGGACAGGGTGTTAAAATGGAAACCCATTGGAAATTATGTTAAAATAAATTAACATATTTATACTTTTCAAAAATACATATTCAGTTAATTCCCGGTTTAAAAACGTATATTTAAATATATCAAAATATATATTTTGTATATATATATATATATATATATATATATATAGTAAATATAAAGACACTTGACTTCTATCTATGAACACACAACAAATGTGGCAAGATAAAAAACGTTTGAAAACTTCTTTATCCTCATTCACCTCCTGAACACCCGCGTGATTATTTTGGGGTGTTGCAGCACCTCTCAAACAACTTGTTCCATTCCCATCTGTATTGTTTGCTCCTTGGGAAAGTATGGAGCAGGCTCTGTTGAGCTGTGATTCTGCAGACAGTTGTTACTGACACAGGAGCATAACGCAGGCCCCTGTAGTTATGCAGTCCAGTGAGACTCCAAACCTCTCAGGGCCCCCAAGCCCTTCAGAGGCCCTCCATTCCATTCAAGGCCAAAGAACATCTGCGAAATATGTGAGACTGAGGGGCCTTCTTCACATTTTGCCTGGGGGGGCCTTCATTGGGCCGAAGCTTACCAGACAGTGCTCCTGTCTGGTTTGCTAAAGACTTCTTGGGGCCATTATGAAAGCTTCCCTGGGAATGCATTCCTCCCATTGCTTACCATTTGCTTTGTGTTTTGTAACTCACAGTTGTTTGCTTTAGATTTGCTGGCTTCATTTGTTTTAGGCTGTGCAGCTTGAGTTAGCCCCTTCTGTGGAGCGTAGCCTGTTTATTGTGTTCTTCTTTGAGTGCTCGCTTTCTGTAAACAGGCCATTACATTTTGTTCTTGTCACATATGCTCTGCATTCAGAGACAGAGGTCAAATGTCAGGCGGTATCTTCCCAGGGAGCTTGGTGTTTACTTTTATTTCTCTGACTTCAAAGTGAGAGGATTTATGTGACAATCTTTCTGGGGTTTTGAAAGGAAAGGCTTTTTTTTAGCATACAACAAAATGTAGACGTCTCCAAATGAACTGTACAGATATTTCAGAATGCATCAGGATTAAGGAAGCACAAGTGGGGCAAATTTTTTGTACTTCCAAAGTATGGTGGAAGGAAATATCTTAGTACGAAAACAAATCAATAAACCAGATGATGCCATTTCAACACTTTGGGCCAGATGTAAGTAGTTTCTGAATTGCGAGTCGCAAATTGCGAGTCAGAGAGACTCGCAATTTGCGAGTCGCAATTCAGAATGTAGGATGGTGTCCCTGACACCATCTGCAACTTGCAAGGGGGTTGCAAAGGCCCACCTCATTAATATTAATGAGGTGGGTCGCAATTTGCGACCCCCTTGAGACTCGCAGCACTCACAGGGATGGTGGCCTGCTGGAGACAGCAGACCACCATGTCTGTGACTGCTTTTAAATAAAGCAGTTTTTTTTGTTTGTAATGCAGCCCGTTTTCCTTAAAGGAAAACGAGATGCATTCCAAAAAAAACAAAAAAAACATTTTCGTTTCATTTTTTCAGATCAGGCAGTGGTCCATAGGACCACTGCCTGCTCTGAAAAAATGTTTTCAATGCCATTTACAAAGGGGAAGGGTCCCATGGCTTTGCGAATGGCTAGCACCCATTTGAAATGGGTGCTAACTGCAATTGTTTTGCGACCACATTTGCGGTCACAAAACAATACAGCATCGTGCTGCGACTCGCAATTAGGAACGGGAACACCTTTACTAATTGTGACTCGCAGTCCCGTTACCAGGTTACCGAATCGCAAAACGTGGATTGGGCATCACAATGTGCTTTTTGCACGCGCAAACAGCAAAATTCGCTGTTTGCGACGTGCAAAAAGTTTTTAACATCTGGCCCTTTATCTTTTGTGCACTGCATAGTTTTATCAGTAAAACCTTGTATCTGTGCAAATGTAATGGTCACTTTAATTGAAAATGTATTTTCTATAATGGCAGTGCTCTGCCACACCATGTATACTCCACAGTATGCCACTCCAATCTGCAGCTCTCCACTGTATACACTCTACTCCACTCTACCCGGCTCCAATCCATGCTGCTGTATGCTACTTGACTCCACTCTACTCCACGTCACTCAGTTCTATGCCACTCTCCTCTTCTGCATGCCACTTACTCTTAGACTTGCCATTACACTCTATAACGCTTCACTCTATGCCACTCCACTCTACTCTACTCTACTCTACGACACTCCACACCACTTCACTCTGCGACACTCTATCCCACTTTACACACTCTACTCCACTGTACGCCTCTCCATTCTGCGCCCTGTCACTCTACACTTGTCGCCACTATACTCCCTCCATGATACTCCACTCTGCAACACTACAGTACACTCCACTGTACGACACTCCACTTCATGCCACTCTCCTCTATGCTACTTTTACCCATGCCGAACAACAGCCACGCTGGTAAACAGCATGACTAAAACACATTGGCAAAGCCACTGCTCTTGCATAGGCAAGGCTTATTGGCTTTTCCAATGCTTGTTTTATGTTACGTCATTGTACTGCCAGGCTTCGAGGGGGAAGTGACTGGCAGGGTCTCTCAATGAAAGTGAGAGCGGTGAAAAGCACTGCTTCTATCCCCAGCGGTAGTGAGAGGGTGAGAAGGCAATGGAATTTCATTGAAAGCTGGTTATACCAGATTGTGCTGGGACCTGGCTGTCCCCTGCTTGCCTTCTGACGCGTGCTCTGAAATATAACCCCTGTTGACCCCAAGACTGCTGCTGTCGCTGGCTTTTGGGGAGCCCAGCCATAGCCCACAACTCAATCACGCCCCAGCGCTACATCTGTTTCCCTCATGGTGAGTTTTAATGTACTAGTGTATGAAACCAAACACAAAACAGAGGCCCCTAGGGGGCCTCAGATGATCCCAGTGGGGGGCGCTGGCTCTGGCCAAAAGAAGCATTATGAAGATAACAGTGCTTTCTTTTTAGCAGAAATGCTTTTATTGCATTTTTAAAAAGGTAACAGAACTTAACTGCAATTTTTAAATAAGTCTAGCGATAGGGTACACTGAATATAAATGCAAATCATTATATAGTTAGAGATTATTTTGAAAATGTGACATGGACTGGGCCCTCCTGGTCTCCCTTAGACTGTATTTAAAATCCTCATACCTTTTGCTTGGGTATCACCTGAAAGGCAGCTTTAGCATACTTGTGTTCAAGAGATCCTCCCCTCTTCCTCGTCATGGTTCAAGTGTTTTTTTTTGTTGTTTTAAATATATAGTCATACTATATTTCCACCGTGACTGACAGCACTCTCCAGTCGCTTCTTGTGCCTCAGGTGCCCTTAGAGAGAACACTTGTGCCTGAGAACAAGGAGTTCTGGGCCCAAGTCAACTTTCTCTGCCGAAGCGTAATTATGATCTACTGGAGCAGACCCTTGACCGAATCTGCACACAGTGGTCGGCACAAAAAGCCATTTGCACATGCAAGTTCAAGTTAAATGAGAAACATCTGGGTTCAGAGAGCAATAAATTCACCAAAAGTGAATATTTTGAAGTCCTAAGTTGACTTACCGATTCGTAATATTATGCCTTGGTAAATACTATTCTAGGGGTGGAGTGTGCGTTTTAGGACAGTTGTGCCTTGGAAGTTTTATGAATACCCACATACTTGTGAGTTTGTGGATATTCACAAACTTGTTGCAGACTCATCCCCACCAAACAAATGAGCACAGATCATAGATGATCATCTATGATCATAGATGTACTCCTTATAAGGAGCAATTCCGTTTCCAGGTTAGTAATGAGTTAGGAAAAAATCTAATAGCACAATTGCGATGGGCTTTCCGCATGCACAATTTATGGACAATTGCACATGTACAAAGCTTTTTGGATAGCCACGTAGGAGGGATTCTTAATTATTCCCAGAATTAACTCCAAACAAGGGCAAGGTACCAGTGGAAAAGAAAGTGTCACCCACTTCTCACCAGCATGAAATCCCTTTGAGAGGGAACGCCTATCTAATGTATTTTACTTAAATCAACATCCTCCCTTTGTGGCATTTAAAAAATGCAGCACGATGGTGATACTTGTGTTCATTCCAAAATAACTTTAACACCCAATTTGTGTAGCTGTAAGTACTGGCACTTAATGTTGGAATAGGTATCAAGGTGGTTATAAAAAATAATTACATCTCTCCATTTTATGGGCTTCAGGAGTGGAGGCGGAGATTTTTTCATCCAAAAGCATATTTCCAAAGTGAAGGAAAAAGAAGGCCAAATAATATGTGTTGACCTCTCTGTGAAAGTTACAGTGACAGATTGCATACCCTTCAGACAGGCTATGCTTGGTTACAAGGATCTGCATAAGTGACGTAGCTTGGTCCCACTTTCTTCTTTCTGTTACAGTTATGATCATGTTAGGAGTCAACTAGAGCCCCCCAACTCTTTAAACACTGATGTCTGGCATAAAGATTCAGAGTAATCTGCAATTATAATGCAGGAATGCGCTTAGAGCTCCGCTGTGTGTCCAGGAAAGTGTTGGGAATATTTAAATATTGAAATCAATTTTATTTGGATGAAAGTAACCTGAGTTTAGAGTTGAGGGGCAGAAAAAAGAGGGGAAGGGTTGTAAGACATCTCTAGCATCTACAGTTGAGACATAGAGAGTATTGCTGTACTATAAAGAGGATTAGGAGTAAGGATATCTTATCAGGCCAATGCAAGCACCTGCATAGAATTCCCAAGGATGTCTACAGTTCAAAATGTATACTGTTACCATTATTCCTTACGATCAACATCTTTTGGTGGAAAACTCCAAACAATTTACTCTTTAAGCCTAGATCAAATATATTGCAAAAACCACTGCTCTCAAAGCTGCAGTCAGTGTTCTAAGTGTGATGAATATGGATGGGGTGGTGCTTTAAAAGTAGCATTGGTCATCGAATGATAGCTAAACATCCTTTAAAAGAGGTGTGGCTTATCTAACTAATGACATGGACTAATATTTGTGAACTAGAATCACTTGTTTGGCAAATTCATAAAGAGTCTTACTTATGAAAGAGGAACTAACACCAGCAAGCAACTAAAAGTTGACAGGCCGCCAGGCTTTCATAGACAACGTCCCTAAAAACGTAGACAGATGACCAGTGTCTCATAAACAATGTCCTGCCAGGTGTGGAGAGGCAGCAATTGTCCATAAACAATGTCCCCACCAATGTGGACAGGTTGCCAGTCTCAAATGTAGCTTTGTCTGTCCACTGATTTCTGTGAGACGACCCGCAGTGGTCATCTTCTTTGACCAAAAGTGTGTGGAAACCTAGTTTATATATAATTTGACATGTGATCCTATACATGTCTGTTACTTAAATATGACACGCTTTTGGACTTGGGTTGGGGAGTGGGCTGCCATCCTCAGTGGATGGGGGGGTTGGTGGGGTCAGCTTTTTCATCAGTCCCTACCACGAGAGACGTTGGAACACCATTTTTAAACATTGTATTACCTTTTTTATTACTCAAAAGAGAAAATGTTTGCTCAAAGTGTGGTTTTATGAAATATGTAGCATGCAAGTTTCGAACACCGAAAGATAGTGGTAATGTTGTTAGCCATGGGGCTGTAGAGGAAGTGAGTGTTCGAAGTTGGTTACCAAATGGGATGGACCAAACTTTGACAGGAGTTGTACAACTTGTCAGAAATACTAAATTGAGTATCTGAGCGGTATGCTGGGATTGTATAGATTTCTAGAAAGGGGTTGCAACATTTTTGAATTGTGCATGTAGTTTCATGCCTTTTACACCCTGGAGTTTCTTACATGTGAATGTTATTTTGTGGGGTGCTGTCAGGTTACTGGTAGGCTGTATTTTAAAGTGTAGTGCATGGATCCATTGCAATTGTATCTTGCTTGGAATCCTGATATAGGCAGACAGACATATGAGATGACAGCTGTACAGAAGATAAAATGCTTTGTATGGAAATGGCATGCTCAGAGCCGATTGGCCGATGGAGATGATGTTATTTATAATGATATTTGAAGCTACAGACTGATTTCATTTGGTCTTCAGATTCTTTTTAGATTTGAGGCATGAACAACCGGATGCGAATATGGAGTCCTGTGTGTACGGTGGAGTCATTTGGTATCTAACGGGAGGGTATATAATCACCAACAAGGGAAATCATTTATTACATTGTGAACAACAATAATGCAATGATGTAGGTTCACTGCCTTTGTCGGTAAAAAAAGCCCAAGACAAAATCCTTCTGGTAGAGGCGCAACATTGAAGGCAACTAAGTTTTTGCTTTAGAAATAAACTTACATACTGATTATGAGGCTTACCCGGATCATGATGTCTCCAGAAACTATGGGATATTTGTATTTTTTTTCAGAACAGGATTAGAATAGTTTACGATGAGCTATTCACACCTTCTATGGTTGGTTTTATAATAATTGACTCTTTTCCGGCAACTTGATAAACTTGATCTCGCAGACCCGGTCTAATTTTTTAAGGACATAAACAAAGTTTTGGCAAGGTTGGCCAAGTCATTAGTAATTAGTCACCACTGTAAAACATCTTAGATTTCGTTGGAGCTCTTGATTTCATTGCTTTACGCTATTCTTATTGAAGTATAAAGCGTTTGTGCGCCTGCCTTTCAGCATTCCAGCCTATGAAAACCACGATGATTCAAGAAAAAAAAAGGATTTCATTAATAGATTATTACAGCGAATAACAATAAATCAAACAAATGTTTATTGCAGACAGTAAGAATAATCAAGTATTCAGTGACGTTGGATAACGCCTTTTACCTTACCTGTGATTAAAAGAGGTCACACTTTTTGTGTCATTGTTTTTTAAAAGAACTATCGCAAATACAAAGTTAAAATCTTGGGATTACTCTTTAAAGGTGAGTGGCATCATTGGCTACACGATTCAGGAATCCCATTGGGAACAAAAATTAATATTCTTTTGTACAGAAGATTTCTCCAAAGTACTGAAATATGTAAAATGACTTGACGGGTGAGATGAGACTGAGCAGATCTGGAGAAAATGAATTTCTTTGTGTCAGACTGAAGCAGCATCCCTTGATGGGAAAGAGCGGAGGCTGAGATTAATAAACCAGAAAAGGGACACATATAGGTGCATTCACAATAGCAAGATTTGAACTTGCTGGCTTTTCCCCATGCACTTTCTGTTTCCAACCTTGGCTCCATGACTGCTTGTCCACGAGCACTGTGGAAGGGAGTTTGGACAACAGTTACATTTGTATTTGTTGCTATAAGGAAGTATGTCTAAATATGACCTTGTATAACAGGCGGTGGTTGGGTGTTTATGTTATGGTAGAAGGGTGGGTTTGACATACACAGCATTCCAGATTGTTAAGCAGTTTTTATGGGCAAGCGCAAAGCGCTTAGTCCATTCAGTAATCTCTCTTTGGGCTTCAAAGCACGCCCACGTCACGTCAGTCACTTACTTTGGTTCGTGGGCTTCCCTTTTAAAATCCTCTTGCTTTCGTTTGTGAAAGGTATGCATACGTCATGCCTTTTCCGGTGTTTAGCCCGCCTACACAGCACCAGTAAACTACTCGAATCATACAAGGCTAGATGTTTTGAGCCTCAGGTCCGGACTACTTTATCTGTTTATTTTCCACACAGCGCCATTGCGCTGCATTTTACATAGCGCGATCGTGCTGCGTTTTTTTTCTTTACACCGCTAATAGCTCTAACTCGTGCAAATGCGCGACCCGTTGCATTGAAAATGCTTGTTTGTATCCTCTCCACCAAACAACAAGGTGATGGATGGAATGCTTGAATGAATCTCAGCCACTGGTGATCACTTGGGCTCGCGTCCAGGCCATCTTTTCACCCACCATGCCGCTCTAGATAGAGGACAATCTTATGCAGCAGCTCAGTACTGGCCCTGATCCTCATTGGAAAAGTCCTTCCCAAACTATAAGGGGATGCCCACTCCAGAAAGGAACAGTGCTCTTTTTGGAGATGTTAAAGTTAGGAATTCGTTTCAATACAATTGGATTCCCATAATTTACCATTGTGTAAATACATGAAATTCCACAAAAATGATATGAAGTTACGCAAAATGCAAACCCGACATTTAGTGCTACGTTTGATTGTGAAATACACCTTCTGGTGCATTTGCCAAAAAAAGTGTAAAAAAATGGAAGTACCTCAAACAACAGCCACTCATGTTCCAGTCACTCGAGTTGTTCCTGTACTAACATTTTTTGCAGCAAACGTTCGTTAACTTTTAGAATTTCATGTAACAAGTATAATGTTGAATTTGCTAAATTACGCAAGATTATGCCAGCGTAATGGAAATGTCACCTGAGCCCAAGTGGTCTAATGTTGATGTTGAAAACTTCCCATAAGCATGGTGCAGGATGCGGTGTTTTTCCGCTTTCTACTGGTAGCCACTGCAGTTTGCTGGGACTGGAGATGGACTGGAGACAATGTGATATGAAGCTGATGTGCTACTGGGGTTTTGATTGGAGGATGAGTTTTCAAAGAACATCAGAACTCCGATGATCTACTATAAGTGTGTTACATATTTGTTGTGTATGTGAAGGGTGGCCCTAGGTCTGCTCGAATTGTAATTGCAAATAGGCTCCTGGTTGCTAAATGTCATATAGTGAATCACTGAAGAAATCAGGGCAAATTGTGCAAAGGCAGACCAACCAACTTACAAGATGAGAAGCTGGTTCAAACCACACTAGAAGACATGGGGGCTTTCGATGCAAAATGTAAACAATGGTTATGTTTTCTTCTCAAAACAAACAAAATAATTATTTAAAAAAGAAAGACCACGTTTTTAAAATTGACAATCTGAAATTGATACTTTCCCAAATGCTCTGCTGTGTAGTGTTGATTCACGGACTTGCAGATCCTGACTAAAGCCAACCCTTGAGAGAGCAGATTTCCCAGATTTAGGATTCAGGGCGGAAGGGCTAAATGGGTCTTTGTTATCTGTGGTGGGTCAGTCACCCGCGGCCTGCAGAAGGCCCTTGGAAGAGGAGAGGTTTGCGCTTTGATCTGGACACGACATGATGTCTGATCTCCTTTAAGTTATCAGTCACGGTGTCCCACATGGGGATATTACAACCTAACCTCCGACCTCTTGTCTGTTTTTGTTTGAGTAAGGGCAGGGTTTGGAACTTCCAGTTCACAAGGTCACGCCAAGGACACAAAGCTTTACTTTGATTATGCCCCAGACCCTTGTCCCAGAAGCATCTGTGAGTTAAGCTGAGAAGGTTGAAGTGAACTCCAGGAGGGTTAGTCAGTAGACTGTGTGAGCTGAGGGTCACCTGTTACTTGCTGACAGGGCTAGGGTGGCATTTACTGAGTGAAGGATAACCGAGCTATTCTGAGTCTTACAACGCAGAATACTGGACTGCACAATATGGTTGTATCGCTCGTAATGTCCTCGGTCTACCCTCAGAGTCAGTGCTAGCTGGTGAAACTCGTGCTAGAAAATACCTTCAGGATGATCCTGCAATTGTTTCCAAACGTCTCTTTACGCAGGTTGGGATTTGACGGCTTCCTGGACTGAGGGCCGAGCCTGGTCACGTGGCTTCAGTTTCAGACCTCCTTTGCGCGAGCTGTGGTCTTCTGACAAAGCAAACAGAAAACAAATTGTATGCTTCATTTTTGATCCTTGAGCGGTGACCTTCTGTAACAGCTACACACAGGCCATAGTGATGACTTGGAGGTGCTCACTCATAAGTTGGCCAGTATTCGAACACCCCGATTTTCGGAGTGCGGGGACACTGGACCTTATTTTAATGCCTGGAAAATCCAACCGCTAAGACCATTTTTGGAAAGGCTTGCATTACTCTTTCCATCCCTGCCCTTCCCTCTCACATGAGGCACTTGGGGGGATGATGCAATGCTCCCCACACCAGGGGACATCTTCCTCTTCCCTTCCCAACATTTCCTCCATC
Source organism: Pleurodeles waltl (assembly GCF_031143425.1). NCBI lineage: Eukaryota > Metazoa > Chordata > Amphibia > Caudata > Salamandridae > Pleurodeles > Pleurodeles waltl. Next base: position 644,981,845 of record NC_090451.1, on the reverse strand, counting down.
GCCCCGCCTCTTACTGGGGCCTCTGCAGACATTTACCACCTACTCAGAACATGGGGTAAACGCTTACCTCAAACCTCACAGAACCGGTGATTCGGTGTGCGAAATCCCAGCCGGAGAAACTAGCCTCGCCCAGTTATCCCCTCACCCTGTGTGATTTAACTCGTAATTGCAAAAACTGCACGCGGAGCTCTGCCTGGAATCGGAAATTACACCCCCATGCACCCTCTGCATGGAATTCTTAATACTCTCTGGAGGGAAGAAGGCATTTGGAGCCGAACATATTGGCCTTCAAAATGCTCAGGAATGAAACCACTGCAACGATGAACAAGAGGTGTGGAAAATCGTGAGAACGAGGCTTTATATGTTAACATGGTGCAGTTCAGAAATATGAGAAAACATGATTATTTATTATGGCATCTACAATCACAACAATGTTAAGAAAATTGGTTAATAAAAAAATTCTCTGTAAAAGAATGCGGATTCCCTTATAGAGGCCTGAAGCTCGTCGAGCCTTTTGGGACAGAAATGGTGCCACCACGTGTCGGCACTCGAGAGGGGATATATTCACACTGGGCCCCTAGGGCCTTCAGCAGGTACTCGTTGAAAATTACTGTTTATTTATTTAGAGTTTTTATAAAGCATCACATGTTGCCTTCAGGGCACTGCGGGGCCTAGCACAAATGGTTGAAAGAAAAGAACAACTGTCAGCAGAGCAACATCAAGAACAGAAATATTGTCTGACATAGATTTTGCAGCCTAAACATCATTTATGAAAATAACGCACCATTATGCGTACATTAGATATTATTTCCTCCAATTCGGCAACATTTTTGTAAATTATATTTAAAAAACGATGTTTGTCAGACAATATCTAGGCCATAATAACCTGGTGCCGTTCTGGAATAGCTAGAGTCCTATTGAACGCGGGCGAGGAAAAACCAATAATGGGTGTACATTATTCCATACGTTTGTAGATACAGGGTTTTAACCTTTAATGTCAGCCTAAAGAGTTGTGCCTTGAGTAGCTTTTTGCAGCAAGGTAGTTGAACTCTGCTCCGCAGATGGAGTCACAGGCATCCTAGAGACTGGCCCTATATACAGTTTGACCCAATTACATATCTCATATGTCTGTCAGTGGCCTGGCGATGTTTGGCTGATTGTAAGTTTCTGGCTGGTGTGTTTGGGGAGCCACCTTTTACAAGTAGCTAGAGCATCAGATCCCAAGCAAGTGACAGTAGAGATAGATGTGTATTGGATTATTACTACATTGAGATATAGTATTTATTAAAGTGTGAGTCTTCAAAACTTTCCTGAACTGAAGCAGGGTTGGGGTGGTCATTATGGATAAGTGGATGTTGTTCCAGATCCTGGATGCGTAGATGGAAAAGGCCTTATTCACTGTTTTATTTACTCTTCTTGGTCTGCAGTCGGATGTTATCCTGCTGCAGGAGTGCACAGATCCACCAGAGATGGCCAGCTTGTCTGCAGGATAAGTGGGGGTGATGGTTGTGATGGCTTTGTAAATGATACAGCTGGGTGTGAAGAGGGTGCTGGTTGGCAAGGGGTACCAGTGAAGTTCCATCAGGATGGTGTTTCTAGTTGTCCTATTTCATCCATTCCCTGACAAGAGCTGCTGGGGCAGGTAACATGTCCTCAAAGTGTGCCAATGGGGCATCTGTGAGGCCATGGAGCAGGGAATTATCAACATCATGATGCAAGAGCACCAGGGCTTTGACAGTAGTTCTGAAGTCGCTTTCTGGAAGAAGTGGTTTCATTTTGTTTAGAAGAGGATTGGTACCGGGTCATCCTTGTTTCTTGGCAGTATTTTGTTAGAGGGAGAGGTGGGTTCCCAAAGTTAATCCAACTGACTTGGCAATCGGTGAACGTTGGGGTTTGAAACCGTCAAGGTTCATGGCATTCAGGTAGGTTTGTACTGTTTTTTGCTTTTTGTTCATCGAAAATAGCAGGAATTATGCCTTGGGTGGCCTGAGCTTCATCTATAAAAGACCACAGATATAAAAGAACATACTTTTTATCTAGCACACAATGTGAGCCAAATCACATCTATGCGCTTGGTATTTACCACATCATCAGAAAAAGAAAAATGCAGTATAGGCCTTTTGGGAGATGAAAGGTTAAATCGGCTGACGACAAGGGAGATATGTGAAATACAAGCGACAGAGATCGAACAAAACCGTAGCTACATCAGTACTTCTCCTGCTGATGTGTTATAGCTTTTCTTAAAGATGGTGCGTTTGTGCATCCCCCAGGGTACCCCTTCACTTCGTCTTCTACCTCTGAAGGTAGATCTACAGCGACGTGTGCCCCTGAATTCTCCTTGGCTGCCTGCCTCCTCAAGGAATCGCTTCCCGTTCTCCAGCCCCGGGATCTTTCCACGTTTCCCTGCACAATCGGATCGGTGTTATTCCAATGTGTCTTCCAGGCAGCCACCCGGATAGGCCAGATCAATACAAAAATAAACTGCAGTTGGGTGCCTGAGTCATTGTCGATAAAAAGATGAATTTCAGCAAGCCTCTATGGATCTCTTGCACCCAGCCGCAGGTTAGGGGTTCCTGGTGAAAATATTGGGCTCAAACACATAGATTATTACAAAAATAAAAACTGCAAAAACATAGAATGCAGAAATGTATACCATACAAAAACATCCACATACAAAAATATAAACTTGTTATAAAGTCACTAAATCATCTAAATTCATCTACACCCTGTAGTGGGACTGGTATAAATTCTAGTCTAACTCCAGCCCCAGAATATTTGGAAGCCAGGGGTTAATGGAGGCCTATGGTTGCAAGCATATATTTTTTAACGCACATATTTTTTGTGGGGGATTATTTTTGCTACCTACATTTTTGAGTCTTTATTTTTTAGTTTATCTACATCCCTAATGCCGATGTGGAGTAAATGAAAGGTACTGGCTTCTTCGGTGGACCCCTTAAGGCCAGAGTGTGCAGAGTGTAATGAGCATGGGGTGCTGTATTGTATTGCACTGAGGAGGCTACCATGCAGTCTGATTCATGTCAGGTTTGTGTCACTCTTTTGGAGTACGTGGTTCCAAAGGTTTATCTCGGCTTCGTAGGAGGTGTTGCGTGAGGTGTGAGAGAGTCAGAGCACAATGCGGCGAACGTCACTACGCATAAGCATGAGGTGTTGCAGAGAGTTTGAGACAAGCGCTTCGGGTTCCTTGCTGTCTGAAATACCCTTGACAGTGGGTGACTTAAGTCATCACGGCGTGTACTCTGTGGTGTCCACCCAGTAGAGGCATTGGGCCACCCTCATTGGAGGCGCTGTGAGGCAGCCTTGGGATGGTAAATGTTATGAGGAGTCCACCCAGAAGCAACAGAGGGGGTCATTCTGACCCTGACGGGCGGCGGAGGCCGCCCGCCAGAGTTCCCCCACCAAAATACCGCTCCGCGGTCGAAAGACCGCTGAGGGTATTTTGGGATTTGCCCTGGGCTGGCGGGCGACCGCCAACAGGCCGCCCGCCAGCCCAGGGCAAATCAACCTTCCCACGAGGACGCCGGCTCAGAATTGAGCCGGCGGAGTGGGAAGGTGCGACGGGTGCTGTTGCACCCGTCGCGTATTTCAGTGTCTGCATAGCAGACACTGAAATACTAAGTGGGGCCCTCTTACGGGGGCCCCTGCAGTGCCCAAGCCATTGGCATGGGCACTGCAGGGGCCCCCAGGGGCCCCGCGGCACCCCCTACCGCCATCCTGTTCCTGGCGGGAGACCCGCCAGGAACAGGATGGCGGTAGGGGGTGTCAGAATCCCCATGGCGGCGGAGCGCGCTCCGCCGCCATGGATGATTCTTATGGGCAGCGGAAAACCGGCGGGAGACCGCCGGTTTTCCGCATCTGACCGCGGCCGAACCGCTGCGGTCAGAATGCCCTGCGGGGCACCGCCGGCCTGTCGGCGGTGCTCCCGCCGACCCTGGCCCCGGCGGTCTCTGACCGCCGGGGTCAGAATCACCCCCAGAGTCTTGTCCCTCCGAAGGCCCAGCTAACATATAAACATGGTATACATTCGTTCAGTACACGGGTCTAGGGTCTCTCTCGGATCACAGGCTTCTACCACCAATAGAATTCCCTCACTCCCACCATCTTTGCTTGGGAAAAGCCTCGCTGATCCTGTGAATTGACAGCAGGCCTGTCACCTACCGCTGACAAAGAGGACCCTCGGTTGCCTGGACACATGCCTTAAGTTCCATCTTCGAATAGACCAGGAGTCAAGGGAGCGGTGACCCTCTTGTGGCCAACAGATAGGCAGACAACATTTCACAACAACTGGAGATGTTGAAGACCTTAAGACTACCCAGCGGAGCGTGCGCTTGTGTATACCATTCCAAGATGTCGCAGATGCCTGTGATGCCAGGGCACATACTCCTCCTGCCTGTCACGGAGACTCAGGCTTCCAAGCTTCTCGATTGTAAATATCTTGTTTCAGTGCCTGACTTCATATGCGGCTAGAAGAACTGCTAGCACGTCACTCATCACGGTACGTCTGGAGTTATCCGGAGTTCATTTATAGCTGGATGGCTTTGGTCCATGTGGTTCTACTCACGAACATGCTCTCGAATGGAAAGCCTCGTAGGCCTCAGGCAGTAAACATTATACAATTATATGGCCAGAAAAGTCAAATTATGCAGTGTAACGAGCCGCATTCTGTGGCAGTATTATTTCTACATTTTTGTCATTTGAGCACATTAATATAATCTAGGGATGTATTGGACTTCCTTATAAGGAGTTTCACCCAATGCCTAAGGGCCCTTCTGAAGAGGCCACTGAAGCTTGCACCAACCACTGACCCTGCTAGCACTGCCAATGACAGCACCAGCACAACTGCTAACCATCACACACCTACAACTCTTATAATGTAGACTATACCAGGCCACGCAAAACTATAACATTGGCTTGGGCAGCAGATATTGTTCATTTTTAATGCATCTTTGAATATTAAACATTGTGTTGTGCTCATCTCACAATTAGGCAGTAGTGCCACCACGTGGTGGGCTGTTATAGGTGCTGGTGTTGAGTGAAGTGCTGGGGCTGAGAACCGGAAACCACTGGCTCAAATTAACCACTGGATCCATCCCTAAAATCAGTAATTAGCAAATGTGAGAAGATAAACTTTGCAAGGGGTCTGCCACCATGTGGGCCATTTTTTATATTACTTTTCTAGCTAGCGTTTTTGTAAGAACAAACAAATTGTGTAGGAGGTAGTGGGTTATGTAGCAAATAAAATGGTAAATCTGAAATTATTTTAAAAAATGCCTCAGCTGCAGAATTGCACACTTCCAAGGGGCCTAATAGCAGAAGAAATGCTGACATTTCTATATGTGGCTCCTGTCCATTGAAAAATGAGCGCCAGGCTGTACTACATAAGCAAATGTGCGCCAGACACATGCCAGATGCACATATAAGAAACATCTGCATACAACGTATCTAAATTGAAGTAATTTACCTAATTAGCAGTTATCCTAAAAATTCTGGAATGGACCTGACTGTTACATATGCCTTAAATAGTGGAACCATTCTGTTGCATGGCCCTGGACACTAGTCGTATGGGGGAACATCACATTAATAGGTAACAAGACACACAGTGTGATTTTTCTGCCACCAATGAATGTTGTTACAAACAAAAATAGAAATCTGTCAACACTAAGCTCCATTGAAACCTACAAGCAGTTAAAGTAACCTTGTAGCACCACTGAAAGAATCAGGAAGGTACAGGACAGAGCAATATGTGAGTCACCAGAGCATAAAGGAATGGCTAGATCTTTGGTGCCGTCGAACAAAGACCTGCTGTCAGGCACAAAACACTTGAGAACCATACAAGGGTCACACAGCTTAAGTTTTTGGGGCTTTACGAATGTGCTGAAGGCCAAGATCCCACAGAGGAGCTGCCAAACCCGCCACTGGTATGGAAGGCAGCAAGGCCACAGTTCGTTCACAGCTGGCTGAAGACTGGGGTGAAAAAGTACAACAAAAGTGTTTCTGCTGTCTGAGAGAATCTGTCGTCATGTGTTAAAAATTGAAGTTACCTCTCGCTGGCATACGATGGACTACGGTCACGGTACCTGAGGACTTGTACCATGATCATTGGTTATAAACCCTTCCAAATTCAGTAATGAGTTTGTACGCTGGAAGTCACCATCACTTACACAGACGAGATGTAATGTTCAGATGTATAAGAACCTTATTGAGAGTTTGGACGGAAGTGGTAGTCTTCGAGTTTCTGGAAGAAATTGTAAAAAAAATGCAGTATTATCCACCGACTGAATTTCCTTCACCACAGCAGTAAAATCAGCGGGCGTTTCTACTCCCTGTTTAGGGTTTCCTCAAGAAGTTGGAGAATTTGCAGGTCATTCGAAACTCTAAATAAACGTAAATGGTGTAAGCAGGGAACCTGAGAAATAGTAACAGATTCCTTACTTAACCACCTCAACACGTATAGAAATGATTGCTTATAAACAACTATAAGTGCCAGAATTCAGTAAAGTTGTTGAAAGCTGTAAATGTTTTTGAAGTGTTGAGCGTATAACTACATTGTCCACAATGCAACCGAAGAGCAGACACAGAAGAAGGACGATTAAAACCAAGGTACACACTTTACAACATTTGGTGCTGGTTCCTGGGCCTGCAGGCTCATCACAGTTTTTTGATTCACGTTGGTAGTGACGACTGGTGAGATTGATTATTGAACACATGCTGTAAATTCAACAGGCACCGAAGCGCTTTGTTGTAAGAATATCTGCTTAAAAACGACACCGCCACAATCCTCACATGAGCGCTAAACAGAGCACAGCCTGTATGAGGAATTTCAGTGAAGCATAAAATATGGACATGGTTTCCACATAAATAATTACAATAACCATAAAGCATTTGGATATGAAAATTCGGGCTACTGAAGCCTTCAGTTGTGATAAAACAGATAACTCTGTTTGTATTACTACATGGACCACAATGCAATGGAAAACCAGAAAGAGAGAAAGGGTTCTTAAATCCACGTCATAAACTAGAGAGGCACTGATGTCGGTGTGTTGAGTAAAGAGCCACAAACAAAAACGTGCATATAAGTGTACTCTCTTTCTAAAAGAAATGGATCATCATTTATCGGAAATGGTGATCACCCCTCCCTCTAGGAGACTGGCTCTGTCCAGGGACTGCACGATGAAAGTCGCCTGTGCTAAAAGCTACCGCATAATGAGGTCTGGCATCCAAACTCCTCACAGTGAAAGGCATAGACAAGAGATCTAATCATGGCCAGTGGCTTACGCCATGTTGTTACCTTTTCTGCATCATTTTGGATTATGTGTTAAAATGACAAAACAGTATCCTAATATTAATGTCACCGAATGTTGCACAATTTGACTTTTCTGTTTCTTAATTTATCGCATACTTCGATCCCCGTTTGCCGCATAATTCCGATGGCCTTGTGTATAATCACGGGTTACTACTTTAACACATTATATGAGCCTCCGCCTTTCAAATTAGTCTGTGGTCGCCTAAAAAAATTGTATGGGTATCAAGTGTTGTGCAGAATCCTGGCCCTTTAAATGTAAAGTGTTCATTTATGTGAGGAGCTGTATAGCAGGTCGAAACTGCCAGTCCCCCGAAGGATGGCCAAATAAATGAGCTGCAGTCCGGAGTACCTGCGGGTATATTGTGATACCACATGACCCATGCACCAGGTCAAATAGATCAATTTCCTGAGCTCGAAGGAGATGTCACCCTTTTACTAATGCAATAGTCGTCTCTTGCAGAGTCCAGCCAGCCCCAGTCATTCCTCAGGTCAATCACTCAACCAGAAGGGCAACGCAGAAAGTCAAGATCTATAAAACGCCAAACCCTAAACTGACTCATAGACAGGGCCACTGGAATTATGCAGCAGGGTAAAGCAGAATTATGTAGCACGGTTGACTAAATTATGCACCAAGAAGAGACAAACTATGCAGCCTAATGTGGAAAATTTTGGGTTTGCATTTCCTCGTTATTGTTGTATTTTCCACGTTAACACTATCTGGGCAAAGGTTTCACCTCATTAGTACCACCTTGACACCCAAATACAGATATAAAAAACAGAAAAGTGACCAGTTAATCTTTGCGAAGGATCTTCCACATGTGTTACTACATTTTTAGTAACTGTTGGCTCGATTGATCTAGGCAATTTTTTTCCCCTTGAATCTGCAGATTATAAAAAAGTTGAAGGAATATGTGGAAAATGTGGCAAATTCATAATTCTACAGAAAATGGCATGGTCGCAAAATTGCATACTTCCAGTGGCCCTTGCCTATAGGCAGACCTCTCCAGTGATTTGCTGGTTGCCTTGTTGTGAGCACAGTAACCCCTGGAAGCACAGCTTTATGGCTATTGACATGCAATAGGGTTGAGAAGTTAACCTCCTATCACCTGGCCTTGATTTGCAGACTTGTGCTTACGCCGACAATACCAAACCCGGTAAATACTGATAATGTGTGGCGTTGTATTTACCAGATGCCCTATTACCTGGCCATTATATGTTCCACAGGCAATAGCGAGGAATAATGCAGTAATACCACATGATTTACCCTAACCTGGTCCGCAAAACGCGCTATCTTGAAGTGTTTCGAGGACACCTGGCAAACTATGTGTGTTGAAAAATTTCACCTGTAATTCAGGGCAACCTTTCATTTGTACCTGAATTAGGATTGTGGAGGCACTCAGAATAACACCCAGAGTATTGTGATGTGGTTGCTACTCTTCAAGACAGGACCGGTGCCTCTTTAAGATCAGATACGCCGTTAGGGCGCTACTTAGTGATTGTGACCCATCACTTTAAAAGTCCAGCAAGTGCCTTGAATGAAGAGTGCCCTCTAGCAATATTCCATTTTGGAGTTCTGAAAACCATCACACCAGTCCTACTTACAAAACAATGACGGACAACTCATACCCATGAACGATCACTCAAAGAGTGAGACCTGCTGAAGAACAGGTATGAAGGACCGTCACACCGAAACGTATAGCCCATGGGGAATTTTTTATGATCCGATTATACTGTAAAGCATACATCATACAAGAATACAGAATGCTTTAGTGGGATGTTATGGTACAAAACAGCAAAGGTTCCAGGTGGTGGCATTTGCTGCTTGACTGGGACTATGGTGATGATTACTTCCATACCTCTTAACAACTTTCATCACATGGTGAAATTCTCACATGGTGATGTGGAGGTTGTTTTAGAATTCAGGTGAATTGACGACAGATCGCTGCCGCTGAAAGCCTGGGAGGATGGGGACAGAGTCAATCACGTCAGTCTCACTTATAAGTTAAAATTTTACAGACAATAGCTCTTGAACATCTATCTGAAGCTGGGATCTCAAGTTTCCCAGATGCATGTCTGAACGGGTCTGTGTCTCAATAGGTTGTCTGTGGACAGATTGTATCTGTGCATTCTGGTATATGTAGTTCTGAATTTAGAATGGATTAAACAGGACAACAGGTATGAGAATGCTGAGAAAAAACCTGTCCTGGATGGGGGTATCCTTGTGGTCGCCCTAGCAAACTTCAGTGCTCTGCTGAAGGCTGACAAGTGAACCTATTGTGAAGCTCAGTGACATAGGCCTTATGCATGCCCTCATCACATTGACCCAAGGTACTGATTGGGTGCTCATGCGGAAAGATGCTGGCAGAATTCCTTCCTCTAGATGGGAGTCCTTTCTTGGATGTGTTTGGCAGACACAAAAATATCCCACCTTACTAGGCTCTGAAAGAAATCAACAATAGTCTGATAAGTTTAAGACACGTCCCATTCTGGTTTGACTAACTTGGAGAAGATGGATTCTGTCCTCACACATAGGATTTGAGAATGTGGAAACTCAGCCAGTATTGGGGAATCTCAGCATTTACAAAATCAGGATAGGGCATGTTTCTTTCTGCGTTCGCCAAAGATCCATCTGGAAAAGCTGTTAAACTCATAGTAACTGTTTGTGTTAATGCACCAATGGGTTGCAGGTAGTTTCTCATCTTTGAAAAAAATGTTGATTTAGAGGTTGGAGTAAATGCAATTTCCGGTTTGGAATACAAGGGAGCACTCCATAATTGGTGGGTTATTTGGAAAGTCACCTCTCCACGGGAACCATAACAAGCATTTGCAATGCAATGGGTCTCGGGTTTGCTTGAATTAGAGCTATTAGCATTGTAAATTCCTAACTGGATTTTTCCTGCCACAGAAATTGAAAATGGAAAATAAAACAGTTGACATAAGCAAGCCAATTCAAAGCACCATGGCCGCCATGAGCGTGATGGGGAAAAACACAAAAGGAATAAGAAGTTCGCTCGCAGTCAAACATATCGGCAAATGTGCAATTAACTGTGTAACAGGATGGATGGTCAAGGCGGTAACAAAACTGCCCCAAACAGCGACAAGCGTAAAGTATTTACTAATGATGACAAAAGATTTTTGAACGGCAAGCCCATGAACGACTGACAGTGATGGGCGTGGTTAAAAGCTCACAGATAGAATACAACAGCCCAGAGCGCTTGTGCGCTCGACCTACAAAGGGGAGGAGATCTTTACTTACTTTTAAACTCAAGTAATCTATTTTTCTCATTAGTGTGTAGCTCTGATGTTAGAACGCACAAGAAAAAAGAAAATTAGGCCATTAGTCGCTTATATGTTTTTACAAGTGAGTAGTGATGCCACAATGCCCACATCCTGTATACCTCACACAGATCCAATGGCTATCTTTCCTTAGAAGCTACGAGGGAAGCAGGTATGTAGTTTCCTAACTACAGTTTCTGTGCACTGCAAGAAGCAGCAGTGAAAGGAAACAACTCTTTCTGCTTCTAAAGTACACAGCCTGTGTTCCACTACAGCTTCTGTTGTCTGTTGTGATCGCTAATATGATCAACACAAGGTCACAGCAGTTTGTGGATGGTACAATTGTTCCATTGGCTTTACATTATGGTTTTGGTGATGTGCGAAAGTAGTTCCTTACTGCACACAAAATAAACCCAGAATCTGTCAGCAGCTGAATTAGGTTCTCCAGACAAGGGCTTCACACCAAACGCTCACAGCCACCATAATTTGTCCTGTCCTGCTGAAGGCTTCCTCCCAGGGATCCTCCTGTAGAGCTCTTTACACCAGGGTTCTCTAACGAGTAGCTCGTGAGCGACTGGTAGCTCTCCATCTTTCTGAAAGTAGTTCTCCTGTGTGCAGCCGAGCCAATGAGTTTGAAGCTTTTGCTTGGTTGGGTTATATGTATACCAAAATTGAAAAGTGTGCATTGGAGATAAAAATGTGTGTATTTCAGAACTCATAGTGATGTTTGGAAGAAAAAAGGTTGAATTTCCAAAATATATTTAAAGCTCATATTTCAGTGATAAATCATAAGGCACTGCTGAGAGTTATTGCTAATATTAGAACGTTGGTGCCAGTGGCTTTGCACCCATGGCTGGTGTGTATTACCCATGTAAAGACATTCCACATTGATACAGCTTTTCTACATTAGTTCTTGCTACCCTGCCTGTTGTCCCGAGGTGATGACTCATGGTAACCCCTCATGGGGTGGCCGCTAATGTAATCTTAATTGATGTGTTCACAATGGCATCACTAATGTTAGTAGCTAAGGATTATTTTCAATGAACGTAAGTAGCTCTTATTAAAGTAAAGGTTAGAGGCCCCCACTTTACACAGTGCAAGCTAGATGCACTGGTTGTGCCAAGGTATGCTTGTTTTCCAGTTTGTGTTTAAACCATGGTTTGGCTTGTTCTCATTTTAATAGCATTTATGCCTGGTTGTCAGTTAGGTGAGCCAGGGACGGAAGCTGGTACCCCTAGCTTTCCTTGCCTGGTACCTTTGGCACTTCCATTGCTAGCTATGGTCTGGGGATGCATAAGCTATGTACAAATATCTAAAATAGACAGAACCAGATGAAAGCAGCGGCAGCAGGAAAAAACAAAGTAAGAGCTTTAATACATTTGATACTTTCCACTCCCTGTCCTTCTTCTATTTCCGCATCACCAAGTGGCAAGCTGTTAGCGATCTAAGGATGGAATAAGAGATCAGGGGTGGAATGAGGTCTCAGGGGTGGAATGAGGTCATTTCTGCTGCACCTGGAATTTTGGTGAATCGATGCCCATGTATTTACCGTAGATTTATATCACATGAAAAGGTCTCAAGTTCCAAAATCTTGAAACTAAAGAACATTTCCATAAAAACTGTTCATTTTCACTTTCACTCCCTCTGCAATTCAGAAATAAAGCGAAATTACATATTTTCAAATACCCAGAAAGTGAAGCGAGGTCTGCTTGCAATTTGCCTAACCAGCAGCTATGTTCGGGTGGCATCCCAACCCCTCGTTCTGTTGCTCCCCATGCCACCACAGTTTGGACTGAGTCATATGCAAATCAGCACTGAGCCCTTTATGTTCTTGGCCGACAGCCTTTCAGCCACATTTACCGTCTGACACAAAAGGACCGATCGTTAGCTGCCTGGTGAAGAAGCTTGTATCTTACTCCTGGACTCACGCCCTCTGCTCAGCGCTCTGTTGCTCTCCAGCTTGGTTTGTGCTATGCAAATACCACTATTTACTCCTCTAGTTTTCAAAGGACGTCATTTCTTCGCGAGATTCCCTTTAAGGCGTCAACACGTGTTGAAACGCAACAGACTGGAGTCTTTCCTAGGAGTCCGTCGGAGTAGCAGGCGGGCTCTTCGTCTATTCCTTAAGTTCAAAGGCGGAACTTTCTGAATACATTATACGATGAATCGGCTGAGAAAGGCGATGTCGTGCATTTCATGTATACATTGACGCTCTTAAACATCTGCTTCAATGACTAGAAGGTCCGCCATCTTCCCCATACCCTACCTGCTTTCCCGCCACAAAGCGCCTTTCACACAAACCGATGAGCTACAAAAGCTGGTATTGGGTGGTGAACCCGACCGCCTTTCTGCACCTGTGCAATGGCGCATCACTTCGGCCTTCGGTGTATCTTAGCAAGGCTGCCAGAGTGTTATTGACCTGTAGTGGGATCAATGAACTCTATGGATGATTCGATTTGCTCTGCCAGCGAATCCAATTAACATCTCTTCTATCTTCCTTAGATTCGGACGTGGTCGCTTATGTTCCTGTTGGTGGGTTTGTCGAAGGGGGTGAATAAAATATTTTCTAGCATTCGCGTTAAGAATTTTTCAATTCTATTAAGGACACGGAGGTGAGGATTATGCTTCTCTTTCCATGCTTTATTTTTAACAGCAGCCAATGAAAACCATGGAAAACAAAAAACTACTTATCCTAATATATGATATGTCATGTGATAACCATAGAGAGGGTAGCCTATAAAGTGTTGCCTCACACCCAGCCACTCCTCTTTCTTTGTCCAAATACGCAACAGTAAAAGTCAAAGTCTTAACACGAAACTTGTAAACGCAATCCTGAAAAAAGGAAGATCTGGAACCAACTTGACCGGAAACTTGAACGGTTCCAGAACCGATCGGAATCACTTCTCATCATTCCCTAGGGAAAAAAGAAAAATTCAGGCCATAAAAGCTGAACATCATAAAATGATACTTATATCTACTACCAAATAGGGTGGGTTTAGCACTGAAAAACAGTAAACTTGTACATTATCTTCATAGAAATAACATGAACCACATTAAAACATATATAACAGTGCGGTGGGATAATCCTCGCCTCCGTGTCCTTAATAGAATTTAAAAATTCTTAACGCGAATGCTAGAATTGTTTTTATTCTATGTCAGGACCGGAGGCTCAGATTATGCTTGTTCAAAGCTGATTCACAACCACCGATGCAATATCAACAATAGGTTTACAATAAAATGATTTAAAAGTCGAAGGAGAGGACCAGTCTGCTGCCTTTAGAATGTCCTCTAAACGAGAACCCAAAGCAAAAGACTTTGATGCCATAGCACCTCTAGATGAATGAGCCCCAAATTTAGAAACATCAATACCTGCTTCATTCAACAACCATCGCATCCATCTAGCGAGGGTTGCCGATGAAACAGGATGATATGGCTTAACCAAAGAAATAAGCAATTGGCCCCCCATATCAGAACGAAACTCTTCTGTACTCACCTCATAAGCTCTAAGGCATTGCACAACACAGAGATTGGGGTTGTCCACAAAACAGGGATAAGAAACTGACTTCAGATTGCATTTTGTTCTACGTGAAATTGAAAACGTAACCCCCTCGGGAGAAAAAACTCTCCCAGCCAAAACCAGAGCCCTAACATCTGAAACTCTCTTACATGAAATCAAGCACAACAACATCGTCAGTTTAGCTGAAAGCTGTTTCCTAGACAAAAATCTATTGGAAGGCCAATATTCCAAAAAACAAAGGACAATATTCACATCCCAAAGGGAAGAATACCGAGGGTGAGGTGGATTAGCCAATCTGATATCAACACTGTTAAAGCTCCGAGCGGAGAAGGCGGACGAACACTTCCTTCTCTCCGGCACAGAGACGCGCAACAAACGATTGTTGCGTGTGCTCTGGCCGGACGAGACTCACGCTGAACAGCGTGATAATAAAACTTTGTAAATACCGGCATAAAGAGAGGACTGCGCGTAAGGGCGCGAGTCCTCACTCCCCTGCTCCCAACTCCACCAAATAGAAAAGCGAGCCGAGCGGTTGCTTTTAGGGAGGGAACACCCCTCCCAACACCATTAAAGTATACAGTAAAATCACATGTAAAGTAAAACGAAATGTCACTTAACTGGCTGCGAAGCAGCAAAGAAAGAGGAGTGGCTGGGTGTGAGGCAACACTTTATAGGCTACCCTCTCTATGGTTATCACGTGACATATCATATATTGGGATATGTAGTTTTTTGTTTTCCATGGTTTTCATTGGCTGCTGTTAAAAATAAAGCATGGAAAGAGAAGCGTAATCTGAGCCTCCGGTCCTGACATAGAATTTATACTCAAAGACTCTTTGTCGAGGAGGCGCTAGCAGTAAATATGTTGGTTTGTTTACCACGGTGCCGGTGAGGCCTTTACTACTGACTATGTAATTCTAATGAACTTTACCAGTGTAATGCAAGCTAACTGAAGGAAGCCGCATTACTCTGAGTTACCTTTAGGACTCCTGTCATGGGAACAGCGCAAGGGTCTTCGTTGCTGTAGGCAAAATAACATTTTGCTGTTGGAGCACTCCATGTTCCCTCATTTAAAAAAACACATTTTAGTGCCTTTTCGTTTAAGTAGGCTTCTGTCTTAACTGAGGTGAAAGAGATTACATTTATGTAATACACTATAGGTCTGATTTAGAGTTTGTTGGATGGGTTACTCCGACACAAACGGATGTCCCATCTGCTGTATTACGATTCCCACAGGCTATAAAGAAGGAGGTCTTCAAACTGGGGGGGTGAGCCGCCTCTAGGGGGGGCCTCAAGTGATCCGGAAGGGGGCACCAGACTCTGGCCAAAAGAAGCATTGTGCTAATAACAGGGCTATGTTTAAGCTGAAAAAAATGTGCAGAAGTAAACCGCTCAGTAATGGGCCATCACTAACATGTTTTGTCATTTATATCCGAGCTGGGAGTAAGTGTCAAAAGGGAAGGGGCTCCAAATATCCTTCAAACCCCCCACTTCCACTTCTAATAATCACACTGTGGATACTAAAGCCTGTCTGACCAGTATGTTTGGCATCATGTATTTGCATTTTTGAAACAGTAACAGTAACAGAAGTCTAGCCATATTTAAACATTGCCAATTCAATAATTGTGAAAAATTTGGAGGGGGACCCTGATGATTTGTTTGCCCACAGGGGGGCGCACCATTAAAAAGTTTGAAGTGCACTTCTATGAAGGGATCGTAAAAGGGCGGATGGGATATCTGTCACGTTTGTGCCGATGTAACTCCTCTTCCAAACTATAAATCTGGTCCTATTGCTCTTCTGAAGGAATCCATCATTCTTACTTTTTTTCCCCTACTTGTCACCATCCTTCCTTGTCTTTTTTCCTTCTTTCCCTCAAGCTTTCTGGCTATCTTTTCCCTTCATGCTTTCAGTCCTTCTTTCCATCCTTTATGTACTTTTTTCCAATCATGCATAAACCCATCCTTTTTAGCTTTTCTAAATCTTTTATACATACTCCCTTCTATCGTACTTCTTTTTCTTTCCTTTTCATCCATCATCCACCCTTCACTGTTGCCATTCATCCATTCTTCTCTCAATCCTTCTTTCTCCCCGGCAACCCATTTTACCTTTCTTGTTTCCTTCCATCCATCAATCTTTCGTCTCTCTCCATCAGTCATCATTTTCTACCTCAATCCCTTCATCCTCCACTCCATCTTTCCATCCTTTCATCCATCTCTCATCCATCCTCCTTCTCTCCATCCATCCACCTGTTCCTTCCATCCCCTCTTCATCATTTCATCTTTGCACTTACCATCCGTCTTCTCTCCATCTTTCCCTCCATCACTCCTTCTCGTTAAACTCCCCTCCCTTCTTCCCTTTCTTCCTTCCACTGCACAAGGACTTATTTTTGAGCTCAAAGTCAAATGAGCCAATAGCAGCATAAATATTTCATGTTTCACAGAACTGCTTAGTGACAACCACCCACATCTTAAGCTGCTAAATTGTGGGGTTAATGGTGCCCCTGATCGTCAGTATACATGGGCCAGTGCAACCGCACTCAATGACCCTAAGTGCTGGTGAAAAAAATCCTGTGAGTCCGGGTGAGATTTATTTTGTTTCCAATAAATAAATTCCAGTGTTGACAAGCGAGCATAACAAAGATGGTGCCCACTTTGCCAAGTACAGTGCCCTCGGTGGGTGTGCTGCATCAGGAGTTTCACTGAAGACAGAGAGATCCCTGCCTGTTTTTGAGTGATCTCTAAATTTACTTGCCACCTCCCCAGCAGAGTACACTCTAATAGGTGACCTCCATTGACCGTGCAGACCTGCAGGTCACTCGCAAGAGTCTGACCCTCTAAATATCAGCCTTAAAAGATGCCACCACATCTCCTGTTTTGACACTTGCCCATTCAAGTCACAATTTTCTGCATTGTACACACACATTACTGGAACTCCGGCCAGAGCCTTGAGACCAACAAACTCCCATAAGATGCCTAAACCTCTTCTTGACTGCTAAACCCAACATCCTATTTGGTGTAGAGTCATGAAAACATCAGGCATATGATGAAAAGGCTGCGGCACATAACAATGGACCCAAGCCTCAAATCCTTTGACAAGCATTGAACGCCCAGGTAGTCCATGAACATGGAACATATCGTTGACCTCATTAGCTAGTTAAGGTAGCCTCCCGCTGAAGCTAGCATGTTAGTGGGTGGAGAATACAAGCAACATGATAATCTCAGTTATAGTTAATGGCACAATGAATTGATATTTTCAATAACACAGTCGACTGACGAGATCACAGAAGGTTCTAAGATGGGCCTTCTCGCTTCCAAACCAAGCTTTGCCTTCTCATTCCCATGCTGACAGTGTAAGCACAACGCTCACCCCCCTCACCAAGTTTTAGATGCGCTGCTGAACACCTCGCTATTACTCACCCAGACATCACTGGTGAACCAATAGAGATCTGTGGGCCAGATGTACTGAATACTGGTCACTAAAAACGTTTGCGATGATTGTGGTATTTTGCGAACTGGCCTTTGCACTAATAGGTCTGTTCACAAAATACTGACTCGTAGTGGGTCACAACTTAACCTTTCTTATGAATATTAATGAGGACCACTGATTACTCTTAAATGGTTTTGTCAGCATTGACAAAGGGGAAGGGCTGATACCGGGGAACCCTTCCTGTTTACGAATGGATTACTACTACTTTTGTGTAGATGAAAAGACAGAAATGTTTTATGAGGGGATTTCGGTCACAAAATATTAATACATCCCTCCCGAATCGCTATTTGGAAGGGACACCCCAAATATGCTCCTTCCCAAAAACAATTTGTCATGTAGTTGCAGATCCTAATTGTGATTCAGTAACGTGTTATCGAATTGCAATTTGTGTTTGTGACATGCCAGAAGGCCATTTTGTGGTGGCAAACACCCTGTTTCTGAGAATTGGAGCCTTTGTAACAGCAAAAAGCCTAAGTAAATCTGGCCCTATAATACTTAATATTACACTCTCTGATTGCTGCAGTTGCCTCTCACCCATTTGGAAGTAACAGTCTTGCATACACCGAAAGGCGGATTAGAAACACTATTTTAAAGCCCTAAATCAACAGATAAACAGATTGATTATGTTTATAGTTCATTCTTTCAAAGCTCATTTATATCCTTAGTTATGTTATAAATGCCCATTTCTCTTGGCTTCTAGCATTGGCTCTGTAGAACAATGTGCATTAAACTTTGCAAAAAAAAATGCTGCAGTTGATAATAATGAATCAGGTGGGCTTGAGGTTGAAGGTGGGAGGTCAGTAAATATGTCCAATTCTTTTGTCGTTTGCCCACCAATATTACATGAGGGTCATGGGGTTGTCTGGCTTCAGGTCATCATTTTGAATGGTGAAAATGCATTCTGCATTTTTCAGAATTCTCATTTATTTTCGAAATTCTCATTTATCTTGGATTTGCAGAACTTGACCCTAAATTAGGTATTTCATTGGTTGGAGCTGGCTAAAATAATTTATCAATGTGATGTTTTCTTTTCGGCTGCACATTTATTCTTCCAATATTTTAAGTGACAGAAAATAGAATGGTAGGTAAAAACACTGACACCAGGGTGTGTTACAAGATGTAACTTAGGGGTAAAAATTGTGTATTTTATGGGGAAACTTTTTAGATCGTGAATTTGCAAACACAGCCACGATTTGCAGACCCATGTAGACCCATGTTAATGGGATTAAGGAACATATCATCCCCTAAAACAGATCACAAAACTATTACAATTTGAAATTTTTGATGGGCTGTACCTTTCGCTCTTCTGCTTTCTTTTCACCAAACATGCTAGAAATATTGTTTTATCAGTTATGATTTTGCCAAATATGCGATCCTTGTGTTTATATTAGACTCAAGTCCATTCCCACCTTGATGAAGCTATTGATGGTTTTCAGATCTGGCATCCTTAGGGTGGTCTTCCCCCTGACTTTTTGCCTTTTACTTCCCGTTTTGTTGCAGTATCTTTTTGTTGGCCTTAGGACTCTGTGCACTTTATCACTGGTAACCAGTGCTAAAGTGCATGTGCTTCTCCCTAAACATGGTAACACTGCTGTATCCACAATTGGCATATTTAATTTACATGTAAGTCCCTTGTAAAGTGGTATAACATATACCCAGGGCCTGTAAATTAAATGCTACCAGTGGGCCTGCAGCACTTATTGTGCTACCCACTTAAGTAGCCCTGTAAATCTGTCTCAGGCCTGCCACCACACAGCCTATGTGTGCAGTCTCACTAAAGTAGGCCTTAGGTAGCCCATAAGGCAAGGTGCCATGTAAGTAAAAGGCAGGACATGCACGTTTTAGTTTTACATGTCCTGGTAATGAAAAACTCCCAAAGTCCGAAGTCGTTTTTCAATACTGTGAGGCCTGCTTCTCTCATAGCCTAGCATTAGGAATTCCTTAAAATACTACATATATATATTCTTTTAAAGTATTTCCTGATCAGAGAAGAGTAGCTGAATCATTTTAATATCATTGGAATAGTAACAATACATCTTCTTCACTGGTAAAGCCAGATTTATTATTACTTTTTTTGGAATGCCACTTTTACAAAGTGGGAATTTCTCTGCCCTCTCCGTCCTGTATGCCTACAGCCTGTCCCCAGTATACGTCTAGCCTGGGCTAGGGGACAGCTACGCTTGCCAATTCCCTTCAGACACCCACAACACAGGATACTCAACTGCATCTGCATACTGATCGGTCTTCCTGGGGAAGAGGTTAGGAAGGGCTCCCACTTACATCTTAAAGGGTAGTGCCAGAGCCCACACGAAGGGGCTGATAACCCCCCACTGATAGTGGAGCTGGGACTGAGTTGAAAGGGGGACCTGTGCACTTCACAGAAATCTTTTGAAGTCATCCTCCACCTCATAGGCACTTTTTAGTATAAGTACTGGTCTCTGACCCACTAAAATCAGTACACTCTTGAACTGAATAGACCTGCTGGAGTAAAGAATGATGTGTGCCAGGATCACCACCTTGCCAGAATTTACTGTTGCCAGGAGCTACTGCTCTGCCTCATTGTGCTGCCTTGCTGCCTGCTGATCTCCTGCAGCCCAAGACTCAACCGCTAACCCCATGATGACTCCAAGAGCTGGCTCACCATCCTCCAGCTCTACTAAGGCACATCAAAGACCCCCAAGCAGCTTCTTAGCAACTTGCCACCCGCTTTTATCAAGAACCCAGAGCAGCTTCACTACAGCCTACTGCCCGTTCTATCTGGGATCCAGTGCGGCTTTCCTGCAGCCCACCACCCGCTTTCTCAAGGATCGCAGAGCGGCTTCCCTGCTGTTTGCCCACTTTGTCAAAGATTGCAGAGCGGCTTCCCTGCAGCTCGCTGCCCACTGTATCAAGGATCGCAGAGCAGCTTCCCTGTAACCTGCTGCCTGGTTGTCAAGGATCACAGAGCGGCTTCCCTGCACCTCGTCCGCTTTGTAAAGGATTGCAGAGCGGCTTCAGTTAGACTGACTGCCCCACTCCCTTGTAACCCTCAAAACCTGTGGCCGCGGCAGAGATATCCCCTGGTGCCACCGGCCCCCTTAACAGTTCTCCCGTGATCTCAACAGCTTCCTTGCTTCCGTGGAGGGGGGAAGTCTTACTTGCAAACATAACATTCGACCGCTCTCAATGAAGAGTGCGTCCCATAAATTAATGTATTATACTTAAACAATGCACACTCGCATCGCAGAGTGCATGGCCTCATCTTTTGTCCCGTAACCGATTACAAGCACTGTTTTTGTTAAATCTTAAAAAGTGGATAGCTCATAATTAACTGATTGGATTTTTGTGTTTTTGGTCTTGATTTATACAGATAAGCTTTATTTTTCTACACCTGTGAGAAGTCTTTTTTTGTGAGGTACCCATTGTGATTATTGTGTGAGTGTTGCACAAATACTTTACATATTGCCTTCTAAGCTAAGCCTGCCTGCTCTGCGCCAAGCTACCAGAGGGTATGCACAGGTTAATTTGGATTGTGTATTTTGACACACCCTGTCTAAGATTGTGGTCCCTACTTGGATAGGTTGCATACTGCTGCCAACTAGAGACCCAATTTCTAACAATGGCGGTGTAGGCTAATGGTACGCACCTGAGCCTTTTTTAGGATGCTTGACCACAGGAACTTGAAGCAGCATGGCACAGAACCCCACTCCATTGACTACTTTCTCCTGACAAGCACCAAACGATGGAATATATCCATACAGAGGTATCCTGCACTGACAGCGCTTGAATTTGGAAATGAACACTAAGGGAAATAATGAGTAAACAAATGGTTATGAAGTACATTGACCGTGATGCATTTGGGATGACTGTTGAAAGTGTGCTAGGAGTGGGACCCCTCCATATAGTCATCAATAAAGTTTGTTCATATTGGGTTTGGGCTAAATTGGTCAAAGAGACACATTTGTAGAGAAGGCCCCAAAATATTTCCATTCAAAATCCCATAGAGGAGTTCCTTTCTCGTCTGATCATCGCCAAAATCCTGCACGGATTCAGATGTTGCACTGAAATATATACTTTTTAATGGGCTTAATATGTTTAGTAGTTTTTGAGAATGTAGTCTATGTATGATTTCCGTCTAGTACTTCTCAAAAGTGTACCTGTGTGTGTCACACACTCTGTAGACCATGCACTGTGTGAAATACAGCCTGGTGCTTCTGTGTGTAATGGGGCGATATACACAACACATGTCCAGAAGCCATCCACTGTGTATCACACACCTCCTCTGTTAGCCATTTTTGGTGCATCTGGTGGTACAAACATTGAACCGGTGGAGACCATGCACTTTGTGCAGCTGCCTGCACACTAAACTCTGCCCAGAGCCATAAGCTTGTGGGTCAATTTTAGGTTTACCTTAGTGATGCACCAATGTTTTGAACAAGGGACACATTATTCTGTGGTCTGTGCTTTATATTGATAGGTTGAGTGCATGCATTACCTGGAGATTTCTCTCAGTTGATGCATGTTTTGCTGACTCAGCATCACAGGGCACTAAAAGGAAATATTTCACGTTAATGTACTGTCTACGGACACCACAAATAAGCGCGATCCTCCCAGCAGTGTTTTCTTTATTTACCATACACTTGTATTGAAGATAGTCTGGATACGAGCACTATGGGCTGTTGTAGGTGGCTGCAAAAGTTACACACGGTTCCTCGCTCCAGGCCATGTGTGGTAAACCTAGTACAGGTGGGACCATTGGTGAGGGGGGTGAAGAAGAAGGATAGAGGGAATGAGGAAGTAACTTCGTAGATGGAGTGGTTCTGCCCCAAAAGTTAGTACCTCATTGAGTGGTAGGATGCTGCATTGTGGGTAGAGTTTAATTCAAGAGAATGGAAGGCAGGAGAGGAAAAGACGTAAACGTCAGGCGTTTTAGGAAATCTGTGTAAGTAATCAAGATCACGAAGAGAATTTGAAATTATGTTACCGTTAATGAGAGGTAGTAGGCCAAGGGTTGTCCCTGCAAGGAGTGGTGCTTCCTCTGTCTACTTCTACGGTTCACCTACAGCCTGGCCTCTCAGTAGTGTTCACCAATTAACTGTGGGCCTATTGCTGGAGCAGGGCTGGAAGTGACAGACGGGGTGGGGGTTAGTGGTTTCCCTGGGTGTTCAGGGTTTTGGGAGGCAAGAGATAACAGGACTCAAGTTCACCTGCAGAGGATGCTGAGGTCTTCTCTCTACCACTCACTGCACCTACTGTGCCAGAGGCCCTCGGTCCTCAAGACCTCATCCCAGACTGCCTGACTGAAGGCTCCAGTAAGGCCCCTGCGAGTGCCAGAGCTCGTGTTTAGGCCAAGTACTTTTAGGATGCAGATCACAGACCCTGCCAACTTCGCTCCTGCAATTACGAAATGAGATTCTAATTTGGCAAGAAGACAGGGCACAGTCTGCCAGTCGTGTAGAATTTGATGCGATTTCAGTAGTCCCAGAATGGCTTACCGAGATTCCCATCGCAGGCAGATGGTTGGTTTGTGGCAAACGTAAGGAGATAGATTTATGTTGTTTCAGTGGTTTATGCCGTGCAGACGTGCAGCCTGACTGCACCTCCAGTGCAGTCTGAGACAGTGTGTGCAAAGAGTGATGCTGAAACAGACCAGCCAGTCTCACAGAGATGAGCGTACATTGTTCATTAAAGGGCACTTGATGGGAGTTGAGTCACTCTCCCTGCTGGGCCCTCATTGCATGCTTCTCTATGGTCTGAGGACTTTAGGAATGAAGATGGGATGCCGTGGGGTCTACTCTGCACAGAATGAATCCCTTCAGCCTCTGGGGCTTAAGGGGGTCAATTGCAGGAGCTCTGTGCATCTTAAGCTGCTTTGGGCTCTTATAGGGGCCATGCACGTAAGGCAACTCATCTGTTTTACTATCCATAAGAGCCACTTCTATTCAAAGAGAGACTGAACATGCATCACAAGCACTTGCCACATCAGTTACTAAGGGACCTTGCCTGAATACTGGTTTCTGATAGGTTGAGAGAAACAAGGGCTGCGAATAGAGGGTGAGTCAGAAGACAGTGAGTCAGTGAGTGATTCCATGAATAAAAGAATGCTATTGGAGTGTGAGGGACGAGATGGCATGTTTATGCATCGTGAGGGGAGTGCCATATGTCCACCCATCCCTGATGCACACGCCCTCCCCAACTTATCCATTCAAATCTAGGGTGCACTTCTTGTTGGCAGGGCTAGGAACTGACGCAGTGCTTCATTCCATTTTAAGATTGCTTCAAAGCACCCTGGTGAGGGGGATATAAGAGATGGAACAGAAAGACTAGGAGGGTGTGAAAGAGAAGGAAAGACTCAGGGAATTGCGAGGAAACCTTGCGTTGGCAGTAACTACTCTAATAACTTCTAAATGATGTCACTAGGCCTTGGGATTTAGTTTAGCACCACATCCCTTCATTGGTATTATAGGACCACGGTACATGATTAGCCGTTTAATATTCTCAATTTGCATATTAGCTAAGAATGTGGTAAATACACATTCATTGCAATGATCTATACACCATGCACACTAGGTCTACGGATCTCGTGTTTGTACCACCTGTGAAGCAGAGTCAGGTTTAGCCAACCTACGTACTCCACCCCTCTTTTAGTGGTTATGATTTCAACATCTTTGAATAATCTCAAGAACTAAGAGCAGACCTAACTCTAAAGGCATATAAGCATTGGCAAAGCCAATAGGTCTGGCCTTGGAAAGCCTGTGATTTTTATTTATTTATTTTCTCAAGCATATGAAATCGAAATTAATAGAGTAAAAGAAATATACATAATAAAAAAGTAAAATTGCAGACATTCCTGAAAGTTGGTCTTGAGAAAAAAGTAAATAAAGAAGTGACCCAACACATACATAAAAAAAAAAACACAAGTGAAAGCTGTGATTGATTGGCCCTACCAATGAAGTGAGCTACTTTTTATGTAGATGTGCACATGCACAATAGAAAAATGCTGTCATTCACAGTGAACCGAGCATGGGACGATCCATTAATTATGTACAATATAAGTATTTATACGAATGAATTACAACGACCAAAAGCAAAAGGTAATTAAAGAACAACAAATATTCAAACCAATGAATGAAACTACGTTCTTAGTTGTCTCTGACACTTATCTCTCACTAATATTAAAATTATAACAGCATCTCTTTTATTGAGAGTAAAGTTGTGAGCCTTACATTTGGTGTGAGAGTTATTGTTTACAAGGCTGCAGGAGCGGCTCGCGTGGCTGGGGCTGGGCAAGGGCAGGGGGGCGCAGAGGGTGTGGGAGAAAATTAAAGTAAAAAATTATTTTTAAAAAACACTTACCTGCTTTGCTCCTGCGCTGCCCCTCTCCCGTCGCTGCTGCAGGCACAGGCTCCCAGCCTGCCCTGCACCAATCCTGACACTGCTCAGAGCAGCGTCAGGATTGGCTGGGAGTGCCCAGCCAGGGCACTCCCAGGCAGACTGGGAGCCTGTGCCCCCAGAAACGTGTTGCTGGGCTGGAGAGAGCCCTGTGCGCATGTGTGTTTGGCCGGCCCGAGACAGCCGACCAAACACACATGTGCTCTGAGGAGAGTGCACAGTGCACTCCTCTCAGCTCATCACCCCTACTGCCCCGCCCCTTTACATGGAAAGGATAATAAACAGAGATTATTATCCTTTCCATGTAAAATGATATTAGTGGTTGGTGCTGGCAGGGGTTGGGGGGGGGGCGACGCTCCTCCACCCAAACGGAGGAGCCGCACTGCAAGGCTGTTGTGATAGGGACTGTGATCCTAAGTATAACATGGGATTTTCACTGGTTTTGTGGTTTTACTTCCTAAGCATAATTGGACTCTCATTTTTTTGGGTCAGCTATTGTTTGTATTTTTTAACATACATTAAGGCATTACAACAAAGCTAACCAAAACCACACTTTTACCTAAAGTTTTTTCAGTGACTTTATTTGAGGTTGTTTGATTTTGTTATGATTTATTTGGAAATCGAGAGGCTTAGAGACAGCCAAAGCAGTCTCTAAGCAGACCGAAAAAGGTAACACTTTAAAGACATGAACACATTTGTGGTGGTAACCTAACAAAGCAGCCCAGAGCAAATCATAGGTATTTGCCCTAAGTCCCCACACCATTGCTGTAAATGCAGGCTTTGCATTTTCTACTTTTTTTTTAATTTTAGCAGAAATGTTTTTTCATTGAGATCATATCCCATCATTTAAACTATATCTATGGTTCTCTTTTCTTTGAGTTAATCTCCTAACATCATGAAGTTCCACTTTCATAAAAGCTTTTAACAGGAGCTTAACCTTGTTAGGTGGTGCTGAGTTTGAACGCTGCAGAACGATTCACATGTTTAAAAACTCAAGCACCTATTCCGCAGGGGAATAAACCCATGTCCCCGGTGCCGACCCTGGTCCCAGAAACTATTTATACCACCTGCCAAAATCAAGCCAGATCAGAGACATTGCGTCTGGGGGAAGCAGCCAAAATGACCCAAGGTAAATGAGCTATGGCCAACCCCAAAGCAGTGATGACCCAATCACACTGGGGGTCATTACAAGTTTTGTGGACGGAAAAGGCCATCCACCAAACTCCAGCAGTCAGGTTGACGCCAGTGCGGCTGCCTTCCCGCAGGCCACATTAGGAGTTTCCCTCTGGGTCAGCGGGCGGAAACATTGTTTCTGCCCACTGGCCCAGCGGGAAACAGCCCACAGCATTGATGCCAGCTCATAATTGAGCCAGCAGCAATGCTGCCGTGCGCAGGGTGCACCTGCACTCATCACACCGTTCACTGTCTGCAATGCAGACAGTGAACAGCGCGACGTGGCTGGCCATGGGGGCCCTTGCACTGCCCATGCCAAGTGCATGGGCAGTGCAGAGGAGCCCAGGGGGACCTTTGCACCCGTCTCCACCAGCTTTACATGGTGGTGCTACCGCCATGTAAAAGCTGGCGGAGAGGGGGTCATAATCCCCAGGGTGGTGCTGTTTGCAGCGCTGCCCTGGAGGATTCAGACCCCCAGCAACACCAGTCCCTCCTGTGGAGGGAAACTGGTGGTGCTGGTGGTCTGACCGTGGCACAACCGCCACTGTCATAATGAGGCGGTCAGACCGCCACAGCGACCCTGGCAGTCTGAAGATCGGCAGGTTCGTAATGAGGCCCACTGTCTCTTTGGTATTGCATTCTGGAGGAGGGAGTCCAGAGCCACAAACCTCCAAATAGAAGAAAGTATGAGGTGCCAGGTACGGGCAGGGGAAGATGATAGGTGCACTGATGTAAGTGGCTACTTTTCAAGGTAGCCCCAATGTGGGGCATAGCAGGGAAGTGGACGGTACAGAACGTGTGCATATCAGTATTTCTTTTTGAGTAAGGGGTAGGGCCTCAAAGAGTAGGGTTGGTGCCACGTGACACGGTCCACCTTAAATATTGTGCTACAAAAATATAATAGCCATTATATAGAGTAGAAAAACACTGAGAAGATTAGTATTTGTAAATAAAAATAGATTTGCTATGCTTTACTCCACATATTTGTACCTTGATGATAAATACACCTTCAATGTGCCTAGATGTAGAATTAATAACAGTAAAAATCTACTTACTAACATATACTTACCTTCAATGTATTTTGGTAGTCTGTAGTATTTGTGGTCAGTATTTTGACAAACTTTCTCAATTTCTGTTCTTTGTCTTCACTCTCCCCCATCCAGTTTCCAAATGGCTTGGGTTCCCGATCACATAAATGCTCCTAAACAGATTGCTGCTCTTTTTAAAGCAGACCCCAGTTTTGCTGTTTTCACATGACAGCGCAGTTGAGGATTTCTAATGCACATATGGCCAATCAGGCTTTCGGCAGATGCCAAGGGCAAGCATTTGTGGAAGCAGATTGGGAGGGTGATGGGACATTTGCCCAGCAGCTGTTTACAGAACAATATACAGGTCTCTGGCCCTTCCCGTCTGCTCTGGACCTGGAAGTGGCACTGTTGCTAAGTGGCCCATGTCTTGTGTCGCACCTTTGCCCGGTCCCGTCCTTCCAGCAGTCACAGGTTTTCAATCAGTGCAGGTCTGATTAAAAGGGCTGGACTCCCAATATGAAGGCATAACTGGAAAATGTATAATACCAGCCCCATATCACAGTGATGGAGGACGAGTAGAGTGTGCATGGCCCAGTCCAGTATTGGACAAGAAAGGGAGGGGGATTATAGGCACATCAGAAGAGAATTTAATAAGTTATTACATTGCTTATGGATCAGACACAGCCCCCCTGAGAAGTATGTCTTCACAGCAGCAAATCATGTATGTACCAATCAGTATATCCTGTGCTGCTATTTCTGGGCTTCACGGTGGGCTCAGGGTCCCTTTGGCTGATGGGCCTTCCAGTTGTGTCGTTCTTCCTGCCAAACAGAGTTTTCTCCTTATCCCGTGTGGACAGTACAGCATCTGGCCACCTGTCTGGCAGGCGAGTGCCAAGCAGCTGCCTAGTTTGTCACAAATAAGGATCCCTGTAGTGACACTGTCAGAGGAGAGTGAGAAGGGGAGCAGAAAAACATCACTTCACCGAGGGCAACAAGAAAAGTTGCTTTGCCTCTGATTCTGACATAGTAAGCTCAGAAAAACAACATGAAAATCATTTACAAAGTCTTAGATCTGGATAATCTTAACATCTGCTGTACAGACTCCATAATGGCCCTCTCTTTCAGGGCCTCCTATATGCCACAGCAAGCTTCTCATACAGCCCGACATCATTCCTCCATGATGATACCCCATTTGCTCTCACTGGAGCTCCGCACCATGTTGAAAACCAGCTTCACCATATAAAAGATATCATAACTGGCACCCCGGTCTATCTGGCTGCCAAGTTCACTGCCTCTGGTGGATCTTGGCACACCCAAAGCTAGATCACCAGCAGACTGGAAACACTGGAGTGCAAAAAGTTGAAACCAAGGCAACAGACCTTCTCCATTTATGCACCCGGGGTCTGCAGTTGCATCCCTGCGTCCACAGGGTACCCCAATCCTACTGCAGTTTACGAAAGAGCTGAATACTCACATCTTTCGGGGGCACTGCATCACTATATGTAGCCTACATAACAACTTATTAACAGTCCAGTACTTCTCTCAGATCACGTTACTGGTCCAATCAATCATTGACTATATCCGTGCCTTTGACCCTGTACAGAGCTCCACTGCCATTTGGCAAAGTTCACGCTATACAAATACCACATACATACATATACAGTCAGCGGTTATCCTCAAATTCTAGCACGTAGTGACGCTCTTTGACCTCTGGTGGACACCCATGTCTTGCAGAATGCAGAGCTGTGGTCCTATAAACCCTAGGGCTGGAAAATAGAATCAAATGCGACATGAGCCATTTGGTAACACAATAGAGGCACATTTTCTAGGTGCCAAAGGGGAGTTGCGCGAAATACAATACAGCTGCTTTACTGAGTGGACCCTTGTGGGGGCCATTTATAGATGGTGTGAACAGACGAGCTGGGAATTTGCACGTTTTATTGTTGGGTCAAGTTTCCCAGGTTTGTTCAGTTTAGTTCTATTAATACGCTCACATTTCTTTTTTTCCTTTGTTTTTTCTTTTTTGTTTTGTTTTGCTTTGCTGCTGTCTGGCGCTAAATTCTCTTTGTGTTCTAGCTACAAAGACTCCCCTGTGGTAAATCTGACTGGCAGGGCCCTGTCAAGTATTGAGGGATTATTCTGCGGATGAAAAGCCTGAGTTTGGCAGGCATTGGATTCAGAGGTCAGGCAGGTCCAGGCGAAAGGAAAGTCTCCTGGAAACGCAGCTCCTTTTACGTTTTCGTTTGTGCACTCGCTTTTGAGAAAAACTACAAAACAGATGCGTGTATAAGAAAATAGTTTAGAGTGAATACCCCGCAAAAATATATATTAGAAAAATTGGAGGAGGCAAGTAAAATGAGTGCAGCTTTAGTTTAGTAAGTGCAGCCATGCTTCTGTGCCCGTATCACTTGGTGATCTGGGCTGTCTGATGTTGGGCTTTTCCTGCCCAGTATTATGAGAGGTTGGCCTATGCATGTCAAGGGATTTTAGGAACTAGTGTCTGACAGTGTTGGGGTCTGTCTCCTGGGGAGCCACTCGCCTGCCCAAGGTTTTACATGCTGATGGGTGTGAGGTACTACCGCCTGCCTGCCTCAGAATACCTGAGGCTGCTCCCTGCCTCTCCCGATGTCCTGGGGAATACTCCTTGTTTTATATAGGGGTGCACATTGCTTGTTTTTGAATGTCTTGGGCTGCCCCAGTGCCTCATAATGTGTCAACTGTGCACCTGGCGCATCTGGGGGTGCCTGGGCCTGCTCTCTGCCTGTTCTGGTGTGTCATTCCTGCCCTGGGATCTCAGTGGTTGTTCCCTTTCTGTTCTTGTGTGCCTAATTATAATTCCTGGAAGTTTCAGACCATCGTTTGTCATCCACTGTGTAATGTTAGACAGACACCCACCTTTTGCACATCTGTTTTGGCCATGCTGAAAAATGAAGAGAACAGCCAAAACTGCATGGCCAGGTCCCTTCCAGATGGAAACACAAGTAACCTCAGACCGGTTTCGAACTGCTTAGGTCTCATCACTGAGGTATAGCTTGATTTCTATGGCACATTGAGCACAGGACCCACATATGGGCGTACACATTTCAATGTTTTTTTACCATTGTACCATGCTAGACAAGCTAGATCTTTTCAAATCAGTTTTCGTCCAGCTCCTGTAGAAACAGTCCAACTTTAACTGCCAGGCCAGGTGACCTCCAGATGGGAGTTCAAGCAACCCGGGACTAGTGTCAGGTTAGGTTCTGGAATGCTCTAATCTCTCAGGTCAACATTCCAGACTCTTGTTTTTCAATAACTTGCCATACTTGACAGAAACCCACCATTTTCAAATCAGTCTTGGTCCTGCTCCAATAGGAACACTCCAGCCCAAACTGCCAGGCCAGGTGCTCTCCAGATGGGAGCACAGGCAACACAGGACTAGTTTCAGCTCAGGTCTTGGAATGCTCTAATCTTTCAGGTCAACATTCCAGACCATTGTTTTTCATCAACTGTGCCATACTAGACAGAAGCCTACCATATGCAAATCAGTCTTGGTCCTGCTCCAATAAGAACACTCCAGCCTGAACTGCCAGACCAGGTCCCCTCCAAATGGGAACACAAGCAACCTGAGATTACTCTGACCTACTTAGGTCTCATCAGTTAGGTATAGCTTGAGTCGCATTGCCCAAGTACCATAAGACCCAGGTTTGGGCATACCCATTGCACTTAGAGCGCTTACTCCAAAAACAACACGTTGATGGAAGAAGTGCTCAAACTAATCTAAGCCAGTGGGAATTGCTCAGGGCCACATTTCAGACCAATTTGTTTTGGTCACAATGCCAAGCTGGACACAGATCTTTCTTATGCAAATCAGTTTTGGTCCTACTCCATAAGGAATACAAGCAACCCCACACTGGTTTTAACCTACTTAGGTCTCATCAGTTAGGAATAGCTTGATTTCTATTGGACGGTGAGCACAAGACCACCGTTTGGGCATACACATCGCTCTGAGGCCACATTCTAGACTATTGTTTTCCACTCATTATTCAATGCTAGCCAGAAACCCACCTTGTGTAAATCAGTCTTGGTCTTGCTCCAATGTGAACAGTCAAGTCCGCATGGCCATGCCAGGTTCCCTTCAGATAGGAGCACAAGCAACCAAAGACCACTTTCGATTTAGGTTTCAGAATGACAGATTTTTTCAGGCCACATTCCACCCCATCGTTTTTCACCAAATGTTCCATGCTAGACAGAGACCCACCTTATGCAAATCAATCTTGGTCCTGCTCCAATACAAACAGTCCAGCCTGAAAAGCCAGGCCAGGTTTCCTCCAGGAGGGAACATGAGCAGCCCCAGACCTGTTTCGACCTACTTAGTTCTCATCAGTGAAGGTTAGCTTGAGCCCCATGGCACAGAACGCCTGGGACCCATATCTGGGCATACCCTCTCCACTTAGGGCATCTATGGCAAAAACAACAAGGTGCTGAAGGTGTCAATGGAACTAAGCGATACTGGACCCAAGAGGCTCAAATAGGCCAAAACTGGTATTGGGTTCCTGTGTTACACTTCCAAGATGACCTGGCTTGGCAGTTTAGGCTGGGCTGTTCCTACTGAACCAGGAGCAAGGCTGATTTACATATGACTGGGCGTAATCCGAGGTGACATGAGGGCCAAAAATTGATTGACTGGGATGTGAGCCAGAGCACTTAGCAGTGGGAGAGATTAATTTAAGCATTCCATCCATTTCTTTTTTTGTATTCTTCATTGTGATGACCTGAATGCTAAGGGTAGGCCAAGGCCTGGGTCCAATCTTGACTTCCTACTGGAACCAAGTAACACCTAATTGAAGAGATGGAAATAGGCCAAAAGTGGTGTTAGGTCACCTGTGAAAAAAACAACGAACTGCGATGTGCCCCAGGTAATTACCAGTGGCTGAGATAAATTAAAGCATTACATCATCATTAAATTCCTCAAGATAGTCCCCGTCAGACGTGACTGTCTGAGATTACGGTTTGCTTGTCACAGGATGATGAATGCTGTCCTGTGGAACGGTGGCTGCTCCCAACTATCGGGGGCATCTGAAACCACCCTTACTTGCTGAGATATGTTTCACTGTGTGTATTTCTAAAGCGCACTATCACCCGCGAGGGCATCCTGGCACTGATCAGGTGTGTGTGTGTGTGTCCAGCCCTATCTATGGTAGGTTCTTTAATTGAGCAGCCAGGTCCTCAGCTTCTTGCAGAATTCAAGAAGAAAGTAGGAGGCTCTGATGTGGAGTGATGGAGTGAGATGTCTCAGTCTGATCTGCTCCTCTCCTGTTTGGCATGACGCTCCCTGCCTGTTCTGCAGCGCTATTGGGCTGACCCCTACAATGGGTTTCTTTTATCAAGGGGCGCCCACAGGGTGTCTGGAGTGTGTCTGAATGAAGGAGCCACACTGTACCGATCCAGGGGCCCCCAAGTAACATTCCTGCTCCTTCAGTCTGTACAAATGTATCTCGCAGCGTCTGCTGCTGTCCATGGTGCTGGACGCCTCTTCGTCAGCCTCAAAACTAAACGCTCACAAACTGCCCACCTCACTTCCGGGTACCGAACCCCCTCCCCCGACCCTCCTCGCCCCCTCACAATGTGCTGAAGGGCCTTCCCTCACCACACGGCGCGGCTCATGCTCCACTCTGACACTAAACTAGAATTTTCAGCCATTTCATTCTTGCTAAAAGGGTTCGGCTTCTTTAAAACTTTATGAAAAAATAAAATGTCCGGCTCTTATATTTTGTCTTTACTGCGTGTGGGCTTTAAAGCCCATGAATATTTCACAGAGACAGTGGGGAAGGCGGCGCTGCTCAGGAAGCCGTGCTGGAAGGGGTGAATTAGCGTTAATGTTTGTTTATGTTGGTGGTGTTTAAAAAGAGCTAACACACGAGGGAACTACCAGTGAAGCGCTTATTAAAGATGCTGCGAAGTCAGAAAGTGTCCACTCTGCTTTATCCCTGGAGGTAGTTTACATTCCTGCTGTTAGTGGTGCCTGATAGTGTTTTCATTCATTGACTCGGGGTGGGCATTTGGACCAGGAGTGCTGTACAGGAGGGCAAGAGCGCTGCACAGAATAACAGTGAATGTGCTGAGAAACACAAAGCAGGATGGATTACAGACGTTGTACAAAGGAGCTGTTTGGTGTTAATGGTAAAACACACTACGGAACTTTAGACAAAAGCACATCTAACATACATTAGAGCAGTGGTTCCCAACCTCTTGACTTCTGTGGACCCCCACTTTACCAATACTGTAACCAGGGGACCCCCACTGAGTCATTACTGAAAGCTGGGCTCCTAATCTGTTAATAATATTTAATTTTCTAAACAGTCACGGATCCCCTGAGGAGGCTTTGCGGACCCCCAGGGGTCCTTGGCACACAGGTTGGGAACCACTGCATTAGAGCACAGGAAAGTTGAAAGCTTCATTGAAGATAATGTAGTGGCTCAGGGTCAGTGATGGCTGGTGTAAGCTTTCTGCTCCAACAGTCCAATGGTTGACTTTCTGTTTCTTCATTTTTAATATAGAACATTCTATCCTCAGTCTGTGGGATGTTCTAAATATTTATAGCTCTCCTACCTCGGGTGTACAGGTTGTTAAAGGCCCTCTCCCTAGTTATAGGCCCTCGCCTGCATTTCGGGCCTATAACTTGGATTCAGGGCCATTAACAACTTGTATAGCCCTTGGCAGCGGGCTAAAAGGCTATAGTCTATTTACAAAGGCTATATTCTATTTAAGACTGATCACATCCAGTTAGAGTTTACATCAAGTTTAAACTCACAAAGTGAGGAACATGCATTAATGACATAGGCAGGACGATCTAGTGAAACAAACCTAGAAGAGAGACAGTTCGCAACCTGGATGTGACACATGGAGGTCTGGGAGTCACTGAAAGATTCAAATTGGCAGATCGAAGATTCTTTGTGGTGGCATTTTGTGTCAAAATGTCATTCAGGTAGACAGGAAGATTCCATTACCAGCTTTATATACTTGTGTAAATAGTGCAGGGATGTGGTGGGTATGTGTTTTGGAATATTAAAAAAGTTCTAATCGCGAAATGAATAAAATTATCCAGTGGGGAGATAGAGGCCTGTGGGATATCGACAGCATGGCGATGAAATTGTCCAGTTTGGAAAGTGCCAGAGAGTTGATTAGTGTTTTGGCAGAGCAGAATTTGAGAAAGAAGACTATTTTTCTCATTAATAAGTACTTGACAACACACTGTCAAGACTGTTGTTGCGACAAATGATTTTATAAGTATCTATCCGAAAGCGCACTGGGCTTTCTAGCAGAGGAGGAGGCTGTCAAGGTGAAGGGTGACAGGAAATAGATTGCACAGGGCAGGAATGGGTGTGGAGCAGGGACACTGGAATGATGTGAAAGAAGAACCAAATTATGCAGCAGTATTGACGGAATTATGCATCAAGAAAAGGCAAACTATGTGGCATAATGCAAAACATTTTACAATAGGATTATTTCATTATTTAGTAATTTTCACACATGCTACCACTATCTGGGCAAAGGTTCACCTCATTAGTACCACTTTAACACCCAAATACAGCAACAAGGACCAGACATGTGACCAGTTTAGCTTTGCAAGGGAACCGCCACTCCGTGTCATCATGTGTTATGTGTTGTTACACAATCCAATTGGGCTAGCAAATTTTTTTTGTTAAAATCTGCAGATTAGGCAGCAGATGATGGATTGTGTGGCAAATGAAGTAAATTCATAATTACTCAGAAATGCTGCACCTTCAAAATCGCAAAATTCCAATAGCCCTGCTTCTTTTGTGTCAGGAAAGTGAAGTAATTCAGTTTTTGAAAAGTGGGCATAAGATCCCAAAACAACAGTAACTTCCTTGGCAGCCACTTTGTTCCTCATCATGGTTGCACATGGCTTCTGATGATGTCCAGTCAGGTGAGTTACATGGTCTTACTATACACACGCACTGAAGATGCAGCATTGCTTTAAAGACAGACAGGAAGTATGACTGCCTATATTCAGGACCACTAAAATGAAGTGATTCTTTCACTGCTGCGTTTTCCACATAATTATGGATTCGCGGCATGTGCCATATTATCCTTCATCTTCTGTGTAATTTGCAGATTGAAAAAAGCAATGTTGTTTGAAGGTCAATTGGATCAAAAGTTACTAAAAAATTGTCATACATGTTGCAGCTCATTTGGAGGCCCATCGTAAAGACTAAATGGTCCCTTTCAGTTGCTGATTGCAGTGTTTAGGTTTTAAAATGACACAAATGAGGAGTGACATTTGCAAAGATAATGCTAGCATGTGTAAAAAAAGACAAAATAATGGAGCAATATTGTCTCAAAATGTCATAAATCAATCAATCTTGATGGATATTTTGCTCCTTCCCTGCCACATAATTCCAGTGGCCCTGCACATATGGTAATGCGTAACTTGTAAAAGAATAAGTGCCAGGGTCCACATTTTTTTCAGATGCCTGGTGCTTCCGAATGCATGGCTTGCTGAATACCAAGCCTATCTGGTCTTGATCCCACCTCTTGCCTCTTTCTACCACCATCATACTCTCTAGCCTGGAGTCTCTTAAAACATTCTGTTCATCACCGGTTAAGACTATTCTCAAGCCATTGAGTTATGGGCACTGTCGCACAGTGAGATTGATTTGTTCAGGATCATACAGTTTTGCCAAAGTGGAAAAGTCGTGATTCGTCTTCTGATTCCTCAGGTCACAAATAAGCCAGCAGCCTTGACCCCCATTTGGAACAGATCATCCTAATCACACGAGAAGGGTGAGCACCAGTAACATTCCAAAAGTTCCCTCGAAATGCAGTAATGTGTGTTTTCATATAGTGTTTGCCTCCGCTGTTTGATAAATAACAGCAATGTAAACACCAGGGGCAGACAACATGGTACAAAAGCAGTGCACTTTTCCATTTACCATTATAACAGCCACCAGTGCAAAAACGGCACTTCACTGACCCAAACCAGTAACTAAAGATGTGACTTTTGCACCACCCAGCCAGTGAAAATGTTGGTACCAGTCGGGTAGTTGTATGCCACTTAGGGGGTTATTACAACTTTGGAGGAGGTGTTAATCCGTCCCAAAAGTGACTGTAAAGTGACGGATATACCACCAGCCATATTACGAGTTCCATAGGATATAATGGACTCGTAATACGGCTGGTGGTCTATCCGTCACTTTACCGTCACTTTTGGGACGGATTAACACCTCCTCCAAAGTTGTAACAACCCCCTTAGTCCGAGAAGTGTGAAAGTTGCAGTGGCTGCAGTTGCCGCAAGTACATCGGGGGTAGTTTACAGCTGGACTGGTTTGGCATTAAGTGTAAAGTCTGTATTTCCACTTATTTAAATCACTGCACAAGTGGTAATTGCCAAATTGGTCCTGCTCTTTCCCAACTTGCCTAGCTCCAACTCAGCCGTGAGCCAGCCCTCTGCTACAATTATCAAATGGGAGGGTACAACAAAGACAGGGAAACTGCACAATGCACAGTGATGAATGCATGAGACTAGAGTGAGAGGAGGACAGGACTTCTTTGGGTCACCGTGATAGGTGTGATTACTTCATCATACGCTTTGCCTAGTTCCTGGAACAACGTGGACCACCCCGAAGATATGACATACAGATCATCCTACGAGGTACATCTTTCATTTCATTTTGAATTCAGGACGACCACTAACTGGAGAAAGGAATCTGTAGATCCGGCCATGTAAAATAAGTGCCAGCGCTGAGCACTGGAAACCACCAGCTCAAATTAAGCACTGATATATGCCCTCAGCAGAACTCCCAATGCTTTTCTTTGATCTCTCCATTCAGAAGTGTATTTGAAGCCCAGTTTTGGGCTCTCCGTCTGGTTGATTCCTTCCTGCCCTGTCGGCACATTGATGGCAAACGGAGCCCCAGGCAAGACATCAGCAGATAGCTGCAGACTAAGACTCCACAGGACTGAGATTGGAGGCGGTCTGTAACCAAATTTCTAATGAAAACCCCTCTTAATGTCAATGGGACCATTTACAATTTCCATCCGTAATATTGTGCTTTCAGAAGTGAGAGTTCCACCCGGTGAGAGCGACTCTTACTCCAAGGTGTAGGATGCACACCGTATGTGTCAGGCTGTACACAGTGTTGCAGAGCACATACCAAGTGAATAAAACTGTACACCAAGGAGTGTGGCGTTCTTCAATTGAGTGAAACTGTCTTTAGGGAGTGAGGCCTAATGATACTGTGCCCCAAGAAATGAAACCTAACAAGTGAACCATGGTCAAAGAATTGAAACTCACACCTAGCCAGTGAGACTGCTCCTACTAGTGTGAGACCAACAACCAACGCAAAGGACTGTGTATCAAGGTGTGGGAATGGCACCAAATTAGAGAGGTTGTGCTCCAGGAAGTGAAACTCACAACCAATAAGGTGGTCTGGATTCCTGGAGATAAGTCTTGCTTCCAATGCAAGATAGCGAGTCAAGGCGTAAGACTTGTCTCCAGTGCGAGTAACTTTGCACAAAGGTGTGTGATCCACATCAAATGAGTGACACTTTGATTACAGAAGTGAAACCAGAGCCCAGGGGGAGAGTTATGGCTGTGCCTAGATGACTTCAAATTAGTACTGAGCCACGTGCATAAACATGTCACTGGGGTGATAGACTGTACTGTTGCTGAATGAAAAGCGTCTCAACCGTTTTATGTTTAAACTGCTTTAGACTGAAGACCAATGAGATGTTAGCTCAGTCTAGTGGGGTTGTAACTGACTTCAGTAGAAAATTAGGCACTATTTTAGCTGTTAAAGATTACTGTGCTGTCCTGGGCCTGGCACATTTATGCCTCTGCTCTAACCTGGTGCAATTCATTTTCGAAAGCCATGAGCACCTTCAGTTGTGAGCAAATAATAGCTTTGAACAAAATGGCAGGTGGAAACAGTAAAATAATATTGTCAACTAATACTGAAGTTACGAATCTTAGTAAAACCAGTCGTAAATGTATGATAATGGAATAAAATCATTAGAAGATGTCTTTGGGTGGAGAACTCTATGCTGCTTGTATGTGCCACCACCTTCATGCAGTGTGGTGGGCAGTAGGACCCTGCAGCCACCCTGACCTTTGTCACCTCTCCCATGGATGTCGGACACCACTTCCGGTGAACGGAAGGGGGCAGAGACAGGAAGGAAGAAATGGGGAAGAGAACGCATGACATTGAGACAAGCTTCCCAAAGTAAGTGCAAACTCTAGTAGTGATGGATGAAGCAAAATAAATAATCTTCCATAACAGAACACCCACCTCCGTGTGATTCACTCCTGCAACTGGGGTGCGACTGATGGAAACGCAACACCTCGAAATGATTTTACACCAAATTTAGTGTGGGGGTTCTGCCACTAGGCCGTAATAGCTGTAAATTAAACTCGCCTCCCTTTATAGGCGAGCAAACAGCACCCTGCGGATTCACATTTGTTTCCTTCTCAAGGGGTAGGACCCTTTCAGAAATGCTACAATTTTCTTCTCATTCTCATGGCTAAACGCTTTGCAGGCCTTCTCTAAAATCGCCAATTCCCCAGAATCACATCAAAGCACCTTGAAGTGAATATAGGCCACCTTTTCTTCTTGAATCCTCTCCAGGAGGAGATTAGAAATGTTCTGGACCCGAATCCATGCTAGATTTTCAGGTTAACCACTGACTTTATAAATGAGTTCCTTTTTGATTCCTTGGGCCGAATTTAAGTAAGTGGCGCTGCACCCAATGCAGCACCACTTTCCTTGCACCCCTCTAATGCCCCCATGTGTGTGCCATATTTATGATGTGGCGCACCATAGTGGTATTAGGAACAATAGGTTCAAAAATGTTGACGCTATTGTGGCGCTTTGCTCCACTAGCGTAATTTTTTTTTATACTAGTGGAGCAAAGTGCAAGGAGGCCCACTGATTACAATGGGTGTGTCCTTTTAACGCCTGCTTTCAGCTGGCGTTAAAAATTATGCCAAAAATGGCGCAATTAAATCTTGTAGATTTCATTGCACCATTGTTGCGGGCCTCCTTGCGCCGGAACACTCCCTTTGCATTCATTAGGCATGGCGCATGTATAATGTGGCGCAAAGGGTTAGAAAGTGGCGCAATGCATGCATTGCGCCACTTTGTAAATAAGGCACTGGAAAAATGCCACCTTAGCGCCGCCTTAGCATAAAAAGAATTACGTTAAGGCAGCTTTAAAGTGGCACAAGGGGCTTTTAAATCTGCCCTATTGTATGTACTTTGTATGTACATTCTTTCTGTGTTGATATCTTCGAAATCTTTTAAAGATCGGGCCCTTTTGCAACAATTGGATAACCGTGCTCAGCTGCCTCCTTTCAGCGACATACAATACGTTAAGCTCCAAGCTTGTACCATATTGTCATGACAGTGCATTGCTTAGACTAATGAAGTCCACAATATTAACTCTGGTGATTGTTCAGCGGTTGATCAACTAACGCTTATGCCTTCTTCAGATGTCCTTAGTCAAGGAAACCACTGTATCCCCAATTTCTCTCAGTTTATACATGATGGTCTCGTAATCATCACACATCAAACAGCCTTCTGATAAATTATGTCAGAATGGGTATCGAAACCCAAGCAACGTCACCAAACAAAGGAAGATTCTGGAAAGCGCATTGT
Source organism: Pleurodeles waltl (assembly GCF_031143425.1). NCBI lineage: Eukaryota > Metazoa > Chordata > Amphibia > Caudata > Salamandridae > Pleurodeles > Pleurodeles waltl. The sequence continues at coordinate 644,942,022 of NC_090451.1, read as the reverse complement.
TGGTCATGCAGTTTTTCCCCAACATCGGCTGGTCCCTGTAATAGTCCATACTGGTTCAACATTCTAACTTGGAATGTTCCTCTTCATGATCTAACGATGACTTCACCCCTGAAGGATGAGAAAGACACCATTGGCTTGCTGCGTGATCGATGACTGACCGCAACGTGAAGCGCTGCTGCATAGTTTAAACGGTCTTCCACTGACCGCATCCGGCTGCCTCCATAAAAGCAGCTGTTAGCAGCTGCTAGATACACAGAAGTGTTGTTATAAAGAGGCGCCAAGAAGACTGATGCAGAACCAGCGGCTGTTTTCGAGCGGTTGATCACATGCATATGTTGTGAACGACCCACAGCTTTACATCAATACTAACAAATTGACTTCCTAAGCCCTCAAGGAGACAGTCAACACTTTTAGAGTTGAAATGTTGCAGTTGTTGCTTCTCCAGCTGTCCAAGGTCAGGCTCTTGGAAGCGCTAGGTGTGATCGGGATAAGGCACTGGCCTGCTGCATGTCAAGCTAGGACTCAATTTAAAGCCATTAGTTGGCAATGATAGACATTGGCGAAGAAGAGTCCGTAGAAAAACAGTGTCAAAAGTCAAAGGCAGGTTCTTCAAACATAGTTAAAAGTAGGGTAATTAATGATAAAGGAAACTTCACACCACAATGTCAGTTATGAGCGGATTGATTCTAAAGGACAATCGCATTCACAGAGAACCATCAAGAGCAGTGATAAACAAGTAGTGAGTGCACCATGATTACAACACTCATTGCCATACCTGCAAGAAGCATGCATCTTGTGAGACCAACTGCTATGGGAAAGGAACTAAAACCTATCAGTGTCAACAAAGTGGGAATTTTGGGCTCAGCGGCGGCAAGAGGCAGGGCGACTGGAATCGATTGAGTGTGCAACTTTAGCATTTTTCTCATAATTATAGATTTGCCATAGTTGTCACATAATCCATCATTTGTTGCATAATCTGCAGGTTTTAACAGAATTTTTTTTTTGTGCTCAAACAGTTCAAAATGTATTAAATTGCAGCGACATGTGTTGGCAAGTGGTATAGGGCCCTTTACAAAGGCTGACTTTTCTGTTGCTATATTTGGGTATTAAACTGGTACTAATAAAATGCAACCAATGCACAGACAGCGTTAACAGTTGTAAAAGTGGCAAAATAATGAAGTAATACTATTACAAAATGTGCCTTATTACGCCACACAATTAGCTTTTTCTTGCTGCATAATTTAGTTAGCCCTGCAGCATAATTTGGCCTTCCCCACCAACATTATTCCAGTGGCCTTGGCAATAGGGGAGGGTCCCTTCAATTGCCACAGCAGACATTCCCGGGGATGGAATGAGGGGGCGCCAGGCCGTGCCACCGGGCTTCAGAGTGGTTCAGACATGCACAGTACCCACATTTATATGTTATATTATTTGTGCTCCTTGCATGTTTAGCATTAAAGCTGCAAGACTGGTGCAAATGTAATGGCCATTTCCAAGTGGGACATTGCGAGCGTACATTTCAATGGCATAATGTGCTCTCTCTAAATGTCAGTAGCCCCACTACTAAATACTTCACTCCTGTATTCTGGACAATGTACCTCAAAATGCATCAGTGGATACATAATACAAGCCTACCATTCTCCTGCTGTATGGACATGACTGATTTGCTGCACTTTTCCTTCATGTAGCACTTTGATTTTTCACAAACCCTGTGACTTCAGTGATGGAACATTAATGGTAGCAGCCCCACTCTTAGAATTGTTCCAGCACCACTGGCCTGGGTGCTGAGAATTCTTCTTCAGAGGAGTTGGCTAAGGTGGGAAAATTTATTTCCAAATAGAAAAGCACAGCATTTTATAACATTGCCTGACCTCTCCCACAATGCTTTGCACACCGATAGTGATTGGCTGTCGGAATCCCAGATACAATACTTCTGGTGTTAGGTCTCATAGCAGACAGGCTTCATCCAGTGATTTCCATCTGTGGTCTATTATTCCTCAATTAGATATATTAATGTTTAGATACAAAAAGTTCAGCACTAAATTGTGCTCAATAAATTACCTAGAATATAAATTATCAAATTAAATGTGCCTGAATTATCAGTCATGTTTACACAGCTCCAAAGGTCATCCCCAAATCAATTCTGAAGTTCTTCTATACAACCTTTTTCAGTTAGAAATTGAAATTTGTCAACATAGTACAGCTTCTCTCTGCCCCCACCAGGGCTTCTAGTCATTGCATTCATATAGCAGCTGTTGCCTCTGGTCTGGCACCAAGGCACTCTTAACTCACCATTGGAAAGACTGCAGCCGCATGCATGTGTGGATGAGAGGGTGTGGGTTGATGGGTCTGTGTGTGAGAGGCATTGTTCAGCTGATCAGATGTGTGTTGTAGGTGTATTCTTGGAGCACAGTGGCCGTCTGGAAGAAAAGGGGTTGGAGAGGCTGGTCAGGACAGTGGCATAGTGTCTCAGCAACCAGGAGGCTGGTGATGTGAAGCGATAATTGGTGAACTATATGGGGCATTTACAAAAGCATTCTTAAGTCCTGGAAGTAGTACCACTGATGTAGACTTTGATGTGCTCTTACATGCCTTTAGGAAGCTGCCATGAAACATCCAACTCCCTATTACTAAAAGTGCAAAGAGGGCACCAACCTTTCTATTTGTGCTTATTGCACTTTGCCCCCGGTGGATCATTTTCCAATGTAAGAAGTGAGTCTCTGTCTGGGCAGGCAATTCCTGATTTACTTTCAGTTTATGGACTCTGGGAGGGTAGGTCTTGGGGAATCCATAAAGAAAACGTTTCCTTTGGTCTACCATTGGTAAAACCGTCTTACAGAGAGCTGGACGACTCATTAGCTGACACTTCAATGTTGATAGTAGCCAACTCTGTGACCTCTTAATATTGTAGTCACCACAAGTGGTTAAATCAGGCTTTGGATAAAGTTCTTCCTTTAAAGAGAGTAAACCCTCAGTGCACTCATCCATCTGATTCTTGGTATAATGCTGTTTTGAGAGATGCGAAGCTAGGTTGGAAGAGGGAAGGTGGGGAAAAAGTTAATTACCACTACTAAGGCAGACTACTTTGTAAAGGAAGTGTTGGGCAGCCCTAAGACTGAGAATTTCTTTTTACCACTGTGCGCCCCATAGCCAGATCCTCATGTATGGCGCAGACTTTTAAACATTCTTAAAGCCTCTGTGATGAGCTCTCCAACTTTTTTGAGGAAAGACTTACTAAAATATGTGGCATCCTGGCGCAAGCAGTTATTCCTTCATTAACTGGTGAAGGTTTAGCTCAAAGCCAGAAGTTTAGCGAGGCTTTGAAACCTCTAAATGCCAACTCTAACTGATTTTGAACAGCAGAACCTGAAATCATTCCGAGTAATAGCTAATTGCATCTCTTTATGTTTGGATCCTATTCCTTCTAAGACTTGGAGTGAAAAGTCCATTTCTTTGGCCAATTCATCTCTGTTTATTTTTAATAAATCTTTGGCAGAAGCTTTGACACCAGGGCACCAGGGGATTGGAAAAATACATTGGTGATTCATCTATTAAAAAGCCTAATGCCGCTCCATCAGTTCTGAACAATTAATCTCTCTTATGCCATTTTCCATGAAAATCATGGAAAAATATGTGAACAAACAGATCTTGGGCTTTATTGAACATACCAGCAGTTGGACTCTGCTCAAACAGGCTTTCACCTTGCCCATAGCACCTGAAGTGCCTAGGTCTCGGGATTGGACGACTTAAGAATGCCAGCAGACACAAGTCACTAGGCCGTGGCTCTTGTGTTACTGAATCTACATTCGAGGCAGTGCCCTAAACCATTTTGCTTTCATGGCTGGTAGAGGCAGATATTAGAGGGAAAGCTCTGAACTGCAGCAGATTGTCCTTAGGAAACAGATGTCAGGCGGTTCATCTCCCACCTTTTTAGTCAAAATTCAAAGTCTTGTGTCAGGGGTGATTCCCAAGAACCTGCCATGATCCTGAGTCTCATCTGTACCAACACCCCATTGGCACAGCTGATTAGATCTCAGAGGGTAAAGTTCATGAACAATGTGGATGACATGCAGTTGATTATATCAATTGAATCGCAGTGCCTCGTTCCCTTGACACCTTTCTTCGATGTATGTTTGATACCAGTCCCTGGCTGTCTCAAAACCCCTTGAAATTCAATGGAGATAGAACTTAAATCATGTGTTGTTCCCATGAGAGATCCTTATGATTCTTTCCATCTGATTTTTGGTTGATGTCTGGAAACTCATTGCCTTCCATTTCGGCCTTAGTTTGGAGTTTGGGATTTTGGTTCCCATATGGATGTTGATCTATCAGTGATTAGCCGTGCAAAATGAGCTGTTCTCATACTGCTTTTCTTCATTGCGTTCTCTACACAAAGAACAATATTGCTTCTTCCTGCTCATTCTTTACATTTGGTAGCAAAGATGACCATCCTAAGCAGGCAGGATTACAGTTATTCTTTATTTCTGGGTTCTCCAGACTATATTATGAAACAACTTTATCGTATTCAGACTGCTGCTGCCAAACTGGCTTTCCAACATCCACAATATTCCTTTGCGTCGGGCGCCCTTGATGCTTTGCATCGGTTGTCTTCAACTAAGAGGGTAATGTTTAAAGCTTCATGCAGGGTTCATAAGACCGTCCATAAGACCTGCCCATTGTATATACATTAGAAGTTTGAATGTTACATACCCAGACGTTCTCTGGGTTCTGCTGATGCAAATCTGGTGGTTGTTCTGAAGTACAGACTAGAATGGACGCAGACCATTCTCACTTAGGGTTCCTCTCCTTTGGAAAAGCGTACTTCAACCTTTGCCATTCCCACATGAGTTGCTAGCATTTAGAAGGGATTTAAAAACCTGGCTTTACATACTGTGGATCAGTGGTTCTTGCCCTGTGGTCCAGAGACCCGTGTGAGGTCCATGAAGGCTACTCAGGGAGCCCACGACTGCTCAGAAAATTAAATATTTACAGATTATAAGAGTGATAAAGAAGGAAAATGTACCACTGAACATTTTAAAACATTCTGTAAATGTGAAGACATATTAAAATTTGAACTTAAAAATTCAGGTAGTATCCTCAAAATGATTCCTGGGAGCAGTGCAAATGCATCAAACAGAATATAGCATGGACGATGAGTGGCCTCAATTGAATTTAGAAAAGCTCCAACCTTCCCATTCAAATTTTGTTTTTTTATCTGTTTGTGAATTAAACAGAATTAGCCAGGGTCCCAAGCTTCCAGTAATTACTAAGAGGTGTCCCCGGATTCCAATAAAAATTCAGTGGGGATCTTTTGGTTCCAGTAGTGATTAAGTAAGGAGTCCATAGAAGTCAAAAGGTGAGAACAAGAGCTCTTTGCTGTGTTTTGTTTTGTTTGCTATTATGTAACGCCAGCACACCTGTATAGGTAACAGTTCCGCTCTATAAATTTCTAAATACAGCTACTTCTTCTATTACTACTACTAATGATAATAGTAGTAATAATAATGATTACAGTCAGTTCACAATTTACGCCCATTGTTTTCTTCCTCTGTTAGTACATTGGGCACTTAGTGCTGGATAGATGTGTCCACATCTGCCTGCGTGAGGGAGCAGGCAGCCTAGGAGTTCTGTGATGCCTGGAATACTACAAGCTGCTATTGGGCCACTCTCCCTTAGATGCTATGGGCAAACCTAGCGGGTACTGTCAAAGAAACTGAAGACGTCCTGAAAGGAAATGCCGTATATGGCAGGACAAGACTGACTGCACCAAGAAGACTAAACAAGAAAATATGATTGAAATAGACTCAAGCGCGAGGAAATTTGATTATCAATTAGAAATCCCTGATTGTAATTAGATGCCGATGGAGGGGAGATGAATCAGCCCTCAGTTCACTAGGCTAGAGCAGAGGCTCACATTAGTAAAGGCCATTTCTGGCTTGGAGTGATTTAGCTGAATGTGATGGGTCTGCCTTCAGGAAAATATTGATAGGAGGTGTAACAGAAGCAGACAAGCAGAGGAGTCCAAATGTTGACTGACCCACAGGAAGATTAAGGGAATTCCTAACAGGCCGCTGAAAAGAGGGTTTAAGGAGCCCTGGTAAATCTTAGCTTACAAATGTATTCTGGCACGTGATCAATTGAGGTGCAAACATGGCTTATAGGTATTTTCTCATGTGTACCACACTGTACCACAGCCCCTGGAAAGCCCTGGCCAACAGGTATTGCCTGACATGCAGCAACCTTGCGAAGGCTGTGCGTCTGAAGCCTGATGGCCTTGCAGGGGCTGTGGGCTATTGTGAGGTCTTCTAACCGCCCGGTGGTTAGAACTACATGTTGTTGCAAATCAAGTGCACCTTTTACCATACTGGAGCTGGTGTGTGGTAGGAACATGCAAAATTCATGTTATTTCCTTTTGTGTAATTACATGAATTTTGGCAAAGTTTCACACAATTATGTATATTTACATAAATTCAGATCTAGCATTTAGAGCTATATCTTGCTAAATGAATCCTTTGTCCCCATTTTTGACGCAAGGGTGCATTTCCGGGGGGAAAAAAATAGAAAGAAAAACACAAGTGTCGTGAGCAACAGCCGCTCATGTTCCGCCTTTTCCCATTATTGTAACATGTTCGTGGCAAAATTTTGCTAAATGGTGCATAATTACATGATATGGAATAATGGCTTCATTTCAGGAATTTTGCATAAGAAGCATAACATGAAATTCCTAAAATGACATGAATTACGCCTTCCTAATTTACATTTCGTCCTGACTCAATGCTTGGTGCCGTGGAAAGACTTTGTTGTGTTCTGGAGATTGTTCACCCAATTTGCCTCCATTCTTGGTGGATTTAGAGACTGAATAAAGATGATGGAAATCAGCTGTGGAACAGCTTGTAAATTGCATCGTAGACCTGACAGAGAGAACAGGATGTTTGTTGTGCAGCAGGATAATATGGATGATGAAAATAATTCCGCTGTACTTCCTAGCCTCATTTGTCTCCCTCTCGCTCTCAATTTCTCACTTGCTGCCTCCTTCAAACTCCAACACTCTTGCCTTTCCCCGACTTTCCGCCGCTGTCTCTCTCTGCACTACATATTAATATGTATATATATATAAATATATATATTTGACTAGCACTATGCACTTTGTACTCCACGTGAGAAAATAAAGTATCTTTCGAGTTGATGGATGGTGCCGGCGTCATTCCTGCCATGAGAAGCTGGTAAATATTGCCTCTCTGATGCTGTGTAATGATTTATGACTATATATATATATATATATATATATATATATATATATATACACACACACACATAAATACATTACACCTCTATCTGCTCTCATTGTACAAAGGACAGTACTTTAAAACCCCAAATTTCAAAGTGAATACAAAATATTTTATGGGTCATAGTAAATATGGTTTTCATCATCACATTATGGTCCCCCAGACCACTTTGTGGAGCTTTACCATTGTCAGGGCCAGTAGGAATATGTGGCAACGGCGAACCAAATTATGGGTTATCTAAATAATGCAGCACGGGAATGTGAATTATGCAACACATTCTTTGGCAGCGCTGTTAAGATCCATTTGAGATAATAGTGGCATTGTGGAAATCTGCAAATGATGCTGCAAATTTTGCTGCTGGTACAGTGATTCTATAATTGTGCAGTAAATAGCACAGACTCTCATAACCTGGCCTCAACGCTTGTCCTTTGTTATATCAACAATACTTTCATGGAAGGCAAACAAAGCCTAAATATCCGTCAGTGGAAGAAAACATGTCCCATTTTCGTAGGTTTTCATTTCTTTTATCTGGAAATATTTTCTGCCGCGTCTTTCTTGGTGAATATTAAATGCTACGGTATGTTTTGTCATCCGAATTTTGCACAGCACACAATGTTGGGGCTTTGCTGTGCTCCTTCGGTTTGTATCTACAGCATAGCGTCAGCCTGTTTTCTGTTGGGTTACTTTCTCAATGTGGTTAATTGTTGGATCAGTCAGCGCTTGAGGTGACAGAGGGAGTAGTGGTGTGACGCCTCATCAGACACCTTCAAGCACTACGTATTCATTTGAAGTTGTATGTAGTGCAACTTGGCCTAAAAGCGTCAGAATGCCTTACATGAGCACCAGATTACATTACACAAGGTCAGATTTTGTTAAGGCACAAAGAAGTCAAGGGGCATCTTTATGAGAGTCTTGAGCCACTGATGCATCCCTTTTAGTGATGCAGAGGCGGCGCAAACCTCTCAACCATATCTCTGCAGCCACGCAAAGCCATGCAAGCCACTTTGCGTGGCTTTGAATAGCCTCATAGCTATGTAGTAGGGCAAGGCGGCGCAAGTTGGGTTTTCCCAGGCGACTCCCATAGGTTTTGACGCATTCCCAGATTTACAGGGACTTGTGAACATGGGAATGGGTCAAAAGCTTACACTTCCCCAGGACAGGTGCAACGAGGAGAAATATTTGTATATCTCCACGTTTTTTTCCTGTTTCCGTGTGTGCTGAATTCTGCAGTACACATAGGAAGAGAAAAATGCCTCTATGGATTATTTCTGTGCAGAAAGGTACCCCTCCCTGCACAAAATCAGTCCTACTGACGACACAGGCACCCTTGCATCATGGCGCATGGGTGCCTGCGTTGGCACTAGGCTGCTGAAATGGCGGCAGCGGAGGGGGAAAGGACAGGAATGCGCCGTATTGAATAAAGACGGTGTATTTCTACCCTTTTTCTCTCTCTCTAAGACTCTCCCTGTCTCCCTCATTCTCTGTTCTCTCTGTTATTTCTCTCACTAACTCCCCGCTCACTCTCTCTTCTCTGCCATTTTTCAGCCACCCAACTTTTTTTCCTCATTTTCTCTCTCTCTCTCTCTCCATCCTGACAACTCCCAAACTCATTATATTTATTTCATTTCTCACACTCTGCAACAATAAAATAAAAAAGGCGCGGCGGGGTGAACAGCGAATTCACGGGAACAAAAAGAGAAAGCAGAAAATTAATTTCTTTCCCTCTAGAGTCCACCTCTTCCCTCTCTCTTTTACGCGCATACACTTTCATGTCCCTCTCTCTCTCGTTGCATTCTCCTTCCTCTTCTTTCTTCTCTCAGTCCATATGTTCTGCAACCTCTTTCTCTGTCACAGCCTGTCTTCTCTCTCGATTGCCCTCTGTCTTTTGTTTTCTCCTACTTTCTTTTTTCATGGCTCTGTGACACCGTTGTGTTGTAGCTCTCTCTCTATCCCCCCTCTCTCTCCCTCTCAATCTCTCCCTTTCCCTCTCTCTCCCCCTCTCCCTCTTTCTCTCGTGTTCTGCTCACTCTTCTGAGCCCTCTTTTTCGCCCCTTTTCACACAAACACATTTCTCTCAGTCACACACACAATCCTCTCACCCCAGCCTCAACACACAAACACACCCTTTACTCTATCTACCTGCTCTCCCTTTTCTCCATCCTCCTGTCTGTCCTCTGTCAATCTCTCCCTTCTGTTCTCTCAAGTCTTCATTTCTCCCACTCTATCTTGCTGTTTTCTCCCTTCTCTCACATATTATCTGTCCAGGCTTCCTCCTCCATTCTTTGTATTCTCTCTATCTTTTTCTTCTCTGTCGACTCTCTCTGTCAATCTTTATTTCTCTCTAATTCTCTCTTCCTCTACCGCCTCATGCATTTAACTTTTAAATCTCTCTCTCCTTTTTTCTCCCTCCACTCTCTCTTCACATTAACTCTATTTCTTGCTCCCTTTTCCCCTCTTCCATGTCTTCTTTCTTTGTATTTTTATTTTCCTATCTTGCTGCTCTCTCTCTCTTGTTCATGCTGGTGCTGTAACTTTTCTGTCATTTCTTTTTCGCTGCATTGTCTACTCTCTTTTTCACACACTACCCCACCACCATTGGTTCACTGACAGTATATTGCTAACCAAAATACTGGGTGGACAAAATATTGTGTCCCAAATATCAAAAAGGTAAGTGCAAATAGGTAAGGTAAGCATAGATCTACTATTCTTAACTTCACATTTATGTACCGTGAAGATATATCATCAAGGTAGATGTATGCATAGTTATATATAGCAAAATTTTGCTTACCCATAGAAACTTAACCTCACAATATATGTGTCCTCCATATTCTTGACTCAATATTTAGTCCACACAATTTATTTCCGATATTGTGTTTAAACACTTCTCCTTTCTCACTCATCATTCTCCTTACCTTCCTATCCCTTGACTTTTCCCCACATTCTCACTTTTTCCATCTCTAATGACCCCTCTCTGAACCCAACCCATATTTTGCTTCTCCAGGCCCATAAAGCATCCATTAGAGAATCTGTTATTTCTCTCCCCCCCTTAATCTGCAGCAGCTGTGACAAGCCCAGGCGCAGAGTGATCACTTCTGGGCTCGTTTCTTGGATAGGAAGATTCTTGGCAGATAATCTGCGCTCTGTTTGTCACTGTTGGTACACTTCGGATCTCACCCATCTGGTATTAAGCACACAAACTGATATGTATGTCTAATCCCCGCTGGGTGTTTCGTGCTTATATGTTTTTGGATCTTGGACGCAGTTGTTTCACTGAGTAGCAAGACTGCATTTCTCTATTTTCAAACCTCCATCGGTCAGAAAAAGGAAGCCCTTGGAATTTAATAATCTGTCACTCCGGGTTACTGAACTGGACTGTGTCTTGCCAAGATCTTTGTGCTCGGCCTGTCTTTCTTCATCATTTCCGAACAAGACCTTGGCTGAACTCAACATTTTGCTATGAAGGATCTGCTTCTAGACAGGGAAAGAGACCACTTTCCCCATTCCTTGTTATGCTTCTGAAGACATTGCGAGAGCCCTAACATCTGTGCTTACAGATCTTAAAATAATTGGCAACCCAAGAGACTTAGATGTTCGTAAAGTGGCCGGTTTAATTATGTCAGGCTCTGAGCATATGTAGGGTCGAACAGTGAGTTTTAAGATTGCTTTGATTTTTTAACTGAGATTGATTTCAGATTTTGATTTGGGAGTGACTCGGTGATTTGCTTTAGGATTGCATATTTATTATATTCCATCCATATGTCAAATTCATTGGGGCTTTCATTGGGTGGAGCTCCTCAAATTTAAGTTGGTTGCCTGTGTCTGCCCTCTTGGCACTTGTACTGGTCAAGACTGTTTCATAGCTCTAGACCAGTGATACTCAAAGTACGTCCCGGCGGCCGCATGCGGCCCTCCTGACATTTACATGCGGCCCCCAGGTCAACAGCAGCACTGTGCTGCTGTTTATCTGACTTGGCACCACCACTAAACATTGCTAACTAAACGGGCAAGTATTTCATTGGAGGCTAATTGAAAAGGGAGTAACTAGGGTGTCCTGGAAATCAACTTTAGAAACACCTTCATTATTAAAGACATCCTGCAGCAAAAATATAAAAGTATGATCTTTTTGAAATTCAAAATTTCATTAACCTGCACAACCATTTCACCTTAGTACACACAATGATCTCACTGCATTGAGATGTATTTTTAGAGTGATAGTTTTAAAACATAAATTAAGAAACTTTCCTCCCACTTTCCCCCACACCCTGACAACAATGTGAATTGTGAACTAAGAGGCGAGCTAGCTGTTATGTGAACTCTTTGGGAGGGCTGGGTTTCTATCATACATGAACAACATTATATTTTATTAAATCAGACACAGAAGGTATTTTCCAGCATACATCCTGAAGATGTATTTCAAGGTGCTTATATGTGATGATGAAGAAAAAGGAGGAAAAGTGAAGTCAAACATTTGCCTAGGATCACACAATTTGGTTAAGGGAAGAAGTCGGGATTTATACCCACGTTTCTGGTTTCACATTGCGCAATACAGACACCAGATGTATATGCTTCACTTACCCTACAACCACTTTATCACTAACCCTCCCCACCACCAGCCCTCCGACCGCCGCCCTGCTGGCATCAATGCGGCCCTCGGTCACATCACAGACCAAACAGTGCGGCCCCTGGGAAAATGTTTGTGAGTACCCAGGCTCTAGACCATGCTTATCCTCTTAGAGGGATTCTTGTTCTGGGACTATCCGAGGGTCAGTTGTTGGTATATTTATATTTTAGTACAACTGTGTTTTCACCTCTTTTCTAAACTTAAAATGATCATGTGTGCTTCAAGTCTTGGTGGGTAAGGGGTTCCGAAGCTTTATACCAAGAAAGCAGAGCCTCCGGTGGAGCTCTTATTTTCAGGTGGTATGACAATCGGAGCCGCTAGCCTAGAGCCCACTGTCCTATTTTGTTTGCATTGTTTAATTGTTTACATTTAATTTGTAGGTGTAGCAGTCCTTTTGCTTTGGAGGGTTTGTGGATAATGCAAAGAGTTTTGACCTCTGAATGTCTAGCTACAGGTAGCTAGTGCAGTGTATACCTGACTGGTTTCATTTATTGTCTTTGGTGAAGGTGGTGGAGTCTTGCTACCATGTTTTATATTTGATGAATATTATGTGCTATGAAGTATGGTGTCACATGGTGTAGGTAGGCTATTGGCATAGTCTAACTTGAAGATGGCAACATTCACTATAGCTTGTAGTTTTGTCGTTGCTGATGTTTGACAGATGTGTTACATTGTGTAGAAGACACTTGTTGTGACCTCTGTGGCTTGATAATGGTCTCTGGTTACTTCTAAGATTCTAACTTCTCTTGACTTAGCTGGTGTGGCTTCAAGTCCCATGGTAAATATGTGCATAGGATGATACCTGTGCCACTGTGTGCAGGGTAGATCTCTGTTTTTGAGCTTTAGGTGGTAATCAGCACCAATGCATCTAAGGCAGGAAGACACTCATCAGGTCTTGACAGCTAGAAGTCTTTAGGCCCTTCCATGTTTTACAATGATTTGTGTAACATCTGTATAGCTGTAACTAGGTTGTAACTAGTTTGAATTAACGTGATGAGTTCCACTTAGGTGGCTTAGGTAGATCTTACATAGGAGAGGTAAGCTGAAAGACCCTGTGGAACGCCACAATGGTGGTGTAAGGAGCAGACTCCAAAGGTGATAGAAAACTAAGCTTTATCTGTGTTTGAGAGATGGTGCAGTCCATTTTAGTGCATTTTTGAACATTTTCAGATGATAGAGTCTGCGTAGTGGTATCTGGTGGTGAACAGTCTCAAATGCTGCTAATAATCCCCGACCGAGTAAGGCAGCCATCTGTCCTTGTCCGCAATGAGTTTTAGGTAAAGTACCACTCTAAAACTAAGGATGAATGTACATGTTTCTATGATCCATGTAGCTACAGCAGGATGAGCACCAAAAGGCTGAATACAGTTCTCTTTTTGCAATATCAACATGGGTCCTAGAATTATGTAAATACACATTTCCAATTTAGGGCCTGATTTAGAGCTCTGCGAACGGGTTACTCCGTCACAACAGTGACAGATATCCCGTACACAAAAATCTAAATTGCATAGTATTGTACAGGAGTTAGATTTTGGTAAAGGGGACTTCCGTCACCGTTGTGACATAGTAACCAGTCTGCTGAGTTCTAAAGGAGGCCCTCAGTATCTTGCGTGAATCCTTGGGAAACATTGTTCTTTGTTCATCTCTAAACTCTGTTGAAAGGAACAATATTGTCAATGCTTACTTTGATATATATATATATATGAGGTGGGTAGTTCAGGGGCATGGCTGAAGTTGCTAGATCTGGAACAAAAGAACAATCATTTGAATTAATTAGCACAATTAAGCTTACATGTGATTGGAGACCCAACAATGCCAGTATGAAGATGCAATCAGATAATAAGCAAATCTCTTTTCACATGGCAGAGGTTGATAAAAAGGCAATGTTTTCAGTGTTGGGTTCTCTATCCTAGTTAAACTCAATAATTGCTGTTGTGGGTGAAGCTGGCATTATGGCTGAACAAGGAAGTGGCCAGGTATCCAGGGGTGTGAGAGTGCAGAAGGTGTCACGAACAGCTGTGTTTGACGATATTACTAACACACGTCATCCATGGCGATAGAGCATGTTGACTTTTAACGTGCCGGTCCAGGCTTGGTGGCACATTGGATTAAGGCATCAACTCCAGAATTTGATCTTGCACTCACAGGACTAAATCCCAATACCCTGCTCAGCCTTTCATCTTACCAAGGTTGATAAAAACTGTAACACTGAGTTGGGTAACAATATACATCTGTTATGTAAGGTGAAGATGTTGTCTGGTGGCAGTTGAGTCATCATAGTAGCACAGAGAGGGTTTTTGTGCCTTCTGCAAAAAACGTGCACCATGCAGATCACAGAACTGAGTGTGAGAGAACAATAAGTAGCACTATAAAAAAAATGAAATGTATTTCAGAGAGGGACTATGGAGAGATGCGGGGCACCGCCGGAGGGTGGTAGTGGGGGAATTTGTGGAGAAGAATGTTATGGGAGGCAAAAAAGACTGTTGCACCAGGCACCACCAACGTTAAAGGCTGCCCTGAACCCTGACAAAGAGCAGCACATTCAGTAGAGTAAAAGGAATGGGTGGCATTCATGTTAGATACCTCATGGTCTCAGCTAAAGAGCTGATGCTGTTTAAAGTCACCTTCTGCGAGGCAGGGACATGCCCAGGCAAAGGCTGCATGGAAAAATCAAAATTAGACTGAGGCAAATAAAACATTTGCAAAGAAAATCACAGCCCAGGACTTATTACGGATGTTCCAGAAGGTTCCAAAGTGCGAGCACCAAATCAGTTCATTGGGAGGTTGGGGAGCAGCACAGACCACTGACCATTTGAATTGAATGAAAAATACTGCTTTATTGAAACAGGTACACATCACAGCTTTACCTGGGCAAATTTCATTACAAAACTAAAACCTCTCTGTACATCAAATGAACTATCCAATCTCCTCCCTGCTCCCCTGCAGTCCCACCCACATATCCCACCCCACAACTATCTCATTTGAATTGTAATGCATTCAACAGTTTCCGAATTTGACTCCCCTCCCAGTCTATGAATGCATGAAACAACCTCAAAGTAACCAAACTTTTGTACCTAACCTTGAACTTCCTGCCTACACTCTCCCTCCACGTGGTTTACAAACTGGCAACACCAACCCAAATTTAGTTAATTCAGGCTAAACTTTCCAGGCCACCGCCAAGCACCTGTCTCAAGCGACAACATACAAACCTACCCACTGCACACCTATCTCAACAACGGAACCCTAACATAAGCAAACTAGCTGGTGTGACCCCCTGCCCACTAGAGTGCTGCTGCCACTGGCCTACATTCTATACCTGGTATCCACTGGCTGCTCCAAAGCAATGTACGAGAGCATTCCTGCCTGAGCACTTGGAACATATGTGCCTAGACTTGAAGTTCTCCCTTGTATACATTCCCTTGTTATAATCCCAGCATCTACCCCTTGTCCTTGTCTGGCCCTGGTATGTACCACCCACCCCTCCGAGGGTGGGGCGTCCCTGAAAGGGTCACTAAACTATCGGCAAGCCACCACTTGCAAAAATTGTTTTTCCCAACTTCGGAATGCCCATAGTGTGTTGCCAAAGGTCAGTGTCCAGCTCCCCCCACCTCGCCTCAGGATTTCATGCTAAATGTGCCCAGAATTCCTCATCAAATTGAGCCCAGGCATATCCTCCCCCCTAATGTGAGCCTTCCTGATCACATCTATGTACTTGATCAGAGCTACACAGTGCTCTGGGAATTTCTTACAATAAACGCTGGCATAAATTTAAAATGCTGTGGTCCAGTTCTCAATCGTCAGGGGCCGCTTTGGCCCCTTAGCCAGCTCATATTCTTCTTCCTTAGAACTCTCCTTGGAGCACACCTTCCTGTGTAATAGTTTCAGCGTTTCCACACACTCCCCATTCCAGATTTCCCCCCTGGTCACTAGCATCAAATGTGCCCCCAATAGCTTTCTGACCCCATGTAAAGGGGTCGCTTTATCTTGAGCTCCTTGCTCTCTAACAGTTCCTTTTCCTCCCCAGGACCACCTGCAGCCCCTTCCCTGCCTACCCCAATACTGCTACCCCTCAAGCCGCCCTTCCCGAGCCTTGCCCACCTTTGACGCTATTAGCTACTATTTCTGTACTTACCCCAACATCTGTGTCATACTTACCCCTGCGCAGCTCTAAGCCCCCTGCCCATGTGCCCCTCCCACATCCACACCTGTGGACACTATCACCATACTCACACCAGCATCCTGGCCCTTACATAGCTCCAAAGTCAGTGCCCCTACAGGTGTTTGCCACCTCGCCATGGGCCTCCGCGCCTCTGCCGCCATGCTCGGCCAGTCCTCTTTTGCCTGCAACACATTGGACAGAACATTAGCTGACCATCATCCCTTTTATCCACCTGCGCCCCACCTGCTCCCTTTCGTCCCGCCCACCTCAAGGTTGTCCTCATATTAATTAACAAGCGTGACCCCTAACGCGTCCTCCACCCTGGCCCAAATGGGGCCTGTACACTCATTGCCTCTTGATACCGTTACTCTTTTGTACATTGTGGGGCGACATTCGGCATCCAGCTTGTCCAGAGAAAAAAACTCCATACCGCTCTGCCAATGCCACCGCCTGTTCTTTGTGCCAAAATGGCTGGAGGCTGTGACCTACATGCTGGAGGGGCCGACAAGGCTGTTCCATACCTTCTTTTGTCAGCTTCACCGAGATCCCGGATGACATCCGGCGAATGTAAGGGATGTGGTCCTTTAAGGGCTAGCGAAGGCCAGGGCCAAGGAACATATGATCCTGCCCTTTCAACACAAATCTGCAGATACTTTGAGGAAGATCACAATATGTACATGATTCTAGTGATGATTGGCTCTGTTCAGGATTCATTTACATTAGAACACATTCCATTGCTTCTTATGGGCATCAAGACATGTATAGGCTTCACCTACTATTTTCAGTTAATTAATTGTTGATTTTTTACAATCTTTTTCAAGCCCACCGCTATCTGATATTTGTGAAAAGACATTTGTGTTCTAATTTTTTTAATAAAAACATAGGTTTCCTTTGATACACAGGATCTGAAAGATAGGCAACTCGGTGCCTGATAATCTAGCCCTAACTATTTGAGATTTCTCTGATGGTAGTGTGGCCTTCAGTTTAAATGTTTACTATTTACACTGAGAGTGAAACACATTTTTCAGGCCATCCAAAATTAGTATGCCTCTATTTTTTATGCCCTGCTCAGTCTT
Source organism: Pleurodeles waltl (assembly GCF_031143425.1). Lineage (NCBI taxonomy): Eukaryota > Metazoa > Chordata > Amphibia > Caudata > Salamandridae > Pleurodeles > Pleurodeles waltl. Next base: position 644,924,880 of record NC_090451.1, on the reverse strand, counting down.
TTTTTACACTTGATTCAACCTTCATCATTTGGAACTAATGCTCAGTGACATTTCTCTCATGAATAGAAACCACGTGTATGTTATTGTTTCTGTAGTAGAAATAATACATTTTTTATGGTTATGCATTTACAGATGACTGTGACTTCTATCCATTATTAATGAGAGAATTGGTTATCACAGAATATGGGAAACATTTGGTGCAGTGGATTACAACATATTAAATATAATGCTGTTCAGTGCATTTTTATCTTATTTTCGTGACTTGACAAGGACCTTTTGTCTGTGCTTACTACTCCTGTATGGGGTGGTGAAGCACTTGCCTACATGGGCAGCATTCTAAACTCAGTTGGGTGTGTGGATGGAAAGGTGCTGTCCTTAATCTGATCCTGTGTAGGAACTGTTTCCATGTCATGCATGATGACCATCGAGGTACAGTTATCAAGTTTTGGATGCAGTGCTGGGCCTTGTGATGCGTGAAGAACTGTGAGAGACAACCATGCAGTTTATGTTTTTGCTCTGTAGGTAGTTTATGGTATTTCACAGTCCCCTAGGTTTGTTTGTTTATGGTCCTGAGCAGGAATAGGGTGGCTAGGACATCTATGAATGTTACTGTGAGACGTCAAGAAGCGGTTATAGTATGAAGTTGGCTGATAGATGCAGTGGTGGACTAAATTAGAGTCCTCTTGTGGCCAGCGGTATGTGGCAGATCTCCCCACTTCAGATGATCATGGGGGATGTTTAATGTGTACTGGTACAGTACTGGGTGATATACATGACCCGTAGTAGCTCTGTCTTATGTGAATGTAAGAGAGCCAAGCAGTACAAGGAAATTACTATGGTGTCTGTTGGACTTACAATCGGCTGCACAACCAGGGAGTGTTATTGTATTATGATTAGTGAGGGCCAGAATGTTATGTTTGAGTTTACATTACCATATGATAATCTTACCTAAATATAGTACGTTGATAGCCTGCTTGCTAACATGAAGAGGGTGTGCTGGTCGGGGTCTTAAGTCTTGTACTGAACCTCCTGGAGTCCAGCGCTAAGTCCCGGACTGGCACATCCATGTGGCTCGAGATGCTTTCCGGTTCTCTTCACTGTTTCTGGGTTCCTTCGCTGTTTGAATGTAGTCTGCCGCGTACCTTGACTGGTGTCTCTTCTTTGTGATCAGGTCCCCCCTGGAATCTCGCTGCCTAACCGACTTGTCCTCCATTGCGCCTGAATGCTAGGACATTTTCGACACATCTCAGTCATGGCGGTGTACCATCAGTAGTCACTTCTGAGCCCGGGCATTGGATGCAGTGCAGTATTTTCTTGCTCTTGGTTCGCTTCATTGTGCATGTTTGACGCACATTTGTACAAGTGGAAGCCCACTGCTAATTATACAAGCATTTTATCATCATTAATTCAAACCTTTGCATGTACTCCCCTCTGGTGACCTATCATATAGAATTTAGTTTCACTATTGGAGTTTCGCTGCTAATTTGTATCAAGGACTTGACGCATCCTCTGATTGCTAAGAAATCTTGTGAATGTCAGCACACTCATAGAGCACTAACCACCATCACTGAGGTGTGAGTCTCTTTTACTACCCGCCATCACTGAGGTGTGAGTCTCTTTTACTACCTCTAAGCATTGAGAATCTGTCATACGCCATCCCTGAGTGTCCTGAGTTTGTACCACAATCTCTAAGACCCAAGTCACATCCCCCATCACTGAGCCTTGAGTGTCTACCACCATCTCTGATCATTGAGTCTCTTCTCCTGCCTCTGAGACTTGAGTGTCATCCAACCATCTCTGAGAATCGAGTGCCTACCACCATCTCTGACTCCTCAGTTTCTACTACGATCTCGAAGACCAGAGTCACATTCACAATCACTGAGCCTTGAGTGCCTACCACCATCTCTGATCATTAAGTCTCATCTTCTGCCTCTGAGACTTTAGTGGCATCCAACCATCTCTGAGCACCTAGTGCCTACCACCATCTCTGATCATTGAGTCTCATCTGTTGCCTCTGAGACTTTAGTGGCATCCAACCATTCCTGAGCACCTAGTGCCTACCTCAATCTCTGACTCCTGAGTGCCTACCACAATCCCGAAGACCAGAGTCACTTCCACCATTAGTGAGCCTTGAGTGTCTACCACCATCTCTGATCACTGAGTCTCTTCTGCTGCCTCTGAGACTTGAATATCATCAACCATCCCTGAGCACCGAGTGCCTACCATCATCTCTGACTCTAGAGTCTCTACCACAATCTCGAAACCCTGAGTCACATCCGCCATCACTGAGCCTTGAGTGTCTACCACCATCTCTGCTTATCGAGTCTCGTCTGCTGCCTCTGAGACTTGAATGTCATCCACCATCTCTGAGCACTGAGTGTCTACCACCGTCACGGAGTCCTGAGTCTCTACCACAATCTTGAGACCTGAGTCACAGCCACCATCACTGAGCCTTGAGCGTCTATCACCATCAATGAGCCTTGAGTCTCTTCTGCCGCCTCTGAGCCCTGAGATCTGCCACCGTCGCCAAGCTCTGAGTCGCTCCCGTCTCATAGAATTGAGTGACTGCCTTATCTGAGCCTTGGGTGCCTACCACCACATGTGAGCCTTGGAACTGTTCTTCTGCCTCTGTGCCCAGACTGTCATCTGCTAACTCTGAGCCCTGAGTGTCTACCACCTTCTCAGTCCTTGTTTTTAAAAAGGGGGCTCCTGCTTTACACATTTCAAAAGAGTGTGCCATGCCATGGAACGATCACTCATAGAGAAGTCATGCTTTTATTGCGACTAACACCATGGGACAGTCAAGCATGTCTTACACACGGGTCTGGAATTTAAAGAAGAGTGATAGTGCTTGCTTAGATCATTGTTTAAAATAAAGGTCTTGCAGGGAGGCTATGATTAAAAGTATGGAGTGAGTTAACATTCAGCTCACAAGTTGGTTTTTCAGATTTTTCATGAACGTTGAAAAGCGCAAGAAATTATTAGAAAACAGTTAAGCCTTTATTAAATGAGTAGTTCAACTTCGAGTGAGAGGCAGATCCCAATTTTTTGCACAAGACATACCTTATACCTTATTCGGTCTATTGCATTCAGTGATTTTAACTTTATATATGCACTTTCCCCTCCTAAACTCTCTTGCTGCTCCTCTGTTCTTTATGTGATCTTGAGCTTGCTGGAATAACTTTGTACATGCATTTTTTCCCAAGCTATTTTGCTACTTATTCGTTTTTAATATGGTGTTGGGCTACCTGAATATCATTGCACTTCCCCTTCTTTATCCTAATTATATTTCTGCTTATCTGTTTTTTTTATTCTGTGATTTTTATAATCGGATGTCATGCATGCCTAGTTAATTCAGTAGAGGAGCCTGTCTGGTGCACTCTGGCGCTAATTTGGATTTGTATTAATTACAATAATCTCTCAATGCAATTTTTCGATTTTAATTAATTTTGCTGACACATTATTATTGATAGCTGATTTTAATATCCCAAGGTCTTACATGACAAATTTAATTTTGCAGCTCTCTGATTAAGTGTTCATAGCTGTTAGTTGTACAGTAATTTCTTCTGTTATGTGTTATGTCTATGATTTCACTGCTCATTGTAAGATTATTCAGTAATCAAAACTGAGCTTTGTGTGTCTTCCACTATCTCTGAGCCCTGCAAACTTCCACCATCACCAAGTTCTGAATCTCCCCCATCTCTTAGAAGTGAGTCACATCGGTATATCTGTGCCTTGAGTGCCCACCGCCATATCTGTGCATTGAGTCTGTTTTGCTTTCTCTGTGCCCTTCTGTCATCAGCTAAATCTGAGCCTTGAGTGTCTACCACCATCTCAGACCTGAGTCTATTTCACCATCTCTGAGTTCTCTGTGTCTTCCACCACCTTTGACAACTATGTTTCAGTTGTTTGGGGGGGGGTTCAGTCTCCTGTGGCACATCTAAGCCATAATCCTATGCCTCATCTTTGATCCTAGCATTCATGGCCACCTCTAAACCCCGAGCCTCTGGTCCATCTCTGAGCCCCACTTCTCTCGGTTCCCAAGCCTCTACTCCATCGCTAAACTTTGAGCCTCGGCCTCATCTCAGAACTCTGGACCTCTGTCCCAAATATTTATCCTGAGTACAAGACCTTTCCTACACGTCCTAATCCAAAATGGCCTTTCCTGTTGGTCCTGTGAAGAAGGGAAGTACGCAGCTGTATCAGTGTGTGATACAGTTGTTTTGTCTTGCAGATATACGTTCTATCAAGATATGCACCTTTAGTTATTTACACCCGCAATATTTTGGTAGTCGATATTCTGGCTTCGATATTTTCAGAGCACGGTATTTAAAACTCAGTATTCTTGTAACCGCTAAGTATTGAACTTTGGGACAAATGCAACTCGGCGGTGCTTTGAGTGAGAGTAATACACACGGTAAACCCTCCAGTACAGATTTCAACAAAAGGACAACTGGCCAATGTAAGCCATGTAGAATCTGTAATTTCATGGCAATTACACAGCTTGCACATCCAAGCATAACACAATATTCCATCGTCCGCCTGTTTGCACCTGGTTTTCTTTGGTGTTAGGATTACACACAAAGCTAGGTCTCGCGATTTCAGTCAAACCGGCTCTGTGTGAACATCTGCGGATGTTTTCACTCTTCTTGCCTCTTATTTCACTTTAGCATAAATTACATGGGTGCTTGGAGCTCTACATAGACAGTGAGTCATGGGCTGTAGTGCAAGGAAAGAAATGGGCCCCTGCCTGCTGCTTGAATGATGAAATACAGCAATAATCAGGGTTCAGTGGATAGCCCAGGCCTCTTGACGCCAGTGCCACTGGGTTTGCACAAAAAAGCAAAGCTATGTGTCGTTCAAGCATCCCTAGAAAACATTCAATAAATCTCGACCCACGTTTGAGTGATAGGCCCTGTGTGTGCACGTGCAACTGGTAAAGGACTTACATCTCATCAGGCCTCCCCCCAGGAGAGAGACAGCTTCTTCAGCATCTGCTGTGGTCTCCCTGGAGCTGTGTGACACTCTGTGGTCTCTTGCTAGTCCCACCTCCCCTTTTCACCTTTAATCTCTCTTTTGGGTTTCTCACTTATTTCTCCCTTTCAGTCTTCCTCATCCACTCTTTCTTGCTCTTTTATTTCTCCCTCTTTTCGCTGCTATCGCTCACCTTCTCCATCTCAAGACTCTTTCATTCTTTCCTAAATTATCTATCTATCTATCTATCTATCTATCTATCTATCTATCTATCTATCTATCTATCTATCTATCTATCCCCCTCTTGCTTTCTTTGTTCCCTTTTAGCAGTCTCCTTCCTTCTCACTATAGCTTCTAAATTGTACATTCTCTCAGTCTCTATCAACTCCTGCCTGTTCCCATCCATTTTACCCTTATAGTAACACTTATTTCTTTGTCTTTTCTCGGTCGTTTTATTTTTTTCTTTATTATTTCCCTCTTTCTATCCCCCTCCCCCAAGACTCCCGCCCCCCCCCCCCCCCACGGGTTTCTTCAGTTCTCTTTCACTATCTTTTTATATTGCCCCCTCTCCGCCGCTGTCTCCTTCATTTTACCGGTGTATGTTGCTCTCTCTCACTCTATCTCTCCATGTTCTGTCGCGTTCTTCTCTCTCTCGAACACTTCCTATGTCGCATCGTCGTCTGTACTTTCCTATTCCCACCCCTCTACCCCCCCCTCCCCACCCCCGCCACATTCTTTCCCCTTTGGGTTACAAGTTCCAGAACTAGTGAGAAATCGAAATTGTAAGCGTGAACACAAGTGAGACTTAACGGCTTGTCTCTGTGGTGTGAGATTCCATGAATAAAAAACACCTTATAAAATCCTAAAACGAGTGAGACATACCCCGAAAGAGCCGGCCTTTTCACTACAGCCCCCCATCCTCCCGGCTCCTTCTCCGCCGCGCTCGCCTCTGGCGTTTCTGTGCACCAGGCCTCTCCTCGCGCCCAGCCCTCCATCCCTGGACCAGATGTCCACACCGAGGCCGGGGATTAAGACATGTCACCGAGTGTCGCTGGGAGGGAAGAGCTCGCAAGGCGCTTGGCACTTGTTCCATGGCCTGTGTACTTATTGTTTGCGTGTTCATCTTATGTCTGACCGGCCCGGAGCCAAATCATATATACTTCCGCCTGGCACGCGGGGGTTGGGGTGGCTTGGCTCCATCATCCTGCGGGGAAGAGGGCTCCTGCGTCTCGCACGCATTGCTCTGCCTCAAACAACAAGGTTACAGACGCAGTTTCTCAGTTTTACGGGCCTTTGACTGTTTAATATCAAGCCTTGGAAGTTAATAAAATGGAGCTAGCACTTTGTTACGCTACAGCAGTCTATCTCCTCGTTCGAGAAGCTGCCGCCGAGCCTCGACTCTCTCCCTCCACCGCCAGGGCCCTCGCCAACTCGTGTTCCTCTGGAGCTCGAGATGACGTGGGGCGACGGGGAAGTGTACTTCACCCCCAGGCCCTCACTCTTTAGTGCTGTCACTCCTTGGACCCGGAGGCCAACTAGGTGTCTGATGTTTTGCCTCGTGACTTATTGTCTCTCTTTCCAAGTACTCGTGGAGGGAGACTCTCCTCCTCCCCCTGCAAATCGATGACTTTGTATCGCCCTAACAAGGACCATTGAGGGCCTGATTAAACCACAAGATTTGATATCCTCATAACGGGTGAGGAACCCTCAGAATGATAACTTGGTTTCTCCCCTGCAATAACCTTTGGGGCCTGACCCCAGGCATATGACGAGATATCTTCATAATGGACAACTCTTGCAGTGAGGCCCCACCCAGACTGATTACTTAGAATGACTCTAACAATGGCCTTTAGTAACCTGACCCCAGCAGTAGGAACTGATAAATGCCTAATGGTAAACTCTAAATGCCTACCAAAACTGAGAACTTGGTACCAACCTAACTTGATCTTTGAGAACTTCACCCAAGCCAGATGACATGATATATTCGTAATGGTGAGAAGAACCCCTCATAATGATCACTTGGTATCTCCCTAACAAGGGCTTTTTGGCAGCCTGATACCAGCCACATCACATGACAAATTCATTGTTGAGGTGAGACCCTCCCACCAAAGTCTGGCAATTTAGTAGCTACCTACTGGTGACTATAGGGTCATGTCTACAGTCATCAGACTATCTATTTAAAAATTGATTTTGTACTTTTCTGCAGCGCAAGCAAGACCCATACATAGTGGAGGCAGAGTGATTTTATATATGAACAGTATTAATTTAGAGATGCGCAACAAACTTCAAAGTAATGTAGAAAGGCATTTGTACGTGTACCGTTGCGACATATAACATATACATGCACAATGATATAAAGGAAGGCCTCATAACTTTATACAGAGATATAAAATGTAGATTACAACATTGCTTCGTATGATTGTTGTCACAGGTGGCTGAAAGCCTTAACTTTATCAGGAGTAAACTGTGGTACAAGTAATCACCTCAGGAAACAAAACTAGCTGGAGCACAATAAAGGTAAATTGGCCACCTGGGACACTGGGAGTCGATGATGTGAGTACAGAGTACAACAAATGACCTTATAACCTTAGCAGCTAGATCATAGGTGGAAGTGGAATGATAGCCATTTCAATTCTCTTTTGAATGGTTCCAAGCAGAGCAGGGACTTAATACATGGAGGGATTGAGTCCTAAAAACCTGAGAGCGCTCCTGGAGTAAGGCATGGTGCAATGGTGAACTCTTAGAAATTATTCATATTAACTTCCACAGTGTGTGTTGGGCTACACCAAGCACACATAAACATAGCAGATCACTTTAGGCAGGATATCACATATATACAAAACAAGGCACAGATAAGCGCCTTCGTTGGCAGCCGTGTTGCTCCCAACAACTCTGTCCCATAAGAGTGGACACACACAGATTCAACATAACAAGAGAGACAGGACATCTCAACGCAAACGGGATGCACCATCATGTTGTTCCCAACAGAACTATCCTCTGAGATGCCCCAGACAAAGAGACAACAGAGCACACTACAAACAATATCTGAAATACACCAGCCAGAGCACTGGTATGCTTAACAGCTAGCAATCCAATAGCACCAAAAATCATGTTCCACTAAAATTTAATACACAAAATTCTGCCCATTTCACATAAGCCAACAAAGCACGTAAATGTCATGTACTAAAGTACTGCATTTAATCCAGCAGCACAAGCTAATCAGACACAAAAGACCACATCAGACATACAAAAGAGCACAGAGATTCCACATTGTAGGATTTTTGGTCACTGTTTGACAGCAGTAGTCACTAAGATACACAACACAAAAATACAACAGAACATAGCGAGCTAATCCCCCAATTGTTGCAACAAATCATTGATACTGAACAACCACATGCAACCAACACAACACATACATGCTGGATCACCCAATAGCTCTTTAGTACCTGAAGCAATATCTACCAACACCTTCATTACGAATGACCTGCTTTTGGTTGTGATTGTGATCGCACTTGATAAAATCCTACATCATGGGAGCTAATTATCACCTCATACAATTTATATTCATGAAATGGGGCATAACATGCATATTTTAGCGGTTCTGCACCTAAATATGCATGTTCTGATATTTTACATGCTTTTTGCCCAATATCAATTCTGGCTGGTCTGATTTATCGAAATTTGACAGTTATGCAAACGTTATAACACCGAAGAATACCTTATAATTGAGATCTCTGTTCAAACAGGAGTTTGCGCAAAGATCGCAGTTTACTGAGCCACTCGTAATGTGGACCTATGAAAACCTGCAAATCTTCAACACAAATGAGCGCATTAAAAACATTTCCAACACTTCACAGATGGGCCACATAGCAACACCACTGCATTGACCACCGCAAAGAGTAGGACAAAAAGGTCAACCAACCAACCCAAGAGATTTAAAGGAAAATGGTAAAACTTTCAACCAAATCTTACCCGCAATAAAATCACATTCGTCCAATTTAACGAAGAGGGCACTGCACTCCAACTATCTAATGTGATCACTGCCAGGTCTCAAGCAACTGGACCCAGTGCTCAAACTTTATAAGCCAATGGCTGCAACGAGACTCAAGAAAGGACAAGAACGCAACAACTGCACCTCATCATCGGAAGGAACTCATAGGTTATTCCTTAAGGAAATCCTGAAACCTGGCGGAAGTAGACATCTTGGACAACCTACAGGGATAGGGCAGGCCGTAATAACAGCAGCCATATAAAGGCCCATAAAATACATTGTGAATGAAATAATGAATCAATGTATGAATGAATTATTAACTAAAAGCCATTTCGGTGCTAGAAGCAGATGAGGATAAGAACCAACGAGCAGTGGATTCCATCATGAGACTTAAGGGTCTTCGGAAACCTACCATGATCTGTGCAGTTAAAAACTGGCAGTGTCTTACGTCAGCGTTCTCATTCTGCCCATTAATGCGTCTCATCATTGGTCGAAGCCTACTGTACATATACTTTTGGCACTGAACCCGTTCCTTGGTGTTCTGTTTTTCAGGAAGCCTTATTTAATAAAGTTCAGTAACCGAGGGAAGAGCGAAGATCATTGTTTGGTGACAATAACAACGGAATAGGCCCAAGAAGCCTGAATCCAGGACAGAGTTTTCAAGTAGCTGTAATTCACATAGACTGAAGCAAGTAGTCTAAAGTGGGCTCATTTAAACAGTCAGTGGTTCCCCAGAAAATCTGACATCCTTCCTGGACCTATGTTTTGACGCCTTGTTTTAAGACATTGGGAGTAGACTTTTTGCTATATGTTGTGTTTACGTTTTCCATATGTATGATTGGAACACAGGCTCTAATACAGTTTCTGTGTGTATTTGTGTAGGTTGTGAGTGTGTTTCTGCCTGTGAGAGAGTGTGTGACAATCAGCAAATCAGCCTAACCGGGCCCTAGGCGCTATACTGTCCCAGCCACTGTACTTCATTGGATACATTAGAGTTACTTAAACTGTTTCCGAACTCTAATCTACTTAAAGAAATTGAAGCAGCATGAGATAAAAATATTTCCCCAAAGTCACACAATTAAATGAGGAAACCGACATTTGAAAGTTTGGATGCTGTTTCCACATTCATCAGTTTAACCACCAGACCACATTCCCTCCGCAGGCCTCTGGGTAGCTGCAAAATAATTATCTGAAAACCTTTTACTTTCATTTTTTCCCCAAAACTAATCTGGTGGGCGTGATAAAATGCAGAGCAGAATTTGACAGAACATTTACACAATTCTCCTGCCTATTAAGTAAGTATAGAACTCTCTCTCTCTCTCTCTCTCTCTCTTGCACGAACACAAACGCACTTACACAGCAAACACCCACAGGCACGAACACAGGAACAGACTCACAAACATAAAACACACTTGCGTCTACACCCACACACACGCACACTGTTATAGCGAGAACCAGATCCATAGGTGTATCTGCGCGCTTTACTATTAAGATAAGTACATGCAGCAGCTATCAAACAATATGTCTAAGACAATCTGTAGAGATATACAATTAAGTAGGTACAATCAGTTGTTATTCAGAAACAATATGCGGGGAACGGGTGAAGTCCAACTCGGTGGGAACTCATGGAGCTCAGTGAGAAAGGTCATCTGTTTTTCTTTCAACCGAAATAGAGCTCCTCTTCCGAGCGCACTTGGTAAAATCACCAACGGAACACATCACCAGAAAGAGATCTTCTCCAAGTTGAAAACTCTGTCCTGCGATGTCTGACCACATCCTGAGGTGCACAGCGTTCTTGACTGAAATGCAACACGAAGAAGTTTAGCCTGATCAGCAGATCAGAAAAGGGCTCTGGGAAACCATGATTTGAGGGTCTCACTCCAGCTGGAGTCTAGGAGCAGCTCTGGGCACAGCAGGCATTTAGGCACTGCATCTCCCGACGCCTGCCCACCTCACTGGCAAGCTATCCAAGCGTGTAGCCTGCCTGTCACTGAGCAATCAATCTTCTTATTAACTTTAGAGTCAGTTACATCTGGTAATTTACACACTGTAGGAGGCTGGCCTGGTTTTTAGTCAGTACCTAAGGTACTTACACCTTATACCATGTGCAGTTGTCCCTTATCAGTAAAATGTAGGCAGTGTCTAGAAGCCAGGCTGTCTAGAGGTAGCTGTAGGCACAGCAGCCAAGGCTGAACTAGGAGACATGCAAAGCTCTTGCAATACCACTGTAGTCACATAGTACTTACACACGAACGACAATACTCAGTGTTACCAAAAATAAAGGTACTTTATTTTAGTGACACAAATGCCAAATATATCTTAGAGGCTATACTCCCTTAGGGGTAAGTATTATACACAAAATATACACTAGTAACCAAAATTAGATAAGTAAACAGTCATAAAATAGTGCAAACAGTGAAAATCACAATAGGTTGCAATGGACCTAGGGGTAACACAAACCATATACTAAAATAGTGGAATGCGAATGTCGGTTTCCCACCTAGGCAAGTGTAGTGCCTAGACGAGCGCTCTGAGTGTAAGAAAACACCAAAGGTAAGTAAAATACCTCACTCCAGAGCCCAGGAAAGCAGGAGTAAAGTACAGCAAGTTTCCTAAGAACACACTGGAAGTCGTGATAAAGAAGTATGCAAAAACCAAGCAAGACTGCAAGACACCAACTATGGATTCCTTGACCTGAAGACCTGTGGAGAGAGGAGACCAAGTCCAAGAGTCGCTGAAGAGTCCAGGAGTAACAGGAGCCCCTGCTAACCCAGATGAAGGTGCAAAAGTGAACTCTCCAATTAGAAGAAAAAGTTAGAAATGCCCAAAGAAGATGGCTGCGGGGTCCTGCTTGGTGCAGTAGATCTCATGTCGAATAGATGAATGCAGGCTGGTTTTCGTCACTGGATTCTGCTAACATGCCTTGGCTCACGCAAGAAACACGTTTGGCGGGAAAAGGCGCTGCCCGGGCCCAGGAGAGACCTGGGGCCTCAACACAGGATGAGGAGAAAGAGGAGGCTCTCAGCACTGCAGAGAGCCCTCAGAAGAGCAGGTAGCATCCACACGAGTGCCAGATCACAGGGACAAAGGAGTTGCAAATGGCAGTCATCGCATCACTACACAAAGGGATCCCACGCCGCCAGAGAACTCAGGGAGCTGAGCATCGCAGGATAGAATGCTGGGGATATGGGCTAGGCTGTGCACAAAGGATTTCTTGAAGAAGCGCACAGAAGCCCTAGGAGCTGCAAAACATACAGTGCACAAGGGTACTGTCTGGCACGGGGAGGCAAGCTCTTACCTCCACCAAATTTGGACAGCTGGACCTTTAGACAGTCAGGGTCACATGAGTTCACCACCTGTGTTCCAGGGTCCATGCTCGTCGTCAGGAGAAGGGACCCAGAGTACCGGTTGTTGCTGCAGAAGGGTGCCTGCTGAAGCAGGGAAGTGACCCTATCACTCCACGGGAGATTCCTTCAATTCTTCCAGTGCAGGCTGAAGACAGGGACCCTTCTGAGGATGCACAACCTGGAAACTGTTGCAGTTGCTGGCAGGAGCTGGAGTTACAGAGTTGCAGTAGTCGCCTTGGATACTTTGTTGCAAGTTGTAGAGATCCTGGCGCAATTCTGTGGTTGATCCGATGGTAGAAGGTGAAGCAGAGGTTGCAGAGGAGTCCTGCTGGAGTCTTGCAATCCGAATCTAAAGAAACACCCAGTGGAGAGACCCTAAATACCCTCAGAGGGGGATTGGCTACCTTATCAGGTAAGGACTTGTCAGGAATGGTCCTTGACGTCACCTGCTGGCACTGGCCACTCAGATGCTCCCAGAGTATCCCAACACCTTGGAATCCAAGATGGCAAAATCCAGGGACACTCCGGAGGTGGTGATGGACGGGGGAGTGGTCACTCCCCTTTCCGTTGTCCAGTTTCATACCAGAGCAGGGACTGGGGGTCCCTGAACCGATGCAGACTGGATTATGCAGGGAGGGCACCATATGTACCCTTCAAAGCACTTCTAGAGGCTCTGAGAGGCTACCCCTCCTATGCCAGTAACACCTATTTCCAAAAGGAGAGGTTGTAACACCTCTGTCCCAAAGGAAATGCATTGTTCTGCCTTCTGGGATTGGGCTGCTCAAGCCCCAGGAGGGCAGAAGCCTGTCTGTGAGGTGGCAGCAGCTGGGGCTGCAATGAAAACCTCAGAAGACAGGTATGGTACTGGGGGTCCAGGGTGCATGGAATTGGCCCCTCAGTACCAGAATGGATACTGGGGTACAGTTCCTAATTGTTAGACATATCACATGGCCATATTTGGGGTTACCATTGTGAAGCTACATATATATATTGACCTATATGTAGTGCACAGTTATAATGGCGTCCCCGCACTCATGAAGTCTGTGAAAGTGGGCCTGGACAACGTGGGGGCATTTCTGCTAGTGCTGGGGTGCCCTCACACACAGTAACTTTGCACCTAGCCTTCAGGGTCTGAAGGTTAGTGATATAGGCGACTTATAGCTTACCTGGGGCAGTGAAAATGGCTGTGAAATAGTGCTTACACTATTTCACTCAGGCTACAATGGCAGCCCTGAAGAAGTGTTTGTTTGAGCTCCTTACGGGTGGCAAATGAAATGCTGAAGCCGATAAGGATCTCCTGGCACCCCAATGCCCTGGGTACTTAGGTACCATATACTAGGAACTTATAAGAGGGGTCCAGTATGCCAATTTGGAGTGGAGTACTGGGTTACCAGTATGTAAGTACAAATTTGGAATCAGAGAGAGCTTAAGCACTGGAGTTCTGGTTATCAGGGCTCCAGTGACACAGTCAAGCAAACTGACAAAACAGTAAAACATACTGACATAGAGGCCACAAACTATGGGCACTGGGGTCCTGACTCATAGGATCCCAGCGAGACAGTAAAAACACACTGACAAACAGGCTAAAAATGGGGGTACCCATGCTAGAAGAAAGCCACCTTCCTACACACACATAATACATGAACCAAGAAGTCCCAACTGCCAGTAACCCCCAAGAGATGGAAATCAAAGAGTATGCAGAAGCCTTCTCCATGTAGGCCCACCCCTCTGGAATAACCTGCCCAGTGTCCTTTATCTATGGCTTCCATATCACGCTTTAGAACCGAGAAACCCCAACCCCCTTCTTCTGGTCCTGGCCTAAGAAGAATTCAGGTCCTTTGTATCTATCGCCCCCACTCCCAAATACTTCCAGTAAATCACTCCTAAATTCCCTGCTCTTACTTTTAACTTGAATTTCATTTACAGGCTGTATGTAAGGGATTCTGGGATCCCTTGGAGTTTCAGCTGCACCATCCAAAAAAGTATGCAAAAAAGTTTGCCATAAAGGGATTAAAATATTTAGACCTTCTCAATGTTTGAATAAAGTCTTCTAAAATCAGCCTCTTGTAGAATATTATCTTGTACCCAGAATCTGGGAGGTTCCTAGTAGTTGGCCTGGACAGAATTTCTATTACACTGGAGTAACCAAAGTAATTTCAGTAATTCTGCATTACTATTTGACATGGAATTACCAATATTATTGTGATTACTCCTGCATGCATAATTAAGAGTAATTGGAGTGGGGGAAATTCTACAGTGAGAGCACATTTAGCGAGTACAAGCAGCTACTCACCTTTGATATTCCTCTTCGTGGCGATTGTGGATGCAAGGCTGCATTTTTCGCTGAGGAAATATTGCTAAATACTGGAAGTCACACTCGCTATATGTGTTCTGTTGCATTTAGAGCTATTTCTTAGCGGAAAATATATTCTTGCGTCCATTTTAGATAGAAGGGGGCATTTGTGCCCTAAGAAATAGACCTAAACACAGAATTAATCTTCCTCTGTAATTATGCGGACCCTTGTGGAATTCATAAATAATTCTGCCTGATTCCACTACACTAATGCACATAAGTTACACCCACCCCTAGTTTGTAGGAATCTGGAACATAATTTTCCTTTGATGTCTAGAATAATGTAACATCCATAAGGAACTAGATTGTCCGTTGAGTGAAGTGACTAGATGGCTCCATGTCACCACTACACAACTTTTCAATTTCTGGACTTTGCTTTTATATATCATTGTTGTCAAGTGCATTGGTCTAATTGTCTCAATTAAAATGAACCATGACTACAACTCCCAGAATGCACAGATATGTTTTAGCAAAATGCAGAACTAGGAAACATGTGTCCCTGTACCACTGAGTCACCTGGCTACCTTAATCACGGGATTTACTCATATATGGGCCTGACTGGGTTAACTTTTCAAAACATTTTTTAAAACTTCTTGGTTCCTTAGTCTTCAGCTATCAGATTATTACCACCTGTCTCCCTAATCCACATTTCACAAGCAACTAAACACACCAAATGTCTATGCCTAATTTTTAGATTACTCCTTAAGTGCACATGCCCCGTCAGCGAAAGCTATTGTCCTTAAAAAAAATCATTAATGGGACCTTAGAGGCCGCCCATTACGTACCTTTTCTTACCATTGGGTGGCTCACATGTCACTCTTGTTTCCTTACCTTTCACTGGTCAGATGCTACTCCTGGCATCCGGTTTCCTCCTTGTCTTCGGAGCCTTCAGGGTCTTTGTTCAAGCTGTGGAGCAAGGACCAAGTACTGCTTCCTGAGGGCAATTTCCTTACACTGGCCAGCAGGTACACTCTTTTATTTACCAGCATGCACTTAGACAGTGCATGTTCTGTAGTTCCTCTCCTTCATCCCTGTTCTCCTCCTGTTCCAAAAGTAACTTTCAACCTCCGCCTCACCCTCCATTGTTTTTCATTCAACCCCCCTTCTTCCGGTCTCCGATGTTTCCATCCCCCCAAACTCCCCTGTACTGTTTTTCACATGTTGCACAGTAGCACTGGCTGCTGTGCAACATGACTTAAAGGTAAAAAAAAAACACCATGATGCAGTCAACACTGGCCGCATCGTAGCCTTTTTTTTGGTAACTTTAAGCAATGTTGCACAGTAGTGAAAATGCTGTGCAACATGTACTAAAAACATTGACAAAGCCAATAGATTTTCATCCCTATCGGATTTGCCAATGACTTTTCTCAATGCCACTTGAACTAAAATGCAGGAAAACAAATATTGGTAGTGCAGTGTTCTAAGCTTTCTGCTTGACAGAACCAATCTTAGCATCCCTTGCAGGATGGCATTAATACTTTGCGTGGGTGAACAACATTTGGGCCAGCAAAACATTTGGTCGCCTACCAACCACCAATTTCTCCAACAGTGTTCTGTTGCACAATTAAAGAATTTGGAGGGACTTAAACAAGAGTCTTACTTAATGTCTCAAAAAATCTGTTTTATTTCATAGAATGTGTTCATAGTTTGTATCCAAATGCTCTTTCTATTTTTCTATACCATCCTGCATGTGTTTCGAGATACTGTAGCTTCTTCAGGGCTTTTGTAGTGTGAAAGGTGATGTAATAGAAACATTTAGCGCAAATTTGTTCTCCGACGAAAGTAGACATTGACGTGCCAACACTAATATTTATGTGCTATCTCCTAGGTGCATTACTAATTACATTAATCTAAGAACATATATTTCTTATTGGTGTTTTAAACTGGAAAGAGCATATGGATATCAATTGGAAACACTACCAAAAAAAACAATAGATTTTTTTAAAATGAATTAGGACTCTATTTTGAGTCCCTCCAAATCCTGCGATTTTATGCTTTGTGCTACATAGCCGTTAATAAAAAGCATTCTTCCCGAGCTACAGGCAAAGCCCTTATGCGGCAGGGGAGGGCCAAATTATGCAGCAAGACTGACTAAATTATTCAGCCAAAAAAGGCCAAAAATGTGGCACAGTTTGTGATAGTATTACCTCATTATTTTGTTCTACTTACACGTGTTAAAATGTTTAGACATTGGTTGCTCCTCATAAATACTAGTTTATCATCCAAATATAGCATTAGGCAACAGAAAGGTGACAAGTCAACCTTTTGCAAAGGACCTTCCACTGCACTCCAACGTGCGTCACTGCGTTTTTAGTTAACTTTTGAACCGCTTGAGACAGAAACAATTTTTTATTAAAATTTGCAGATTATGCAGCACATGATAGATTATGATACGAAATGTGGCAAATCTATATCTATGTGAAAAAAGCTGTGGCTGCACAGTCGCATAATTTCACTGGACCTGCTCATTGGTCTGAGCCAACATTCCAATGTTCTAATAATATTTAATGCCCGGGGTCAAGCAAAGGAAGTAATTGGCAGGACAGTGTACCAAGTAACTATGATGGCATATCTTTTAACCGTTACCTCCTGGTGACTCCGGGCGTGTCACGTGAGGCTTGCCTGTGTGAAGTGCGCGACCATTAGGGATGAACCACTGCCAGCATCAGAATCATCTGAATGGTTTCTGTTCACCACACTCAAGAGAGGGGCATTATTCTAAGGAGTTTTTCCAGCC
This sequence comes from Pleurodeles waltl, assembly GCF_031143425.1. Taxonomy (NCBI): domain Eukaryota; kingdom Metazoa; phylum Chordata; class Amphibia; order Caudata; family Salamandridae; genus Pleurodeles; species Pleurodeles waltl. The sequence goes on along the minus strand of NC_090451.1, from coordinate 644,907,478 downwards.
GCACGGGATGGGTTGATCCCCTCCCTGCATTATTGGTAAAGTCACCAAAAAGGCGGCTGTCCCCTTCAACACCATTTTTGAGTGCCGGGCTTTCCTTTAGCATCATAGTGCACTATGAAGTTGTAGTTTTCGATGATTTAAAGTCAAGCATCTGGACCAACGCATCAGAGCTATTCAGAAAGAAAACCCTGCATCGGGGCACATTGTGCCCTATGACATGGAGTCATCTGGTAACATTAATTACCAGCCAAGGTCATAATCTCGCCTAGAGGTCAGGCATTCACCAGATAAACCCCTGGTGGATTTGGACGCTCTCCCTGGCACCAGGACGCTCAGGGTTAACCTAATTCCAGGGTATTATTGGCATTTGGGGAATGATCGGTGATGGAAGAGTTGAGGAATCAACATCTAATTACAATTAATCCCAGGCTTCCTCCTTCAGCGGCACCTCTTGCTAAAAATAGG